>NC_044400.1:82059127-82368545 GCF_006542625.1 Nomascus leucogenys | reverse complement strand
GAACACGCTAACGCATAGGCGCGTCCTAACTGCCCAGTCTCGCGGGATGTGCCTGGTGGGTTGTGGGAGTGGTGGCAGGGAGTGGACACGTGTCTGTTTCAGGGCTGGAGGCAGCACCAGAGAAAGACACAGTTGTGCGGGGCTTGCGGACGAGGACGAGGACGAGGAAGGACGAGGAGGCGTCGGACCCCACCTCTGCGGCTGCTCAGCTGCGGCAGCTCCGGGACCCCTTGCCCCCACCCTCATCTGCCAGGTGACTCCCAGTGTCCTGTGTACTGAGCCCCCTGCCCGGCGCTGCCACAGCCTCTGCCCAGAGCACTGGCCGGTCTCGAGAGGCTGCTCAGTGCCTTTTCTGGATATCTTGGCGGAAGCCTGGGGTCTGCATCCCCAGCAGCTGAGCAGTGTTGGTGCCATGTTTGGGCTTGTCAGTGCCAGCATCAGCTGGAGCCCGGGTGGGACTGGGCCAACAAACACCCTTCCAGACACTGCCTGTGCCTCTGAGAGGAGCCCCCAGGGCTGGGGTTTGAGAGGCAGGTGGTCAGGTCACCTCTGGGCCAGGGTGAAGGACTGCAGACAAGAGGCCAGCCGTTGGCCAGGGCCCAGAGCTTCTCACAGGACCTCAGCGGTGGCTCTGAGGCCCAGGCGTCCTGTGGCGGAAGCCATTGCTCACCTGATCCGACCCAAGACCCCAGCCTTGCTGTGGGGGTGGGGAGGGAGAGGAGGGTGGCTGTGGCTGGCACCAGCAGCACGGTCAGGACGTCCCCTTCTGCTCCTGTAGCCCCTCCAGAGCGTTGCCAGAGCCACAGGAGGCCCAGAAGCTGGCAGCAGAGCGGGCCCGGGCGCCTGTGGTGCCCTACGGCGTGGACCTGCACTACTGGGGCCAGGAGCTCCCCACAGCCGGGAAGATTCTCAAGTGAGTCCCCGTGTGTCTGAAGTCGGCCAGGGCATACACCAGGGTCCCAGCCTGAGGAGGGGCGGCCGGCTCGCCAGGCCTCCCTGGCCCTGCCTCCCAGCTCTGCCCACCTTCTGGGCACCTGGAGGGGCACAGGGGTGGGCCTCCCCTGCTGATCCAGCTCGTGGAGCCCAGCAGGGCTTTGTTGAGCCTTTTTCTGCTGCTGCGTCCGGGGCCATCCATGGAGCTTGGGTGTTATCAATCCTGCGGGAACAGCTGGACGAGAAACCACTCCCCTAACGGCGGCCCTGGGGCCCGTTCAGCAGGACTGCACAGTTGGCTGAGGCCTGGGGCTTCCTGACCGTGTCGCAGCTGCTCGCAGTGACCATGTGTCCAGACCTCAGGCAGGGGCTCTGCAAGGAGCCTCGGGAAGCCACCCTCCCTGCCCACTTCCCCCTCTGCACCCCTCACCGCGCCGGCCTCTTCTCCATGAAGCTGCAGCAGAAGGGGGCACACGGGAGTCATCTGTGCGAAAGTCCGGACCGATGGGCCTCAAGAGGCCACGTGGGTACTCCAGCCCCTGCCACGGCTCACTGGCATGGCCTCTCGGGGGAGCAGGGCTCCTGCCGCCTCCTCAGCTCCTGCCGCAGGACGGTTCTCCACACCCGGGAGAGGGCGGGGAGGACAGTGCCAAGACTGTGTCCTGGGATGGAAGGTCACCCTAAGGTGTCTCCCTTAGAGGGCAGAGGTGGGTCCCCGTGGCCTCTTGCCAGTCCTTGCCATCAAGACTCAGGGCCAGGTGTGGCACAGGGAATATTGCTGTCCCTACAGCACCTGTTACAAGGGCCGGGCTGCCTGTGCAAACACCGTAACCACTAAAGCTAATGCTGCGGGGTCTGCGGGGCTGGGAAGACCACCGTGATGTGGGAGTGCCTCATCCATGTGAGGAGCTGATGTCAGAACCTCCAGAGAGGGTGGGGCCAGGGGCAGGGAGCCCGGCAAGGGTCCTGGGGCAGCCTCAGGGCCTGAGGAGCACCGTGTGCCCAGGGCAGCCACTGCGTCTGTGTCTGGATGCCCAGGAACGGGCCCTGAGTGCTGGGATGTCCTGGTACATCGTCCACAGCTGCCTGTGTTCCCGGGGTTCTGCTGGGCTCACACACGAGGGCAGGATGTTAAGCGAGGCAGGCCCTGGTTTCACTCACAGCAGGACTAAGATTTGAGGGCCCCGTCCTCAGGGCTCCACAGACACCGTCCCTAGTGAGGGCCAGATTAGGGACAGTGTGAGGAGGGAGGGGCCGGGCAGGCTGCTCAGCAGCTGGAGAGGTTGGGAAGAAATAGCTGTCCCTGCCACACATTGCCACCAGGGGTGCCCCAAGGCCAGTGCTTGTTTTCTGAGCCTGGCAGGTGATGCCCAGCAAAGCTCCCACCGAGAAGCAGATGCCTGTCCCTCCTCCCGCCTGCCTGGCCTGTCCCCAGGACCACAGGCTTTGCCCTGAGCCCCCAGGCAGTTGGGCCGAGAGAGAGGCCTGAACAGCTGCTGGTGAGGACCCGGTTAGTCCTGGATGGCACCGGCGCCCTGCTTGGCAGGCCTGGCTTCACAAAGCTCCACCTGCCTGGCCCGTCAGCCCCACACACCTGGTGCATCGAGCTCACGGCTTCATGTTTCCCCCAACTTCCTGCAGGCTGCTGTGGGGACCGGCTTGATGGAGTTGCAGCCTACACATGGCAACGGCCCGGGCTGGGGAAGGGCCCCGTGTCAGCTGCGTGGGTGGGGGTGCATGGGCTGGTGCAGGAGATGGCACCTGGGTGCCGCATGTGCCCCATAGCCAGTTGAGGGCCACACTCCTCCTGGCTGACCCCTAGCCAGGATGGTAGGGGCTGCTCACCCCACATTCCCTCACCACATTTAGGGATCTCGGAGAGCCTGGGCTCGCCCCTTTCATCCAGGAGGTCAAGACGATGCGGGTCTGGGAGGCCGGGGCCTGGCCAGGCCGTGGTGGGAGACAGGACTGACGGGGGGTGGCGGCCACAGGCAACCACTGGAACTAAGCCGTCCTGGTACACAGAGGGCTGGCGGGCCCTGGCTGGGTACAGTGGCTCACACCTGTAATCCCAGCACTCTGGGAGGCCAAGGCAGGTGGATCACTTGAGGCCAGGAGTTCAAGACCAGCCTGGCCAACATGACAAAACCCCATTACTACTAAAAATATAAAAATTAACCGGGCGTGGTGGTGCGTGCCTGTAGTCCCAGCTACTCAAGAGGCTGAGGCAGGAGAATCGCTTGAACCCAGGAGGCGGAGTTTGCAGTGAGCTGAGATCGTGCCATCACACTCCAGCCTGGGCAACAGAGCAAGACTCTGAAAAAAAAAAAAAAAAAAAGCCGGTGGTCCTCAGCAGAGGGGAGCAGAGGGGAGTATCCCTGCACCTGGACGGGGAGGAAGCGGTGGGGCCTGTGGTGTGGCTGCTGTGCGCCAGCTCCTAAGTGTTCTCACTGCAATCCACAGGGCGTCTCTGGTCCGAGTTCGGATGGCAGAATGCATCGCTGCTTCTCACACGGGGCCTCTGGTGTGGCAGGAGGCATCTGGCCAGGCAGTCAGGCACCCTTGGGGGAGCCGCATGTACCCTCCTTGACTGCGGGGCACATGGCCGGGTGCTCTTCAGCCCACTAGGGCTTTGCCCGAGATGCCTCTGCCTGTAGTGGGGCCAAGGCCCCGGGCAGCACGTTCTGCCTGCGTTCCCACCCACTGCCTTATCCCAAACCAGCCTCACCCCAGACCAAGGTGGATGCAGAAACGAGGTCTAGGCAGTCCCAGGGCAGGGCCTCCTGCTGGTCCCTTCTCCCTAACGGGGGCCATGCCTGGGGCTGTGCACCTGTCTGTGGACCTGGGGTGAGGGCAGGGATGCTGGGCCCTGCTCCTCCAGCACCCTCGGGCACAGGGTGTGGGAGCCCGGCAGCTTTGGGCAGAGCCGACCATTCCCCAGTCAGCAGGCAGTGAGCAGCCTCTCATCACTGGGAGCCCTTGGCACTGCCCATCTGTCCTCCCCAGTTCCTGCTGGCCCCAAGTGTGGCTGTGTGCCCTCGAAGGAGGCCTGGTGACAGCACAGGGGCAGTCGGGTCTGTGTGAGGGCCCCTCAGACACTTCTCCCCTGCCTGGGCATCCAGGTGGGCAGGGGGCAGAGTCCTCTGAGGCCGGCCTCCTCTTGGCCGGCACACCCAGCTCCCCCATCCCATGGCATCCCCAGGAAAGCGTCTCTAACCAGGCTGGTGACAACAGCAGAGCATGGCAGCGGACACACCTGGGAGACCTGGGACGCCTGGGAAACCAGGGGCAGCGGAGTCTGGTCTCCAGCACCCGGCCCCTCTGTGCTGCCAAGGGCTGAACGGCCTTCGCGCCTTCTCCTGGGTGCACTACCGCCCTGTCCTTACATCCCTGCAGTGGAAAGACGACCTTCATGTGGATGCCCCGTTAGCCTTCAAGGTCACGCCTCAAGGACCCAGCAGCTGTCGCCCTTGCCCTGTAGAGAGAACCCATCTTGCAGGTGGCAGTTGTGCCCATGGTCTCACGGCTGGTTCACGTGGAGTCAGAATTCAGACCCAGGCAGGAGTGACTGTGGTCTCGCAGCTGGTTGATGTGGTGTCAGAATTCAGACCCAGGCGGTTGTGCCCGTGGTCTCGCAGCTGGTTGACGTGGCGTCAGAATTCAGACCCAGGCAGGAGTGACCGTGGTCTCGCAGCGGGTTCACGTGGCATCAGAATTCAGACCCAGGCAGGAGTGACCGTGTTCTCCTGCCTGGGTGCTGTCTGCAGGGTTGGGGTGGCTGGGCTGCAGTGGTGTTTGGCCTTCCCCTGTGCCTGCACCACTGTGGCCACGCTCTTCTGGGGTCCCTGCAGACGCTATGAGGGCCTCTGGCTGTGTCTGCAGGTCTGACTCCCAGCACCGCTTCTGGAAGCCCAGCGAGGTGGAGGAGGAAGTGGTCAACACCGACGTCTCCGAGATGCTCTGGAGCCGCCACATCACTTTTGCCGGGAGGTTTGAGCCTGTGCAGCACCGGTGCCGTGCCCCGAGGCCAGACGGCCGGCTCTGTGAGCGCCAAGACCGGCTGAAGGTGAGGCCATGGCCCGAGGGCGGGGTGGGTGTGGGCTGGACCAGGTGGGGCAGCCAGAGGGGTGCTGAGCCCCACCTGCCCCTGCCCCGGGTCGGGATGCTCGTGAGCACTGAGAAGCCCACGGAAGGGGCTTGTCCGCGGTGGGCAGAAATTGCTTAGCCATTGGCCATCAGAGAATGGTGTCTGGGGCTCCTGCCCAGGGCCCTGAAGCCTGACACCTGGGCACACGGCTTGGGGACTCTCCAGGGGCCAGGACACACAGTGTCCTCCATGGGCGCAGCCCGGGTCTGTGCTGGGCCTGGGCTCCTCAGAAGTGAGGAGAGGCCAGGGGGCCAGGGCAGCTCCCAGCCTGGCAGCTGGGCATGGTGCCGGGGGTGGCTATGGCCATGCTGGCCTGAGGGAGGCCTAGACTCTCCACAGCTGCCCAAGGGCTCCCGGCTCCAGAGGAAGGACGGAGCCATCCCCACGTCCCTGTGGCTCTCAGGACGCCCTCCCCTGAGGGGTGCGTGATTCCAGGGTTGTGTACACTCTGGCTCCGTGATGCTACCCTCCCTGGTCGCTGTTTGTGTCCGAGTCATGGTGGGGGGAGGTGGTCAAGGCGGGCGGACCCCTCCCCACCATCGGCCACTGTGTCCTCGCCGTGCAGTGCCCTTTCCATGGGAAGATCGTTCCAAGGGACGACGAAGGACGGCCGCTCGACCCGGAGGACAGGGCTCGCGAGCAGCGGCGGCAGCTGCAGAAGCAGGAGCGCCCAGGTAGGTCTGGGTGGGGCGGGCACCATGGGAGGCACAGCCTGGGACTCGCTGCCACTAGTGGCCCGGGGTGTGTCTGCAGAGTCACAGAGCACCCACTCTGCCAGCTTGGTCCACGGAGCTACAAGCCTCTCGGTCATAACTGGTAGAATCAGGAGGGGATGCTGCCCCGAGGGTCCTGGGTTTGGGGGCTCCGGAGGATGCTCCGGCTTCAGGGGGAGTCAACATGTTCGTGAGGCCCCGACCGGGATGTGGGCACCCACGGCCCCGAAGCCACAGGTGCCATCTGCGTGGCTGGGTCCTGCTTCCTCGTTGTGTTTTCAGGCAGGTGAAGGCCTTGAGGCGAGAGAAGTGATTGGGCTGAGCCCAGAGTGGCTTCCAGGAACCCCTGTGGCCTCCTCAGCCATGCCCTGCACCTGCCTCAGTGTGCAGGTGGCTACAGCTCTGTCCAGGAGGCGTGTGGCCACCGCTATGGCGGCAGGAGTGTGGGTGCCCGGCGGCCCCGGACAGCAAGGCCACTGTGGGGCAGCACTGCCATGTCGCAGGGCCCATCCACCCGCCCTGTCTCACCCCAGGCCCATCTGCCCACCCTGCATATCTGTTTTCCAAGGAAGATTTGTTTTTAGAGGCCCTGGCCAGCCTCAGGTGCTCTCTCTCCTTTTTAAATCTGATTTGGCTTTTTTTTTTTTTTTTTTTTTTGAAGCAGGGTCTCTCTCTGTCACCCAGGCTGGAGTGCAGTGGCACAGTCACGGCCTCCCAGGTTCGAGCAATCCTCCTGCCTCAGCCTCCCGAGTAGCTGGAATTATCATGCCACCATGCCCGACTAATTTTTGTATTTTTATTTTTAGTAGAGGTGGGGTGGCACTGTATTGCCCAAGCTGGTCTTGAACTCCTGGATTCTCCTGTCTCACCTCCCAGAATGCTGGGATTACAGGCGTGAGCCCCCGTCTGGCCTCGGTCCCTTCTGGAGAGTGGCCATGCCTGCAGGCCTCGCCCTGGCCCGAAGCAGGGGCGTCACACCCTGTCTTGAAGAGCACCGCTGGGGGCCCAGGATCCCTTCCAAGCTGTCTCTGTCATGGCTCCCGGGCATCTTGCACTCTGGTCATGAGAGGCGGATGTTGAGTGCAGCCTGATGCCCAGAAGCAGCAGCTCAGCTCTGGGCGGTGGGAGGGCCCTGACCTGCTAATCTCCGGGTGAGGCCTTCCCTGGTGGCTCACACTCAGGAGCAAATTAAGTGCCTATTTTTTGTGTCAACCCTGAAGAGTATCTGGTTTTCCAGCCCTTGGTGACTTGTTAACAAACAGGTATCAGGCCGCGGGCTGCGGCCAGCGCTGGCCAGTCAGATGTGAAATAGCATCTCTTTACTAACTACAGTATTGATCCCCGCCTCCCTCGCGCACGGCGCAATTTTCCTTTCCCTGGCGCTAACCTCAGTGACAATGTGCGTGGTGCTGCAGGGCCCGTCAGCGCCCAGGAAGGCCGCGCGGTCCCAGCAGCTATTGATTTTCCTCAAAGGCTTTTAAATTGCTCCTTCATTTCACTGAGACGCTCGCTCCATCTCTGCTGGGTGCCGGGGCTTTTTCGTTGTGTTTAAACAATTGCTCCATTCACTGGGTTCCTAAACTGTGACGCCTTCTTATTACTGGGAGATAAACTGTTTGGACAGTTTTCCTTAATCTTGGATTAATCGTTCCTGTATCTGAATTGTGGGCCCCGTATTCCTTCACTTCAAAGAATCCACTTGGGAGGCCTGGCCATCCGTCCGAGGCGCGGGCATTCCTCCAGGGATGTGCCCCCGTGGCCTGGTCGCCCCCGTGGCCTGGTCCCGCTGGCTCAGCTTGTGGGGTCCTGTCTGCAGGAGCAGGTGCCTCTGGAGCATTGGTGCCCGGCCCCTTTCTGCGAGCCAGGGTTGTCTGTAAGTCCCTCGGCCATCACAGTCCCGTCGGGGTGGCCTTCCCGAGCCCGACCAGCACCACGCCTGGTGGAGGCCCACCTCCGCCTTGTGTGGGGAACCCCGCAGGAAGTCTGGGCCTGTGACCCCCGAAGGCCTCAGTGCCATCTGCACAGTGGGTACTCTCAGCCTGGGAGGCTGCCCAGTGGGGCTGCTGACATTTGTGTCCCTTCACTGCCACAGGGCCTCAAGCAGACAGTGCCCGGCTTGCTTGGGAAGGGCAGTTCTGTCTCGGAGAGCCCCAGCTTGCATTTCTGAGGCCTGAGGCCAGGTCGTCTTTGGATCAACGAAAAAGAAAAGCCCTTTGCGGAGCCTCATGCTCGGCCCAGCCCTGCCACACGCACCCCCACCAGCAGGCGTGTCCAGCAGGGCCACCGTTTGCCTAGTGGGGCTCGGCCCAGCCCTGCCACACGCACCCTCCCCCAGCAGGCGTGTCCAGCAGGGCCGCCGTTCGCCTAGTGGGGCACGGTCCAGCCTGCAGGCAGGAAAGTAGCTTGTGGATGGCGCCACCCCCCAACCGCTGGCCTTGGCCGCCTTCCAGCCTGGGAGGTCCATGGGTACCCTAGGAGTGGCCTCTGGGCCCAGCCCCGGCTCCCCATCTCTGGGCTGCAGGGGTCTGGGGGGGTGTGGGGCGGTGGGGGTGAGCTCTGTGTCGCCTTCACCCCATGGGGGCCAGCATGCCCACCCTCCCCAGCCTGTTGCTCAGGGAACCCTACCCGCCGAGCATCCTCTCAGGCTTGCTGGTGCCAGGGTACGGCCGTGGGCAAGCCGACCCGGCCCCCCTGTCAGGACGAGACCAAGAGCCCCTCCTGGGGGCCTCGGATAAGAGGGGCTCTGGTCAGTGCCAGACGTCTCCTGAAGTGCTTGAATTTTGTTTGCAGAATGGCAGGACCCTGAGTTGATGAGAGACGTGGAAGCAGCCACAGGGCAGGATCTTGGCTCGTCCAGGTACAGCGGGAAAGGCAGGGGGAAGAAGAGGAGGTACCCCAGCCTCACCAACCTGAAGGCTCAGGCCAACACCACCCGCGCTCGCATTGGGAGAAAAGTCTTCGCCAAGTAAGAGTGGCTGCTGGGTCACCTCCCACTGTGTGGCCCCCCGTGTGAGGGTGTTCGAGGGAGGCCATCTGAGCTCCAAGATATTCCAGGGACTTGGGGCCTCCAGGGGCTCCCCTGCTTTGAGTTCCCCTGGGGGACCACCTGGCCTTTCCCCGGGGAGGGGCAGTGCCAGCCAGCAGGGGCGCAGGCAGGGTCTGATCAGGAATGCCCCTGAGCATTCCCCAGGATAAGAGGGGCTCGACCGCCAGGCACCGCCATCCTCGCTTAGTGGGGGAGCCATGCCAGGACACAGGCCTCGGCTGGTGCAGAGTGAGCCCCCTCATCTCTCCCTTGCCTGGCTGTGCCCCCAGGTCAGTGCCTGCGTATTTCTGCAGCAGTGACTTCAGGGAGGGCGGTGACTGCAAAGGCGGGCAGAACGGGGGTCCATGCGTCAGCCCCAGCAGAGCCCAGCCCCAGCGTGGCTGCTCTGAGCACTGGCTCTGGGAGGCTGGCCTGGCGTCTCTGCAGCCCAGCGTGGGCCTGTGTGACTGGTGAGGACTCAGCGGGACCAGAGTGCGAAGCCCACCAGCCCGGCGTCCCTGTGTGCGGTCTGTCAGCTGGGGCACCAGCCACTCGCACGGCCTTGTGTTTCTGCCTTCACGTTGCTTTGTTCTCGCCCAAGAATATCCAGAATGCTTGTTTAGAAGCCACCTGAGGCTGTTGACTCCCTCCCAAATCAGTGCCAAGTCCCTGCTGGTGCAAGTTTGTCTGGTAGCACCAGTGAGGTGACTCCCACCCGTCACTGTCCCGGAAACCCTCCCTTGGACACACCTGGAAGGTGCTAAGTGCACCAGGCGGAGGAGGCCCCTCCTGGCCAGCATGACCGTGCACCGGCCTGAGCGGGCTCGGGCAGGAGGCGCCTTCACAGCACTCAGACCAAGCTTCCCCCGGGCTTGTGGGTGGCGCATCCACAGCCTTGCTTGGTGGGGCAGGGGCGCCGGTGGGGGCTGTGGAGAGGCTGCCTGGGACCCCTGGCGCAGGGCTGGACCCGTCACGTCTGCCGGCCACCCAAGGCGCCCCGGCCCCCGGTAGCCCCGGGTGAGGCTGTTTTCCCGTGGATCAGCCAGGGGCAGCGGCCAGCCTTGGTGCTGAGGCCCAGGAGGAGGAAGGGCCAATGGACCCGTGCCACGCCTCTTCCCTGTGTCTCATGGGGACAGTGAAGCCCATGGCAGGAGCTGGCTCTTCACAGCAGCTCTGTGGCCCAGACCCCTCCCTACAGAAAGGATCTGGGGTGACCACAGGCGAAACCCTGCCTCGAGGGGCCCCCATAGCAGTGCCTGGCAGCCCCACAGGGGCCGCAGCTGAGCGGCAGCTTCACCACATGGTGGCCTCAGGCACTGCCGGCTCCACACCGTCGTGCGTCACAGCACCTGAGCTGCTCAGCACAGCACATCTCATCCTGCTCCCCGGAATGCCTGCCCGGTCCACGCCCTCCCTGCTGCAGCCCTCCAGGTTTCTAGCCCTGGCTGTGGAGCCATGCGTGCAGCAGCGGGCAGGGCCATCCTGATGCCTCCTGGCTGCATCTCCTGCAAGGCCACTCCCCAGGAGGCCAAGGGGGAGGCTGTGCCCTCATCCTGGAGCGCGGGAGGCCACGGGAGAAGTGCCAAGGTGGGGCTGGGGCCACCTTCACCACGCAGAACCACCCGCCACAGACCCAGGTTCTGGGACCTGGGGTGGCCCTTTCTAAGCCTGCCTCTGTCTCGGGACAGGGCCAAGGGGCCCGTCGCCCATCTGTCTCTGAAGGTGGCACCCACAGGCAGTCTGTCAGTATCCGAGGGCAGCAGTTGCCCCAGGACCAGTGCCTAACCTTGGCGATGGCACCACTTGGAGCCCAGGCCCCTGTTGGAAGCCTCCCAGGTCACATCTTGCCTTGTTTCCCCACAGGGCAGCTGTGCGGAGGGTAGTGGCAGCCATGAACCGGATGGACCAGAAGAAGCATGAGAAGTTTTCAAACCAGTTTAACTACGCACTGAACTAGAGAGCGGGGCCCAGTGCACTGGCCATCAGCGCTTTCTCCCTCTGCCAGTGTCTCAGGACAGCAGAGTGGGCGTGGGTCTGGGCAGTAACCATGCTTTTTCTGTTACTGTGTTTGATGTAAAGAAATGGTGCATTGAAATGCTCTGAAGGTATGGCCGCTCTGCTGCTACAGGGTTCGGCATCGTCTGGTGATGGGTCTGGCCTCTCAGAAGAGGCTCTCGGGCCTGGAGATGTGAACACCGGCAGCAGCCCTGTTCCAGAGGGTATCTGCGAGTCCTCGTGAGGCCTGTGCATGTCGTGGTGTGGGGTTCAGCACGGACGGAATGTGGGTGCAGCTCAGCCTTCAGAGCGTGCGTTCCCCAGCCAGGAGGTGACCACGCAGAGGAACTCTGGGAAACCCACTTTTGTGCAAATGCTGTTTTTAACACAGACACAAAGGCTAGTGAACCGTTCAGTTATCCGCTTTCTGTTTCTGGATGTGCCTTTTCATATGTGTGGCCTCTTGTGTCTGGCTTCTTGCTTCTTGCACTTGGCATTCTGTTTTCAAGGTTTATCCATGCAGTTCCCCTCCAATGTATAAAACAGAGGAGGTGAAAACCTGTCCATGCGGAAGCTTGTGCACACATGTTCACAGCAGCATTGAAGAAGGATACTGAACATCTTCTTGTGGGCTTACTGGCCATTTGTGTATCTTCTTTGGAGAGGAGTCTATTCAAATCTCTTGCCTGTTTTTAATTGAATTATTTGTCTTGAGTTGTAACTTTTTTTTTTTTCTTCTTTTAGAGATGGGCTTTTGCTCTTACCCAGGCTGAGTGCAGTGGCATAATCATAGCTCACTGCAGCCTCAAACTCCTGGGCTCAAGCAATCCTCCCACGTCAGCCTCCCAAGTAGCTGGGACTACAGGCACACGCCACAACGCTTGGCTAATTTTTTAAATTGTTTGTAGAGATGAGGTCTCACTGTGTTGCCCACGGTGATCTCGAACTCCTAGCCTCAAGCGATCCTCCTGCTTTGGTCTCCCAAAGTGTTGGGATTACAGGCATGAGCCAGCACTCCTGGCCAGGAGTTTATATGTATATTGTGAAAACTAGATCCTCATGTGATTTGCAAAAACTTTTTTTTTTTTTTTTTTTTTTGAGATGGAGTCTTGCTCTGTTGCCAGGCTGGAGTGCAGTGGCGTGATCTGGGCTCACTGCAGCATCCACCTCCTGGGTTCAAGCGATTCTCCTGCGTCAGCCTCCCAAGTAGCTGGGACTACAGGCGTGCACCACCGTGCCCAGCTAATTTTTGTATTTTTAGTAGAGATTGGGTTTCACTGTGTTGGCCGGGATGGTCTTGATCTCCTGACCTCGTGATCCGCCTGCCTCGGCCTCCTGAAGTGCTGGGATTACAGGCGTGAGCCACCGCGCCCGGCCGATTTGCAAAAACTTTCTTCCGTACTGTTGTTTCACTTTCTGGACGGTGCCCTCTGAAGCACAGAAGTTAATTTTGATGAAGTCCAGCAATTTATCTGCTTTTTTCTTTTGTTGCTTATGCTTTTGCTGTCACATCTCAGAAGCCATCACCTAATCCAAGATCAGAGAGATTTACACCTAGTTTCTAATAAGTATTTTATAATTTCAGCTCTTACGTGTAGATCTTTGATCTGTTGTGAATTAAGTTTTGTGTGTGGTGTAACAGCCCACATTCCTTTGCATGTAGATAATCCAGTTGTCCCCGCACCGTCTGTTGAAAACATTATTTTTCCCCATTGAATTATCTTCGCACGGTTATTGATAATCAATTGACCAAAAATGTACAGGCTTGTTTGTGGGCACTTGACTCTATTCCACTGACTTGTTTAACCTTATGCCAGTACCACAGTGCCTTGATCAATGTTGCTTTGTCGTGATAAGTTTTACTTTGTTCTGTTTCAATGACTATTCTGCATTCCCTGCATTTCCGAATGAATTTTAGGATCCGCTCATCAGTTTCTTAAAAAAAAAAAAAAAAAAAAAGCAGCTGAGATTTTGATAGGAATTACATTAAATCTAGAGATTGGGATGTATTACCATCTCAATATTAAATCTTCTGAGTCATGAGCTTCTGATTATCTTTCCATTTATTTGGGTCTTTTTAAATTTATTTCAACAGTATTTTGTAGTTTTCAGTATATAAGTCTTTCACTTGTTAAATTTACTCATATTTTGTTATTTTTGATTTATAACCAAAAGGATTATAAATGCAATTATAAATTATTAAAAGATTATAAATTGCATTTATAAAAGCAATACAAATGTAATTGTTTTCTGAATTTCATTTTGGGGCTGATCATTGCTAATATGTGGAAGTACAACTGACTTTTGTGTATTGATCTTGTGTCCTGAATTCCTTGCTGAACTTGTTTATTCATTCTAATTAGTTGTGTGTTCCCTAAGATTTTCCATACACAAAATCATGTCATCTGCAAACAGCTTTCTTTCTAATCTGGATTTCTTTTATTTCTCTTACCTAATTGCTCTGGCTAGTACCTCCAGGACAATGTTGAATAGATGTGAGAACAGACATCCTCATCTTACTCTTGACCTTAGCGGGAAGCTTTCAGTCTCTCACCATTGAGTGTGATGCTAACAGTGCAGTTTTGTGTAGATGCTCTCCATCAGGTTGAAAAAGTCACCTTCTCCTCCCAGTTTGTTGCGTGTTTTTGTCATAAAGTATTGAATTTTGTCAGATGCTTTTTCTCCATCTGTTGAGATGATAGTATGATTCTCGTCCTTTATTGTAGTGATACAGTGTATTACATTGTTTCTCATATGTTGAACTGACCTTGCATTCATGGGGTAAATTCTGCTTGTTCATGGTGTATAATCCTTTTTCTATGCTGCTGGATTTGGTTTGCTAGGATTTTGCATCTGTATTCATGAAGGATATTGGTCTGTAGTCTTTTTGTGGTGTGTTTGTCTGGCTTTAGTCACGTCACTACTGACCTCATAGATTGAGGTGGGAAGTGTTCCTTCCCCTCCTATTTTTTGGAAGACTTTGTGAAAGGTTGTTAATTATTTAAACATTTGGTGGAATTTACCAGTGAAGGCTGAGCTTTTCTGTGTGGGATTTTTTTCCCGAATTCAGTATCTTCCTTTATTATAGATCTGTTTAGTTCCAGTAGTTTGCATCTTTCCAGGAGTTTGTCCCTTTCTAGGTTCTTTGTTGCAATCTGTTCATGTATAATTGTTCATAGCATTAAAAAAATTTTTTTTAACTGACAAGGTCTCACTCTGTTGCCCAGGCTGGAGTGCAGTGGTGCAGTCATAGCTCACTCCAACCTCAGACTCATGGGCCCAAGTGATCCTCCCACCTCAGCCTCCCCAGTAGGAAGGACCACAGGCATGCACCACCACATTCAGCTAATTTTCTATCTTTGGTTTTGTTTTGTTTGAGACAGAGTCTTGCTCTGTCACCCAGGCTGAAGTACAGTAGCACAATCATGGCTCACTATAGCTTTGACCCTCCCAGACTCAAGAAATCTTCCCATCTCAGCTTCCTGAGTAGCTAAGACTACAGGGGCCTGGCACTATGACTGGCTAATTTTTTAAAAGCTTATTTTTGGTAGAGATGGGGTCTCACTATGTTGCCCAGGCTGGTCTCAAACTCCTGGCCTCAAGAAATTTTCCTGTCTTAGCCTAGCAAAGTGCTGGGATTACAGGCATGAGCCACCACACCCAGCCCTAATTTTCTTTAAAAATTTTTTGTAGAGACAGGATCTTGCTGTATTGCCCAGGCTGATCTTTGTCGAACTCCTGGCTTCAAGTGACCCTCCCACCTTGACCTCTCAAAGTGCTGGGACTGTGGATGTTAGCCAGTGCTCCCAGCCTATCCATAGTATTTTCTGGTTTTAGTAATTTGATGCTTCTTTTACTCCCCTCAGTCTAGCTAAAGAGTTATCAATTTTGTTGATCTATTTAAAGAAACAACTTCTGGTTCTGTTGATTTTTCCCTATGATTTTCCATTCTTTATTTTGTCATTTTCCACTGTAATCTTTATTATTTCCTTTGGGTTGCTTTGGGTTTTATTTTCTCTTCTTTATTTCTTAAGATGGAAAATTAGCTTCCTGATTTGAAATCTTTCTTTTAATACGGACATTTGTGGCTGTAAATTTCACCTCAGCGCTGATTTATTTTTATTTATTTTATTTTTTTTATTTTTTTTATTTTTGGCAGCCAAGAGATCTTTATTGGAGAGGTAGAGGTCAGGTCGCGCGGGGGAGAGAGAGAAGAGAAGAGAGAGAGGAGAAGAGAAGAGAGAGAAGAGAAGAGAGAGCGCTGATTTATTCATCCCTGAAGTTTTGGCTTATTATGTTTCCCCTTTTTTTAATCTAAAAGTATATTCTGATTTCTTTGGTGATTTCTTCTTTTATCTCTTGGTTATTTAAGAGTTTGTTGTTTAATTTCCACATATATGTGAATTTCCCAGGTTTCCTTCTGTTATTGACTTCTTTTCTTATTTTTGAGAGACAGGATCTCACTTTGTCTCCCAGGCTGGAGTGCAGTGCTGTGATCACAGCTTACTGCAGCCTCCACCTCCCACCTCAGCCTCCCGAGTAGCTGAGACTACAGGCATGAGCCACCAAGCCCGGCTAAATTTTTTAAAATTTTGCTGTAGAGACAGGGTCCGAATGTGTTGCCCAGGCTGTGTTGGAACTCCTGGGCTCAAGTGATCCTGCCGCTTTCGCCTCCCAAAGTGCTGGGATTACAAGCGTGAGCTACTGTGCCTGGCCTGTTACTGATTTCTTATTTCACTCCATTATGGCTAAAGAACCTAGATTGTATGATTTCCCATCTTTTGTATGTATTGAGAGTTATGTTATTGCATACCATATTTTCTGTCCCAGAGTGTTGAAGAATATCTATCCTGCTCTTGTTGGGTGGAGTGTTGTATAAATGCCTGTTGGGTCTGATTGGTTTGTAGTGTTGTATAGATGCCTGTTGGGTCTGATTGGTTTGTAGTGTTGTACAGAAGCCTGTTAGGTCTGATTGGTTTGTTGTCTGATTGTTTACATCTTCTCTTCCCTTGTTGATCTTCTGCCTAGTTATATTGATATTGAATGTGAGGTATTGAATCCTTCAGTTTTGTCAGCTTTTGTTTCATAAATTTTGAAGCTCTGTTAAGTGCATCTGTGTTTCTATTTCTTTCTGATGAACAGACCCTTTTATCATTATGACATGTCCTTCTTTGTCTCTAGTGAAAAAAATGTTGTCTTTAAGTCCCATTTGTATGTTATTAGTATAGCCACTCAGGTCTTTTTTGATTATTGTTTGCATGGTATCTTTTTTCACCCTTTAACTTACATTGTATCTCTGAATCTAAAGTGTGTTTCTTGTAAACAGCATATAGTGGGATCGTGTTTCTCATCTGTGCTGCTGGTCTCTGCTGTGAATCTAAAGTGTGTTTCTTGTAGACAACATATAGTAGGATCGTGTTTTTCATCTGTCCTGCTGGTCTCTGCTGTTTGAGAGGGATGTTTAATCCATTTACATTCAGTGTGATTACTGAGAAAGTTGGATTTGTATCTGCCATTTCTAACTTTGTTTTCTATATTGTCTTTTTTGTCTTTTTTCCTTTATTTCTCCATTACTTTTTTGTGTTAAATGGACATTTAATTCTCTTGTAACATTGTAATTTCCTTGTCTATTTTACTGGGTTTTTTTAAAAGTAATTTTCTTAGCAGCTGCTCTGAGTATTACAGTAACAACGTAAAACCAATCAAGTGTTCAGATGAACTTAATAATGTACAAAAACCTTCACTTCCAGTAGCTTTGTTTCCTCTCAGCTTCTTAGTGCTGTATTTGTCATATAAATGCTACCTTTTAGATTGTAAGTCTGTCCACAGTCTCGTAATTATTGCTTTATGCAGTTGTCTTTTAAATCACGTAGAAGAAGAAAAGATGTACAAACAGAAATGAGTATCTGCTGTCTCTGTTGCTGGCTTTGCAGTTGTCTTTTTTGGTGTTCTTTGTGTGGATTTGAGTGTGGTGTCTTGGACTTCAGCCTCAAGTATTTCTTGTAGGACAGATCTTCTAGCAATGAATTCTCTTTGTTTTTGTTTATCTGAGAATGTTGTAATTTCTCCTTCTCTTCTGAAGAATAATTGTGCTGGATATGGCTGACTTGGTTGGCCCTCTTTTTCTTTCGGTCCTCTATAGATGTCATTCCACCGCCTCTGGCCTCTGTAGTTTCCGTGGCGGGAGCACCACACCGTGTCTCAGTCTCTTTAGCTTCTGACTGTTTGACTGTGGTGTGCCTAATTGTGGATCTTTCAGTGTGTCCTACCTGCAGTTCTTTGAGCTTCTTGGATATAGAGATTAATATTTTTTGTAGTCTGATTGTTTACGTCTTCTCTTCCCTTATTGATCTTCTGCCTAGTTATATTGATACTGAATGTGGGGTATTGAATCTTTCAGTTTTGTCAGCTTCCTGTTCAGCCAGTGACTGGACAGAGAACCCCTTTAAGTGCTTTGCACCGGTAACTCTCACAGTTCTGCCGACACACAGTTCATGGATGGTGTGTGTGCCTTCAGCGCCCCATCGCGGTTCCGCCGACATGCAGTTCATGTGTGGTCAGCGCTCCAGCAGGCAGCTGCCAACTGTGCCTTTGCCTTCACTTCTTACTTGCACACAGCCGCAAAGCCAGCCGGAGGTGAGGGCCAGGGCAGCTCAGGTTCCTCTCGGGCGCACACACAGCTCTGTGCCTGTGTGGGCACAGCCTTCCGTGCCTCCAGGAGTGTGGCATAGCTTCTTGGCGGCCACTGTGGGCGTCTCGTTCCTCAGATCTTCCTTTCATAGTTATGTAGTTGAATTATCAATCTTTCTTGGCTTCTAAGTTTTGTGTTCTAGTTAGAATGCTCTTCTCCACTCAAAGATTATATTTGAAATGTTACCCATGTTTTCTTCTAGTACCTTTATGGGTTTCATTTTCATATTGAAATCATTGATCTACTTCTAGTTTTTGATACAAAATGCATGCCAGGAAACCCAGTTTTTAAATTTCAAGTAGCTGTCCAGATGTCCCTGCACCTCTTATGCATGAGCCCTCGCTTTGTGCCGATTTGGAATGCCCGCCTGCTCACACACGTGCCCATGTGGAGTGCCCGCCTGCTCACACACGTGCCCATGTGGAGTGCCCGCCTGCTCACACGTGCCCATGTGGAGTGCCCGCCTGCTCGCACGTGCCCATGTGGAGTGCCCGCCTGCTCACGTGCCGATGTGGAGTGCCCGCCTGCTCACACGTGCCCATGTGGAGTGCCCGCCTGCTCACACGTGCCCATGTGGAGTGCCCGCCTGCTCACATGTGCCCATGTGGAGTGCCCGCCTGCTCACGTGCCATGTGGAGTGCCCGCCTGCTCACGTGCCATGTGGAGTGCCCGCCTGCTCACGTGCCCATGTGGAGTGCCCGCCTGCTCACACGTGCCCATGTGGAGTGCCCGCCTGCTCACACGTGCCCATGTGGAGTGCCCGCCTGCTCACACGTGCCCATGTGGAGTGCCCGCCTGCTCACGTGCCCATGTGGAGTGCCCGCCTGCTCACGTGCCCATGTGGAGTGCCCGCCTGCTCCACGTGCCCATGTGGAGTGCCCGCCTGCTCACGGCCATGTGGAGTGCCCGCCTGCTCACACGCGCCCATGTGGAGTGCCCGCCTGCTCACACCGCCCATGTGGAGTGCCCGCCTGCTCACACGCGCCCATGTGGAGTGCCCGCCTGCTCACACGCCCATGTGGAGTGCCCGCCTGCTCACACGCCCATGTGGAGTGCCCGCCTGCTCACACGCGCCCATGTGGAGTGCCCGCCTGCTCACACGCCCATGTGGAGTGCCCGCCTGCTCACACGCGCCCATGTGGAGTGCCCGCCTGCTCACACGCGCCCATGTGGAGTGCCCGCCTGCTCACACGCGCCCATGTGGAGTGCCCGCCTGCTCACACGTGCCGATGTGGAGTGCCCGCCTGCTCGCACGCGCCCATGTGGAGTGCCCGCCTGCTCGCACGCGCCCATGTGGAGTGCCCGCCTGCTCGCACGCGCCCATGTGGAGTGCCCGCCTGCTCGCACGCGCCCATGTGGAGTGCCCGCCTGCTCACACGCCCATGTGGAGTGCCCGCCTGCTCACACGCGCCCATGTGGAGTGCCCGCCTGCTCACACGCCCATGTGGAGTGCCCGCCTGCTCACACAAAGCCCTGGCATGGTGGCTCTGTAGGTTTCCTGTCCTGCCAGCCGAGTCAGATGCTGTTACTGTACATTCTACTCATGGTGGCTTTTTAATACGTTTTTATGTCAAGGACCCCTTTTATATTTCTCTCCACCTCGAGATAAAGTGGGAATATTAGGGATGAGATGGAAGAGGAGAGGGTGTTTTTGTAAAATTGAATTCAGGACTGATTTGTTAGCCTGGTGCTTTTTGTATCAGACCTTGTAATGAATTTTCATGAATGCTGATTAAAAGACAAACCTGTGACTCTGTATTTGTGACCAAGTGAGGGGCCCTGTGGGGTGGGGGTGCTGGGCTGGCCCTTCTGGCTGGTGGGGTGAGGGGGTGGGGCCTGTGCCCCTGGGAGCAGCTCCAGCACTGCGGGCTCAGGGCACTGTCAGTGACTTGGCACTAAGGGGGTGCTGGGGGTGGGCCCTCCTTTTCTCAGATCCCCTCAGCAAACCGCTTCCACCCACACTTGCCACAAAGTGGTTTGGGTGCCCATGAGCCAGGCAGACGGAGGGGGTGGAGGAGCCTGGGGCGGTCTGGCCTGCAGATGCGTTTAGAGCCAGAGGGCGGGGCTGTGCCCGGTTCCTGCAGGAACCACCACGGGAGCAGGTTGCCCCCTCCCCAGGGAGGGAAGGGGCCAGCGAGGATTCAGGCCGGGAAGAAGGCTGGGCCTGGGCAGCCCAGGAAGGGCTGGGGTTCCTGAGGACCCTGAGAGTGGTCCCACGACTCAGGAAGAACCTGCAGACTCCCTTTGCCTACCCTGCCTGCCAGAGGGACCCCCAGCAGTTCCTGGGGCCTCCCAGGAGCTCCCTGCAACACCCTTGCCCCCAGCCCTGCACACCTGGGGTTGACTGAGCCTGGGACGCTGAGGAGCAGCACAGAGACCAGGGGTCAGCAGCTTGCCTGTCCCTCCCCTGCGTCTCTGCACTGACACAGGCCGGTAGCCCAGGCAACCGGGCTTTAAAAACAGGACCATCCCCAGAGGCTTCAGGCCCAGAGGGGACAGGGCAGGCACTGTGGCAGCCTCGCATTGCAGGCGGGTCACTGCAGCTGGGGGGGCCTTGGCAGGTGCACACTGTGAGTCCCAGTGAGGATGGGAAGGGAGCTCCATTGGTCCGGCATCCACAAGGAAGGGCAGAGCCAGTGGAGGCTGCAGAGAGAGCCCAGGGTGCACAGCTAAACAGAGGGTGAACCTGGATGGTGAAGACAGAGGAGCTGGGGTCTGGAAATAGCGTTGCAGACAGAGCATGGCCACCAGACACAGGCACGGCCGCTTTGACAATTGGATCTGCTGGGCGTGACTCTTGAGAAGGGCAGAGGCAGCGAGCAGAGAGAGATTCTGGAGGCAGGGTGCCCATCAGGGCAGGTGTCCTGGGTGTGGTGGGTAGGGTTGGCAGGAGCAGATCCTCAGTGCCAGGCCAAGGGTTCAGGGCTCCCTCCCAGGGATGCAGGGGCTACTGGTAGGGCTCACAGTGGGAGGGGGCCTGTGCTGGCTGGTCCAGCGTGCTGCTGCCCTCATCCAGGGCAGACTGGCTGAGGTCGGCCCGGAGAGCAGCAGGCGGTGAGTACGAGGAGTGACCAAGGGAGGACTGGCAGGCATGGGTCACAGCCCCAGCGCTGGGGTGGATGGGCCACCATGGAAAGTGGTGTCAGGGTTAGCGACACAGAACCAGAAACTCCAAATAAGAGTGGCTTGTAGACAGAAGGGTTTGTGTCCTGTTGAATCAGTGTCCAAGGGTAGGTGCCCCCAAGCACCTTCCAGTTCCTGGCTCAGTATCAGAGCACGTGGCCTCCAGCCCCAAGGCAACCTCATGGCCCAAGGTGGCTGCTGGGGATCCAGCCATCACCAGGTCTGCAGAAGGAAGGAGGAGGGCTTTGCCTCCCCTCTGAGCTGATTCCCATAAGGAGCCTTCTCGGCCCCCCACCCCCACACACACTGCTCATGTCGACTTGGCCAGAACCTAGTCACAAGCAGCACCCAGCTGCCTGCTGCCCCAGAGGCAGGACGTGTGGCCCTCAACCTGGGAGATGAGCGCTCAGCCACAGCCTCCCAGGAAAAGGGAGAAGGCGTCCGCACCAGCAGAGCTGTCTCCAAAGGGGACCACCCTGCAGGGCAGTCGGGAGGAGGTGGGACGTGGACATCCCAGGTTGTCACCCATGAGCAAGGTCCCCCTCACAGTGGATGAGATGCCCCCACCCCACGGGCCTCTGTGGACGAGAAGGTGACCTTGGGATGGGGGAGGGGCAACCGTGCCAGAGGCAGGTGGGGGCCGCAGTGGTCATGGGGACAGGGATGGGGCTCAGCCCTGCCTCCTCCCTCAGGTGCGGTCCTGCAGCCCTGCCTGGCGGCCCACCCCTGCCCCTTCCTCCCTGCGCTCACCTCCCTCTGCTGCTGGGCTATTTGTCCAGCCTTACCTCCCCCGCTCCCAGCTGACGCTGTGCACAGCGGGCCAGAAGAGACCAGGAGTGAGGGGGCACTCAGTCACCAGGGAAGAAACGGGGGACCCAGGTGGCGGCCATCACAGGCAGGACACTGGGTGTGGGGAGGCCTGAGCACCGCAGGGAGGCCCTGGGGATGGGGGGACAACATGTGGGGGGGGCATGTTGGATACAGGGCGTTTTCCGGCATCTGGATGTGGGTAGATTAGGTTGGATGTGGGGAGGGTGCTTGGTGCCTGGGGTTTGCTCTGAGGCTGTGGGGCTGGCTTGGTCTGGGAGGAGCTTGGTCTGGGAGGAGCTTGGTCTGGCTTTGTGGTGCCTGGAGGGGCCCTGGCCCCTGGGGGGGACATCGCGGGGAAAGGACAGGGTGAGGCACACCATTGCCATGGCAGGAAGGCAAGTGGAGGACGAGGGTTCCCCAAGCCCAGGCCACCCCAGGACTCGGAGCAGGAGGAACCAGCCACCAAGTGAGCAGGGTGCTGGGGAGGCCACGCCAGGATGGGGCAGCCAAGGGCCCGAGTGATGGCGAGAGCCTGCTTAGGGGTGGAGAAGTGAGGAGGAAGTGTAGACAGCAGGTGTAGACGGCACTTTCGATACTTTGGCTGGAGGCTGGGAGGAAAGGGGGAGAGCTGGAGGCCACACGGGGTCCAGGGAGGGTTATGCCTAAGCCGAGAGACACTGCACGCATCTAAAGCCCAGCAGGGGCCATCTCCCCTGGCAGGACGCAGGCAGGTGACAAGATCCTGTGGCTGGAAGATGGGCTTGGACCTGTGGCCAACCCAGGGTGGGGTTATGGAGAGGGTACACCAGACACCTTAGGGTGTGGGAGCTGGGTGCCCGCCAAGGTCAAGGCCCTGGGCTTCGGAAAAGACCAGGCAGGCTGAGGGCGACTTTCTTCAGAAGCCCAGCTGCCTGGGGCTGGGGGTGTGGGCAGGTGGGCATGGCGGTGGGGAGCACAGGGGGGCTCGGCAGGGGCAGCCGGTGGCCCCAGTCCGTCCTCCCCTTTCACTAGGAGTGAGATGCCCCAGGGGAGACTGCACCTCCCAGCCTCCCTTGGCTAGGAGAGGGCCTGTGACCCAGCTCTGGCCAATGGGACATGAGCAGCTGTGTTGTGTGGGCTTCCGGGAAAGCTCCTTAAAAGAGAGGGGTGTTGCCAGCTGCTCCCTTTCTTCCTGTTTGCAGCCGGGGGTGAGGAAGTCGTGGCTGGAGCCTCCGTTTTCACCAGGGTCTGTGGCCCGCCCAGGCCTGATGCAGCACAGAGAGCCAGGAGCTGGGTCTCCAAGGACTCAGTGAAGGTCTCAAAACTGCCCAGGGCTGCCACAGCCAGAATTCCCTCACAAAGAGAAAATAAACAGTCTCCTTTCAACTCTCTTCATTCAAGTTTTCTCTTACACGCAGCCAAACCCAGTCCTGACCCACACAGCACCATGGGCCGGTGGGGGTGGGGAGGTGGCCTCATTGGGAGGCCCCTCACCGTCTGGGCTCAGCGGTCCCTGGGCAGGAGATGGGAGCCCAGGGCGTGAGAGCAAACGCCGCCCTTGTCTGGGCTCATGCTCGCTTGACAAGAGGCCCCTTCTGTGCCTGGCTTTGCAGCAACGACACGCGTGCGGTTCTGGGAACTCGGGGCAGGTGTGGTCCAGGGCAGGATGGGTCCTGAGCCCTCGGAGGAGGGTCCATGGAAGAGTGCCCTCAGATCCTGGGGTCGAGACCTTCCCTCACGGCCCTGACACCAAAGTGGGGGACACGTCGAGACCCCTAACAAGGCTCCTGCTCACCTCTGCCTGCAGCACAGGTCCAGGGAGCTGAAACTGAGTCAGGCACAGGCGGCCTAGACTGGAAATGGTGGGCAGGGGAGGCCCAAACCTGGTGGAAATGGGGGTGGTGGGGCAGCCCGAGGGCTTCCTGGGAGGCAGGCAAGGGAACGGCACCCCAACCCCCCCGCCAGGGAGACTGGGGCCTGGGGAGCCAGTAGGAGGGTGGGCTAAAAAGTGGAACTCCTCCAGGAGGGAGCAGGGCATCCGCTGGCACTGCCCCAAGCAAGCCCCGTGACCGCCGGGCCTCAGTTTCCCACATGTGACTCTCAGCAAAGCGCAGTGGGAGGCTCAGGTGGCTTTGCACGCAGTCCGACTCCGACGAGGGTCCGCTGCACAGCGGCTGTGAAGCAGAGACTGGAGGAAACGCCCCCCCGCGCCTGCAGCATGAGGCTGTGGGCTGTCCAGGGAGCTTAGAGAAGGGGTGGTGCATGGAGGGGGGCATTGCTTCCCAGACCTCACAGCCCCCGGCCCATACCCTACATCCCATCCTGCAGCCCAGGGGCACTGCTAGAGGGCCCTCCGGTGTGGCTCTGTGTTTCTGGCTGAGCCTTGAGGGGAGGAGACAGAGCAGGCCAGGGTGGGGGCATGTGGAAGCTGGAGGGATGGGGAGCCAGGATCTAAGCTCCATGGGAGGGCTGCATGCAGCAGTCCGGCCCGGCTCTGAGTGGGTCTGAATCTGGCCTGCACCGTTGCAGCCACCTTCTATCATCTCCCTGTGGGGCTGTGAGCTCCTGGAATGTTCCAGCAAGCTCAGCAAAGGGGAAGGCCCTTGCAGCACAGACCTGGGTTCCTCGCGGCCACGCGGCAGCTGCTTTCCCACTCAGCAGCCCCAGTGCCCAGCTCAGGCCAAGCCCGCCGCACTGGCTTCAGCTGTGAGTCGACCCTCTGGCTACACTTGGCCACCTGCAGGTGGCTCGCCTTCCCTCATGGACCCCCACCCAGCAAGCCTGAGCTCTGCCAGCACAGTGAGGAGGGAGGAGGGAGAGGCTGCCCCGCCCCGGGCTGGTGAGCCTCAGGACGCTTGCTGCAGGCAGCTGACTTCACCTATGCAGACCCAGAAAGGGAGCAGAGAGTAACTGGGAGTCAGGCCAGCCCTTGGCTGGAGGAGCCAAGGCCTGCCTGGGGCCCGGGGTGTGGGAGCAGCAAACCCACAGGGTGATCCCAGCTGCCCCTGCCCCCCCACAACCTGCCCGATGGCCGGTGCTGCTCTGGGCCTGCTCTCTGTCCACAGGTGCTGGCCAGGCCAGTGGGCAGCAGTGTCTTCCATCTTGCCTGTGGCACTGGGTATTCACTGCTGCCATCTGCCCCCAGCCCTCCCCTAGTGGTTGCTGCCAGGTTGACAGCCCAGAGATGAGCTCAGCCCACTCAGGAAAAATGGACAGGACACCAGGAGACTGGGCCCAGTCAGGGCACAGCCGCCGCGCAGAGCCAGGCTTCCTCTGTGAGGCAGGGCTCAGGACGCCCACCAGTGGCAGAAGAGGGGCGGCACCTGCCCGGCTGTGGCCAGTGTCTCATGCCGCCTCCCCACCGGTTCTGGGGCTCTGAATCCTCTTCACGTCGCCCTTCCCCGCTTCCAAGCACCAACTTTTGCATCCACACTGCCGCCCAGCCCAGGCGCCTCTGCCTCTCACCTCCCTGAGCCCAGCTCAGGCAAACACCAAACCCACAGGGCTCCGAGAGCCTGTGAGGGGATGTAGGGACGGTTTCCAGCGTCGCTGGAGGAGAGGTGGCAGCTCCAAGAGGGAGCACTCGACCTGACTCTTGGGGGGCCGGGGTCTGAATGGGCTGGGACGCTCTTGAGCAGGTAGCTGCGCCCAGGCAGCCCCTTCTCCTCCCCAGGGGAAAGCAAGCAGGCGCTTCTTCCTCCAGGCAGTAGCCGAAGCCGACACCGCCCCCAGGCTGACACGCCCAGCCCGGTGCTCCCTTGCGGGGCTGTGGGGCAGGGGAGTGGGACCGGAGCAGGCTGCAGGGGTGGGGAGCAGGAGGCGGAAAATGCTGCGCCCCCAGCCGCGGCCCCACCAGCTCCGTGGCTAAGAGGAGAGGCGACGAGGAAGCAGGTGGTCACTTTCCGGGACCTGTGATCTTTTCTGGGACGGGGAGGGGGCCGTCAGGGAGGTGACGCTTGGACCTGAGCCTCAGCCAGCTTGGCGGGTGAGCCCCTGCGCCCAGCCCCTGCGCGCACGACCACGGGCAGGCACCAGCAGAGAGGCCTGAATTCCGGCCGGGGGACGCCAGGCCGGTGGGAAAACGGGCTGCAGTCCCGCTCAAGGCCAACACCCGAGGCGCCTTGGTCCCCACCGGAGAGGATTCATGGGTGGGCCCGGCCGGGCGGAGGGCGGCGCGGGAGCCTGGGAGACGGGGGCGCGGCCGCCTGCGGTTTATTGATTGAGTGAAGTTCTGCAAAGTGCTTCGCAGCGGGCCGAGCCCGCGAGAGCCGCCTGCCCGGCCCCGACGCGCATGGTCATTTATAAATTTAAAACTCTTCCGTAGCAACCGGTTATGTACAGAGTTAACGACTGGAATCGTAGAAAACAGCCGGGCCCGGCGGCGGCCTCGGGGGCGGAGCGGCACGGGGCTCAGAGGTGCGGCGCGTAGAAGGCGGGCGCCCCGTAGGTCTGCGAGCCCAGCACGAAGGGCGAAAGCACCGCCGGGCTCGACAGGAACGGCAGCTGCGCGGCGCACACCAGGCCTCCGGGGCCGTGCGCGGGGTACCCGGCCGGGCCGTGCATGCCTAGCGGGGCGCCCATGGGCGGCGAGGGGCTGAGCGGGCTGAGGCCGCCGGGCAGCCCCGTGCCAGGCCCGGCCCCCGGTCCCGGTCCGCCGCCACCGCCGGTCGGAGCGCTGGTGTCGGCGCCAGGGTTCTGCTTCTTCCACTTGGTTCGGCGGTTCTGGAACCAGATCTTCACCTGCGTCTCCGTGAGGCTGAGCGACAGCGCCAAGTTGAGGCGCTCGCACACCGACAGGTAGCGCGTGGCCTTGAACTTGTTCTCCAGCGCCACGAGCTGCTCGTAGGTGAAGGCGGTGCGCGCTCGCCGCGGCTTCCCGGATTTGGAGTCGGACCCCGTGCGCTTCCGCTTGGGCTTCGCCGCCGTCGCCGCGCCCTGCGGGGTGGTCCCCGCGCCCCCCGGGGCCGCTGCACCTCCCGGCGGGCCCGGTGCTCCGGGTGAGTTCCCGCGGGGTCCGGGGGCCGCTGCCTCGTCGACGGTGGCTCCGGGGGACGCGTCGGTCTCAGCCGCGCCCTGGCAGCCCGACCCGCGGGCCCCGAGGCCGCCGCCGCCTCCCCGCGCCTCCTCCGAGCCTCGCGCCGCCTCCGTCTCGGGCGCTTCGTCCTCGTCGTCGTCCTCGTCGTCGGGAACCTCGTCCCCGCTGTCCACGCTCGGGCTGTGGCCGCCGCCGGCGCTGCTGTAGCCGTTGGTGTCGTTGGTCTCGGCCTCCCCTGCCTTGTAGGGGTCGCCGGCATCTGCGGGCGGGAGGGACAAGGGTAGGACAGGGCAGTTAGGACCGGCCCATTCCCAGATCCCGGCCTCCGCGCGCCCCGCTTCCTTCCCCAGGGTTCCCTCTCGCCTCCTGCTCAGCTCCTCCTGCTTCTTCGCCCGTCTCCTCTCTCTTTCCTTCGCTCTGTCGTTTCCCTCCCCTCGGCCTGTCCTTCCTTCCCGCCGCCCGCGTCTCCTTTCGGTCCCTTGCTTGTTTCTTTCTATGGAGAGGGTCCCCCTCGCCCCGCGCTGCCCATTCTCACGGCGCCGGCAGTTTTTGCCTGAGCGGGGCTGGACAGGTGCTGCGGGCCGGCCCGGCTGCGGCGATTACAGCGGAGTGGAAGCTCTGATCGATCCGCAGGGCAGATACAAACTTAATTAAACTCATTTTGTGTAATGTACAAACTAGTTAAGGCCATTTAATTTATTTCGGCGTATATTACCCTCCAATTACCGCCAGCTCAGGGCCAGCCAATTACCGGGCATTTAATAACAGGCCCGGGGGTGGGGCCGGAGCCGGCCGAGAGAATGGGGCTTGGGGGACCCAAATCCTATGCCCTGGCCGCGACGCCACCTCAAGCCTCCAGGCCCTGAGATTCGGTCGCGAGGTTCAGCCCCGGCTCCCCTGCCCGCGCCTCGGCCCCTGCGCGGAGTTGCCGCGGGTAGGGCCCTGCTCGGCCTCACCAGGAGGGCTGGGCGGGCGTGCAGGTCGGAGCGGCTCCCCGCGGCCTAAAGGCCCGGGTCGGCCGAGTCTGAACAGCAGCTCCGCATCCTCCAAGCAGAGGCCCTGAAGTGACTGCATTTTGAGTCTCTGAAATTTGGAAGAAAGCAACTCTCCCAGGCAGGGTCGTCTGTGCCCCGGCACTGGGGGCCTAAGTCAGGAGGAGTCGGGGCAGGTGCCCTCCGAAGAGCTGCCCAGCGGCAGCCACGGCCTGCTCTCCGGCCAGGTCGGAACCGAAATCTCCGGTAAGAAATGACCAGTCGCTCCTGTCAGATTCCTCCAGGGCGACTGGCCACCTGGCATGGAGGCCAGCAGGTGGTCTGGGTCCCCACGTCCCTCAGCAGGAGTATGATCCGCCCCTAGACGACCGCGAGCGCTGTCCCAGCCCCGCCCCGGGTGCCTGGCCCAGATCACTCCCCGGCTGTACTATGCGCGCGCCTTCCCGGCTTCAGCGGGATCCCGGCCTTCCGCCCCATAGGCTCCCCGCAGGTGGAGGCTCTGAGCGCAGCCGCCGCAGAGTCCGTAGGGTCCCCTCCACTCATCCGGATTTGTTCGCCCTCCATCTCGGCCGACCCGGAAGAGGCCCCGCGCAGGTGCGGCCCGCAGCCTCCAGGCGCGGAGCTGGTGGCCGCGGCCCAGCCCGATCCGCCCCGCGCTGTCCTCCCTGTGCCTCAGGAGGGCCGGAAAGTTGGAGGGAGGAGGCGGGGGAGGGGACACAAAAAGCAATCAGGAGCGGGTCGAATGCAATTCGCGATCAATAGCGGCCCCTAATAAGTGTAATAGGTTTTAATCGAGTAATTATCCGAATTTTGACCCTATAATTTAGATGTTTGGGGGGAGTTTGCAAGGTGCTTGAAAGAGATATGCACGCGCCGTAATGGGATATCGACCCGACCGGGGGCGCGGGCCGCCCCATTACCGGCCGCTTTCCGCCGCTAAGCACATTTCCCCTTAACTGTAATCGAAGGGATTTAATTGTTTTTCCAGAGATAACCAGCGTTTTGTCACAATTAGTCTGATTTGTCCAAAAAAAAAAAAAAAAAAGAGAGAGAGAGAGGGATAGAAGAGGGAGGGACGCCTCGGGCGGGCACAGTGGGGGCGGGGAGGTCACGGCCAGCCACCGCGCGGCCCCTCGCCTCCTGCACCAACTACCCTTCCAGGCCGGAGACGCGCGGAGGCGAACCCTGGACCGGCCTCACAGCCCCGCAGCCCCTGGGCCTGACCCGGCTGAACTTCTCCAGAGGAGCCTGGCCATGCAGGCTCTGCAGTCCGGGTCGGACGGAGGCCACGGGTGGGCTGGTGCGGACCCCGCGCTCTGCGAACTTTCCACGGAGCCTCGGCGTGGACCAGACCCAACTCGCCACGGTGTCCCAGGGTCGTAAACGCATAGAAGCCGCCGGTCCCCCTGTCCCTGCGACCTGGCGCCGGGCGCATCCTACTCACTCGGCGGCTCAGCTCCGGCGGCTCCGACTCCCCCAGAGCCGGCGAGGGCGCGGCGCTCCAGCTCCTCGGCGCGCGGCGGGCATCCCGAGGCGGCGGGTGCAGGGGCGCATGGGGCCGAAGGGCAAGGGGGGCACGCAGCGGGCGCCACTGGGCCCAGCAGCACGCAGCGACGTCTCCTGCTGTTGAACTTGTTGGGGTCCAGGATGTCCAGTACCGAGAAGGAGGTGGGGCGCAGGGGCGCTGCGGGCCGGGCCGCTCCGGCCCCCTCGGGCGCCGCAGGCACAGTGTCGCTGGCCGCGAGCGGCGGGGCTCCAGCGCGGGGAAAGGCCGGCAGCTCGGCGCGCCCGTCCATAGCTTCCCGGGCAGCGGCGGCGGGAGCGGGCGGTGCGGGCCCCGAACCTGGCCGGGGAGGCGGCGGCAGCGCGGGAATCTCCCCAGGAGCCGCGGGGCCGCTAGCGCTCATGCCGGCCTCCCGCCGCTCCGGCGGCTCGGGCCCGGCCGCCTACTGGGCTCCCATCCCTGGCGGCCCCGGCACCGTCACACGACCCCGCGCAGGAGGCAGCTGCTCCGCTCGCTCTCGGCGCCGCGCCCTGCGCTCGGCAGGTGCTGCCTTCGCCGCCGCCTTAGGCGCCCGCGGCGCCCGGTCCGCGCATTTATGGCAGCCCCGCCGGAGGCGCCCACGCGCCCACACGCCAAACACACGTGCGCCCGCAGGCGGCCGCGGGGCTCCGCCGCCCTCGTTAGCGCGCGCGCCTAATTGGCTGCGAACGGTCCCCGGGCGAGGAGGCGGGCCCCTCACGGGACACACGGACGGAGCCGCCGGGCCGGACGAACAGACACGCAGCCCGGAGCCCAGCGCGGTCCGCAGGCGGCTGTCGTGGTCAGCTGCGCGTCGCTGCGCCTCCGCTCGCCCGGAAACGGCGCGCCAGCCTCCTTGGCTAAGGGGGAGGAGACAGCCCCGGCTTTTAAATAATTGCGGGATCAATCTGCGGCGGGGCCGCAGAGACCCCAGGACGCGCCGGCCAGCGAGCGCCAGGAGTTGGCTGGGACATCCCGGCGCAGGATGCGGTGACTGGCCCGGCCTCTCCTCCGGGCCCGCAGCGCGCAGGGCCCTGAGCTCCGAAGGCTCCCGCAGCTCTGGCGCCCCTCGGCAGTTGGGGTGGGGATGGGAGGAGAGGTTCTCACGCGCGATTCTCCGAGTCTCCGCCGGGTCTGCAGCCCCCTCCCGCGCGTTCCGAGGGTCTCGGTCCCGCCTCTCTCGCTTGCTCCCGCTTGGGGTCTCCTCTTGAGTCTCTGGCGTCTCTCTTGCTCAGGGTCTCTGCCCCTCCATCCCTTCCCACGCCCGCCCCTTTCACGTCGTCAAATTAGGGCCCGACCTGGAGTCCCAGCAGAGGGGCGGGGCCGGCGGCCCCCGGGCCGCTCATTAGAAGTGGAATCGAAAATGAGAAAGACTGCTTGTCCCTCTTAACCCGCCCCCAAAAGGGGGACCGACAAATTGCACACACAGCAGGCGGCCTACATAAAATCGATCCTCTTCAAGTAAGGGGAAAATGTGGGTTTCTTCCAAAAATAATACGACAAATGCCCCCTTCGCCACATCTGGATAAATAGGAAGCCCCGCGGCCTGAGTCTTTATTTGGGTACGTTTTATCTACAGCGGCGATGTTTGCAGGACAGGGCCCTCGGCCCTCGGCCCTCGAGGATTGGGCCTGGCGTCTGGAGTCCCAGTGCCGGATCGCGGTAGCTCCCCGGCGGGTCGCTCGTCTCCCTCCTCCTCCTGCCCACGCAGCGAGCAGCCAGACGCAGGTGGACCCTGGTGGGCGCCGGCAGTGGGAGCACGCGCGCTTCTTCTGGGTGTGTGTGCGCGGGCGCGTGCACCGGCGGGTGTGCGCGCCGCCTTACGCTGCGGTCCCCGGAGCCTGTTCCGCGCGCAGGGCGGTCCTTTGCAATTACTGCGGGCAATGATCCTTTGGAAGCAGAAATTAAAAGTTGGGAGAAATAATGGTGGACCGATCGGCTGTAATTTGGGCCAAGCTCGGACACGCTGAGCCCCAGGGAGGCTGGAACTGGTTGCGGGGGTGAGGGGGGGCCCCCGCAGGCCTTCACGTCCCCCTTCCCTTCCCCCTTCCCCTCCCCCGCCCTCCCCGCTGCTGGTCCATCCCGAGATTCTAATCAGATCCACAACACTGTGTCCTTCCTTGCCAGGACTTGATTATTCTTTATCTTTAAATTATAAATCACCTCTGGGGAAGGAGGGTGGGTAATCTCCCATCGCAGGGAGGCAATTATCTCCTTTCCGCCCCACCTTGGTCTTCACTCTCTCCCCCTCCTCCAGCTAAATTTGGATATAGAGGTGCACACGCCACTCACACACACACACACTCGTTCACAAGTGCGTAGCACACACAAGCACAGATCCATTCACGAGCACCCAGCACACAAGCCCGGCAGAGCCCTCACAAACGCACTGGCATCCCTGCATCTCCCTCTTCCCCGCCAGCGCCAGCGCCAGCTCCGCGCTGATCTTGGCTTCCTCTTTAACTCTTTCCCGAGGAAGGGCACACAAGACCCTTTCCAGGTCCCTGTGCCCCCTCCCCAGGAAACACAGCCGCTGAGCGGCAGGAGAGGCCTGGGTGGGGGAGGGCTGGGCAGGTCTCAAGGGCAGACCCCTGACCTGGCTGCGGGTCTCCCTGCAAGCACAACCCACTCAAAGCGTCCGTCCCTGCCACGGCCTGACCTCAGCCAAACATCTCCCACTAGTAGCCACAACACGCACCCCTGCCGGGTCCCAGACAGTTGGAACACCTGCGCTTGAGGAAGGGATGGGTAATGGGCACACAGCCCTCTTAGTACAACTTTCAAAACGAACACAGGCACATGGAGAAAATGTTTTATACAACATAGATGCAGTATGTATGATGACTGTCACTAAAACATAGTAAATATAACACATTAAATACGATAGGGAATAGGATAACGGAATTGTGTTATAATATACAACGATGACTCGTTTCCCAGCAAACACGTGCACACCGAGCACTGCAGAACGTTCTCCCTGATGGGGGCGGGGGCTGGTCAGGGTTGAGTGCCACTTTGACGAAAGCACGTGGCTATCTGAAGTTTGTGGGCCCCAAGGTTCTCCTCGAGCCTTCCCTCCCCTCCTCTCTCTGCCCCACACCATCCTCATGTGAGCCGCAGCGGGCGGGGTAATGAACTTCAAAGTTTTCAGTCAGGCTCAGAGGAGCAGGGGCCGAGTGGTGGAGCCTGAGGGGTCCCCCAGAGCTACACAGGGCACCTCCCGTCGCCTCCCCTGGGAAAGGCTCAGAGAGGGCACCGCTGCATGCTCCCCTGCCCCACCCCTCCCCCATCTCTGAGGAACAACGTAAGCCACAGAGATTCAGGGCACCCCTCCTCCTCCTCCTCTCTCAGATCCCCGGAAACATCCCTCCCATCCCCGATCTCAACCTAGCATGTCTGGGGCTATAAAGACGTCCTTTCACTCCTAATCACAATTGATTGTCAATTAGACCCCCATTTGTGCAATCTCTGCCCATCTGCCATCTCGGGTTATCTCCAAGACACCAGCTTCACTTGCAGGGCCCCAGGTGGGCACTGACAGGTGAAATCAGTGCCGGGGGTGGGCTGCCTCTGCCCGCCCCGTGCACAGGAAACATTCCCTCCATTGCAGAGCTCTCCCCCGCTGCAGGTCCAGGTGGGGTCACCACGGGCTTGGGTGCGGGCGTTGGCAGGAACACGCCTGGGACAGGAGCAGAAGTCTGGGTGGTGGTAAAGGGTCTTAGAAGGGAGCATGAGGAAAGGAGTGGGTGGGAGCTGAGACTTCAAGGATTTTCTCCCCAGCATTAGAGGTTTTTAAAGTTTGAGGGACAAGAGGAAGAGGGGGAGCCAGCCACCACAGCCACGAACTCAGCATGGGTTTATGAACCACCCCCCGCCTCATTTTTTTCATCTGTCAATTGCAGGGGTTGAGTCCCATGCGAGCTTCCAGGTCCTGATAACCTCCCCTCGTGGGGCGAATGATGACGACAATGTCACAGCCTTTTACTTGGTGCATGGAGGGGGGGGTCCCTTCTCTCTTTGCCTGGAAAGCTTTAGCTGGATAGACTGGAAGGGCAGCAGTGTCCCAGGGGCTCTAGTGTTGGGCAGAGGCATAATCACCTCCACTTTGTATAGTGTTTGCCTCGTGCGAAGTGCTCCCCACCCCACCCGTGGCCCCACAGCCTCACTGTGCACCTCCTTGCATCTGCCGGACGGGGGCGGGGGATGCGGGCGGAGGACGAGGAAGAAGGCTCCTGTGTCCCTTCCTCTCGCCCCTGCACACACTCTGCGCCAGGGCGACCCCTGTTGATCACTGGAGTTTGGGAAGTCAGAGGGGAGCCCTCTGCTTTCAGGCGTGGGTTCCTTCTCTAAGATATGCCCACTTAGGGGCCTGTGACTCCTCAAGAAAGAGTGCACCACACTCGGGACACCAGAAGCGAGAGGGGACACAGGCTCTGACCTCGAGAGCACGTCAGCTCTGGAGACCCGTGGCCCCAGCCTAGCGCGCCTCCGCACAGGGCAGCTCCAGCACTGCGAACAGCGCCAGCACCGCGGACAGCGCGCTCCCGCCACTCCCCCGGAGGCCACGGGCTCGGGCCGTGTTCAGCACCGCGGACAGCGCCAGCATCTCGGAGTGTCTCCTGGCCTCCAGCCCGCCGTCTCTGACCTCCCAGCCCCGCCTTCGACTCCTTCTCAAACTTTGGGATGCCCCAGGGGAGGAAGAGGGCGGCAGTCTGTGTGTGGAGTCTTGGCACGGCGTACATTACACAGCCCGATCAGAAGCCAGCCTGTTCACCTCGACCAAGCCAGCACCCACCAAAGGGCCAGAAGTTTGCCAGGCCGTTCACCGCGTGGGCTTCCATTCTCCTACCTGCAAGCTGCGTGAGTTAAGGAGGGAAAGCACGTGACACAGGGCCTGGCTTCTGGCGAGGAGCCCACCAGAGATGCAAAGGTGAGGCTGAAACCCTTTAAACTTAAAAACAAGACGATACAAACAACTGGAACAACTGGGGACATGGGTGCTATGTGGAGGGCAGGACGCCTGGCTTCCCATCAGGGCTGCAGAGTCAGCCGCTGCTGGCTCCCTCTCCCGGGTGCTGCTGGTTGAATTTGGAGAGCACCCTGGCTCCTGAGGGTTTACTGACCGCAGGGTCAGGCCGGGGCAGGGATTACCACCTTACAGATACACAACCTGAGGCCAGCGAGGACCTATGCTGTGCTCAGTGTCCCCGGCTGGTAAGTGGTAGGGTTTTTATGTGAACACTGGGTTCCTTTGACACAGCGTTTTTCATGTGCAAAGTCACAGGTAATCATGTGACTGGTCTCTGAGAGAAAGCATCCAATCCCAGAGGGGTCCTTGCTCCTCAGGCTCTGTCCCTCCGGACTCTCTCTTGTTGCCCCTGCCCCCTCTGGCCTCTGCCTGCCACTGGCTTACACTGCATGGGGTAGCAGGTGCCCAGGTTGGAGCCCGCCTGGGATGGCCACCTTCCCTCCCTTGTCCCCAAGTTCCTGCCGGTACTCAGGGCTGGAAGCATAGGCCTTCTCCTGTCTGTGGCTGCCACAGCCGTCTGGGGGGCTCTGTGGGAATCACCAGGGTCACGTTGCCTGGAGACACATGGTCAGGAGACCCCTCCTGAGTGGGGGTCTGGGGGTGCCTTGGCCGCCTGGCCTCTGCCTGCCCCTGCCCCAGCCTGGCTGCCTCCTGTCTGCTTTCCACCATTCTAAAATGTAAATTGAATAGTACTCCCCGCTTCCAGAAATGCCAGGGACCATGTCTGGGATCTGCAGCCTGGTATCAGGGGCCATTCCTGGCTGGATCCTTCCAGCTACCCTGTACGCTCCCTAGGCCTGTACCCAGTACTCCGAGCCCCTCTCTGTGCCTGGATGGCCGAGCTGCCATGTCCTCTCTGCTGCTGGTTACTCCGAGCCCCTCTCTGTGCCTGGATGGCCGAGCTGCCATGTCCTCTCTGCTGCTGGTTACTCCGAGCCCCTCTCTGTGCCTGGATGGCCGAGCTGCCTTGTCCTCTCTGCTGCTGGTTACTCCGAGCCCCTCTCTGTGCCTGGATGGCCGAGCTGCCATGTCCTCTCTGCTGGTGGTTACTCCGAGTCCCTCCCTGTGCCTGGATGGCCCAGCTGCCATGTCCTCTCGGTGCCCTTAGCCACTCACTAGTGCACATGCATCATCCCTGCTCCCCTTGGTGGCAGCACCACCTGGAAGCCACCCTGATTTCCTCAAGTAAGGCAGGTACCATCCTGTGCACGTCTCCAACCCAAGCTTCCGCAGTTCTGCCTTAACACGTCACATGACCTTTATCTGTTCACTGGCAGATCCCCCCCTTCCCCCGAGACTGTGGGCTCTTGGATATGGTGTGTGTCTCACTTAGCTCTGCCCTCCATCAAGGTAGAGGCAGGATGCAAAATGCAAAAGCATTCTGGGACAGGGAAGAGTGAAGGGCCCAATGCTGGCAGGTGGGGCAGTATTTCAGCCTGTGCACCCCACCTCCACCCTTTTAGCGGTCTGACATCCTGGTCCATCTGTCTAGCCCCTGAGCAGGGAAATGGCTCTGGCCACCTTGACTCTGTCCTCCACGAACAGTGTGGCCTGGCACTGATCCATTTTCTCTGTGTGGGCTGGTGGACCCCTGCTCTGGGCTGCTGTGAGTGTCATGGCTTAACTTGGAGGAACTTCCCTGGGCCCCCAGAGACACGTGGGAGCACCCTACCCCCTCCTCCATGGCTGAGCAGCTTGTGGGATTTACACCCCAGAGCTGCCCTCGGATCAGGCCACGGGGGACTTTACAGAGAGGTCTTTTTGTTCAGTTCTGGCTCTGTCTTTCCTGGACTCTTTCTTGATATCCCTGCCTTTGGTAAGTCCCGGGCATCTGAACGCATCTGAATCCCTGCCTCTGGCTCCGCTTTGTCCTCCCCAGAGGCCGTGCAGGAAGAGGGTGGAAATAGAGACCTGGGGAGTCCCCTGCACAGGGGGAGTGGTCATCCCTGCCACGCTGTGGAGCTTGGCTCCAGCTCAAATCAGGAGCCAGGATGTGTGGTGTGCATTCACGGTAGGGCCCATCCTCCCTCATTGCAGCCCCATCCAACTGGGGAAGCGTTAATTGAATCTGCAATGTGACCCATGGGAGAATTTACCCACAATTCTCCTCCCTTTACCCTCTCCGCGATCCATAGCCTTCCTCTGGGGAACGAACACTTCCAGCCACGCTGAAGCTGATCTTGGCCCATGACCCGCAGTGGGTAGAGTGGTGAGGTGTGGGTTCTGAGCTCAGGCCATAAGGGGCCCCTGCCGGTTGGAGACCCCTCCATGAGAACGTGCTGCAGGGAGCAATTACTCCCTCAGCCTGGGACTTGGAATGAAGGTGTGGAGCCAACTGGATCCAATGCGAAGCTTTCATCCTGATGAGCCCACCAAGGGCAGCCACACTGAGCCCACCACAGCCCAGAGCAGGAGACGGTGCCACCTCGACCCTGTATTCGGGGTCGTTATCCAGAGGCATTGTAGCAGAGACCACCCACCTGGAAGAAGTGGTGCCCCTGGCCACTGCAGGCTGCTGAGTTTTGGGGTTGAGAAAACGTGGCTTCAGCACCACCACCGTGCGTCTGCCTGGAGCCCACCTCTTACCTGGCTCCCATCTCACCTGGCTCCTCTGCCTCAGTTTCTCCCTCTGTGACAGGGTTCCATGTGTGCACCTCTATCCTCCACACCGTTACCCCAGATGCAGGTGCCAGCGTTTCCTCCAGCACGCCGTGCCCCACGAGGAGCTCACTCCCCCGTTATCACTCACGAGGCTCCCCATGGCTCCTCTGACAGTGGGCACTGTGGTGGCGTAAGGGGCAGGGATGAGCGCGCTCAGGGAGACCCCGCGGTTACCGCATCCTTTCAGGGAAGAGGGAGGCGGCGGATGCGGTCTGGGAGGGCTCCGGGCGTGAGAAGGCGGCCCTTGCCTGGCGCAGGGGAGCAGGGAGCTTCCAGGGTGGGTGCGGGGAGGAAGGAGGAGTAAGGGGTTGAGAGGCCAGGTACACAGCAGGTGCTCAATAAACGAGTTCGGCACCGTCACCCCGCCCTGCAGGGCCGCTCTGGGTTCGGAGGGCGCGTAGGGAGGGCGGGTCAGGCCGCGTAATGAGCTTAATTGAGGTTAATGCCTCCCGCAGCTCCGTGATTATTAAATTACCATCATCACGCGCATGAATCATAATTAGAAGTTTGAGGAACGCTCCTGGGGAAGCCTTGGAGAGTGATTCTGGCGCCACCACCTGCTTGGGGCCGCCCGCGGGGAGGGAGTCGGGGTGGGCGCGTGTCCGCGGGAGGGGGTAAAGGTGGGCGCGTGTCCGCCGGAGGGGTTAAGGGTGGGCGCGCGTCCGCGGGAGGTGGTTGGGGGTGGGCGCGTGTCCGCGAGTGGGGGTAAGGGTGGGTGAGTGTCCGCGGGAGGGGGTAAGGGTGGGTGAGTGTCCGCGGGTGGGGGTAAGGGTGGGTGAGTGTCCGCGGGAGGGGGTAAGGGTGGGTGAGTGTCTGCGGGAGGGGGTAAGGGTGGGTGAGTGTCTGCGAGTGGGGGTAAGGGTGGGTGAGTGTCCGCGGGAGGGGGTAAAGGTGGGCGCGTGTCCGCGGGAGGTGGGTGGGGGTAGGTGCGTGAGCACCGGCTATTGCGCGCTCACGTGGCGCGCCCCTGGCTGAGCCCAAGGCCGGGGTCTCAGAAACCCCGCCCACCCCGCAGTGATCCCTCCTTCTCACGCCCCTCGCGCCTCCCAGCCCCTCCCCCAGGGGCCGTTCCGTTCCGGGCCTGCACCGCCCCCGCAGCTGCCCTCCCCGCACGGCAGCGCCGGCCACCCTCCTCTCGGCGGTGGGGAGCAGGCCCCGCCCTCGCCCCCCGCGCCGCCCCTACATTTTCTGATTCTCTGCGACCTTCGCGGATCCTCCCGCCCCCTGCTAAGCCTCGGCCCCTCCTGGCACCCGCAGGACCCCGTGAGTGGCGCGTGGGTGTCCGTCCCGCGCGTCCGACCTGTGGTCTCCGAGTGGGTGCGTGCGCCTGAGACCGCGCGGTGTGTCCGACTGTCCGCATCCACGCGTCCCTACGATCGTGTGCATTGCGGGCGTCCACGCGTGTTCGTGTCCGTGTGTGACCTCACGGTGCATGCCAATCACGGCCTGTGTGAGCGTCCGGGCGTCCGTGGGTCTGTGCGCGTGGGTGCGTGTGTTTCTGCTCCTGGCTTGAGCGCGTCCGGGGCCTCTGTCGCGGGCCTGTGGCGGGGCCCCTGGACTCGGCCCCCTGGTCTCCGGCCAGGCTGCAGTGCCACGTGCAGTGTCTGTGTGCGACTCTCAGTCCCTCGGCCCTGTCCTTTGGCCCCTCCCCCTCACAGCCTCGTGGGCTTGGCCAAAAGGAGCCCCCCAGAAAAGACGGGGCATGCAGAGTCCAGCGTCCCCAAGGCAAGAGACAAGTCAGTCACCCCCTCCTCTTGAACGAATCCTCCTCTCCCTCTCCCCCCACTTCATTTCTCTATTTTCCTCTCTGTTGCCGAAACATATTGAAGGGGAGAAAAAGGGAACATTAAGATCCACTGTGAGCTGCGCGGCGGTTTAACGATTTCAAATGAGGCCCTGCTCGGGTGAGGACCTGACAATTCCCCGTCAGGATGGCAGATGACGGCTAAAATTACCCGGAATCAATATTCTCACCGGGTGTCCCGGGCTGATAAGCTCCGCCAAGACAATGTTGACTATTAAAGTCGACAGCTTGAGATATTACACTATTAGTTATGCTATTTTTAATAATCTATAATATTTGGGCTATAATTAATTAATTATACGGGTCAGATAATATCTAGGGCTGGAATGAGGTCTGAAGGACCCATTACGGTGGTAATGAGAAAGGGGAAATCTAATCTGGGGACAGGTGCTTCGAGGGTCTGGGATACCGCTGCCCGCCTCGCTGGCCTCGTCCCCACCAGCAGGCCCGGCATGGCCCGGCTCCCTCGGACGCAGCCAGTGGGCACGTCAGGCAGGGTTGCTTGAGATGGGGCCCTCAGCTGGCCAGCGGGACTGAGAGGCTGGGGTGGAGGGCGGGACTGAGAGGCTGGGGTGGAGGGCGGGACTGAGAGGCTGGGGTGGAGGGCGGGACTGAGAGGCTGGGGTGGAGGGCGGGACTGAGAGGCTGGGGTGGAGGGCGGACTGAGAGGCTGGGGTGGAGGGCGGGACTGAGAGGCTGGGGTGGAGGGCGGGACTGAGAGGCTGGGGTGGAGGGCGGCACTGAGAGGCTGGGGTGGAGGGCGGGACTGAGAGGCTGGGGTGGAGGGCGGCACTGAGAGGCTGGGGCGGAGGGCCCGCCTGCCTGTGCTGCAGGCCTGGCAGGAGGGCAGGTGTCCACGTTCCTGGCTCTCTTTTGGGGCCTGGAGCACCCCTGTCCCCCACCGGCTTTCCTGTCTTTCTCTGAAGTGAGGGCCTGGCCGGACCATTCCCTGCATGTGTGGAGCCCAGTCCTCACCTCGAGCTCCTCCAACAGCACCCCACACTCGGAGACTGAAACCCATGCCGGTAGCCGGAGTCCACGGGGCCTGCCGGGACTGCCCTGCCCACCCTCCCTCTCCTTTTCCTGGCTCCCACGCCCCCGCCACACGGCCTCCCTGCTGCCTGCGGGGTGAGCGGGCCAGCTGCCTTCGCACTGGCTGTCCCCTTGTTCTGAAGTCACCTCCTCTTCATCTTCTCTTTGACATGAATTTCTCTGCTCTGACATTAGCTCTTCAGAGAGGCTGCATCCTGGCTGCCCTGGTCAACCCCCTACACCCGCCAAGACTGCCCCCCAGTGCAGGATGTATTGGCTTGCTGGTGGGAATGGAGGATCCACCCTGGCTCCGCTGTCCCGGGTCGTATGCCTTTCAGGAGTGCCGCTGTCCCATGCCCAATATCAGGACACACATGGTGGTCTGGGGTGAAATCTGACATCACAGACACTGCAGCTTGACGGCTGCTTTTCCCCTAGTCCTCAGTGCTGCAGGGAGCCTGGTGCCTGCAGGTGGCTCTGGTGAATGCAGCCCTTCCCTTGCTGGGCTTCCTAGTGGGAAAGGCCTGGAGATGCGGCCCAGTGAGTCTGCCCTGCCCAGTAGCTGTGGGCCTCAGAGGCACCTTCCTTCTGGGAGCCTGAGGCTCTTTGGAACCTCCTGGTGGGGATCCAGGGGGCTTCAGCGGGGCTGGCTCCCTGTTCGAAACTCCACGCCACCCCTTCCCTGTCAGGTCGGGCTGATCCCCTGCCCAGATGGCCCAGGTCCTCCTCACTGTCTCTGGGCATGGTGGCTGGGCGGTGGGCACCCCGTCTGTAGGGAATTTAAAACAATAGTGAGGCTGGGTGCGGTGGCTCATGCCTGTAATCCCAGCACTTTGGGAGACTGAGGTGGGCAGATCACCTGAGGTCGGGAGTTCGAAACCAGCCTGACCAACATGGAGAAACCCCATCTCTACTAAAAATACAAAATTAGAGAAGCATGGTGGTGGTTGCCTGTAATCTCAGCTACTTGGGAGGCTGAGACAGGATAATCGCTTGAACCCGGGAGGCGAAGGTTGCAGTGAGCCGAGATCACACCACTGCACTCCTCTCCAGCCTGGGCAACAAGAGCAAAACTCCATCTCAAAAAAAAAAAAAAGTGTGAAAGCAACAAACGGGCTGCCTGCTTCCTCCCACCACAAGAGACGTGCTTCTTCTAAACAATGTCCGTGACCAACACTCCTGCCCAGGAATGCGTCTTGTGGGTCGAAGCTTGAAGTGGCGGCGGTGGGTACTGCCGGGTGTGTGCATGTGGACAGGCAGCATACGAGCATGTAAACGTCCTTTGCTCAGTGTGTGCCCTACACGGAAGCGAATGTATAGAATCCCGGTTCACAGTAGCTTCTGGCCCGCCCATGTGGCCACACGCGTCCATTCTGAGAGGAGGCCTGCGGTTTGGGAGCGCGTTCAATTTCAAGCTCAGCTCCCGTCCCCACCCCACCCCAGGTCCCACTCGTTCCTTTGTGTAAACAGTAAGTTCAAAATAAACAGAGGGCACAGTGGCCGCAGAGACCAAGCTGCGGAACTTGGTGCCTCCCACCCTGTCCTTCCAGGCGCAGGTGGCCCCCGCGCCTCGCGGGGCTCTCTCCCTCAGACACGTTTCTTCACGTGCCTTTTTCTGCTAAAAATACATCCATGCCGAGTGCAGTTTGGTGTCCTGGACTGGACCCTGGATGACAGAAGGGACATTCGTGGGGGGAAAATGTTGGTGACATCCCAGAGGGTGTGTAATTTGCTTCATAGAGCGTGGCAATGCCGCTCTCCTAGTTTTGACAAATGTCCGGGGGTGACTTAATAGGTGAATGTGGGCTGCTGTGGGGTGTGGGTGGGTGCTCTCTCACGCTCCTCGCAGCCTTGCTGTCAATCTAAAATGATTCCAAAAAGGACATATTTATCACATTAATGTCATTAAAAAGCATGAACCCATTCCCTTTTTCCGATTTTGCATTATAATACGTAGTTAATTTTTTTACTAATAATATATAAATTCAATAAAACTTTCACCATTGGCATTCACTTTCTGTTGCTTGTTTCATTTCATGGCAATTTCTGCCATAACCTTTTTCTCTTTTTAGAGGCAGGCTCACTCTGTCACCTAGGCTGGAGTGCAGTGGAGAGATCTTGGTTCATTGCAGCCTCGACTTTCCAGGCTCAAGCCATCCTCCTGCCTCAGCTTCCCAAAGTGCTGGGCCAATGATAACTTTTGTTTACTTTTCCAGACAGGGTCTCGCTCTGTTGCCCAGGCTGGAGTGCGGTGGCGCAGTCACAGCTCACTGCAGCCTGGAACTCCCAGGCTCAAATGATCCTCCCACTTCAGCCTCCCCAGTAACTGAAACTACAGAAGCCTCCACTTCACCCAGCCAATTACCGAACTTAATTTTGTTGATGTGCCCTGGGGTCAATACTCGAGATGGGTCCTGGTGGCTGCCTCACCAAAGGATGCCGCATTACGTCAGTCCTCCCAGCCCCTATCCAAGTGCCCATTTGTCATCACACTGAGGAGGCTGTGGGGTGAGGCTCCATGTCCCCTCCTCCACCTCCCCAACACAGCAGATGTGGGAGGCAGCTCAGGGCTGGGGATGAATAAGGGAACGTGAACAGAGACACCACCCAGGACCACACGCCGTGATCCCAGCGGGGGGGCTGGTCGGGACGGTATCTCTTTCCAGCTGTGGTGAGGATGCCACCTGGGCTTCCTGCTGACCTGGCCGAACCCCGCCAGGTCTCTGTGAGGACATCCTGCCCTCACAGTGATCGTTCACAACCGTTGCCTTTTCTAGTGATCAAAGTAACATGTGCTCGTGAAAAAGCACAGAGGAGAAGGAGCATCTCCCATAACCCACAGCACAGCAACAGCCCAGCTCACACCTTGCCGTTTTCCGCTTTCCTCTCGTCTCGTTTTCTGCTTCTTATAAACATAAATGTTGGCCGGGCGCTGTGGCTCACGCCTGTAATCCCGGCACTTTGGGAGGCTGAGGCGGGCGGATCACTTGAGATCAGGAGTTTGAGACCAGTCTGACCAATATTGGTGAAACCCCATCTCTACTAAAAAAAAAAAAATACAAAATTAGCCAGGTGTGGTGGCGAGTGCCTGTAGTCCCAGCTACTTGGGAGGCTGAGGCAGGAGAATTGCTTGAACCCAGAAGGCGGAGGTTGCAGTGAGCCAAGATCATGCCACTGCACTCCAGCCTGGGTGACAGAGCGAGACTGTCTTAAAAAACAAAAAACAAACAAACAAAAAAAAACATAAATGTAGGCGCTGCACCTATAGCCTTGGGCGCTTGGACGCTGGCCCCCCCTTGTATCCTAGGCATTTCCTGTTGTCATAGCATGTCATAGCAGACTTTGTAACCCAAGTTTTACTGGTCCCACAGAACCCCGTCACACGGAGGGCGCAAGCCGTCTGTCCGTGCGCCTGGGCAGTCTGGCTTTCTGTGCCTGGAACCACTGCTGTGTAGACTCTTGTTTAGACTTGAGTCCACCTCTAGGAGACACCAGAAGTGATGTGCTGGGTTAAAGGGAGGGAATTCCTAAAGGCTGGGTAACGTCTCCAGCGTCACTGGCATGGGCACCATCCCACAGGGTGGCGTCCCCGCCTCCTTCTGTGGCGGTTGCCGCTTCTGTGGACACTGGTGAGAAGGAACATTTTCCTTCATGAATATTAGCCATGTAGCTTCGTTTTTTTTGTGAACTTTGTCTTTTTCTGTGTGTGAACTTTGTCTTTTTTTCCATTTGGTCAGCTATCGAGGTTGTTTTGTGGGTGGCAACAGGTTAAAAAGTACCCTTGGGCTGGGCACGGTGGCTCATGCCTGTAATTTAGGAGGCTGAGGCGGGCGGATCACCTGAGGTTGGGAGTTCGAGACCAGTCTGGCCAACCTGGTGAAACCCTGTCTCTACTAAAAATACAAAATTAGCCAGGCATGGTGGCAGGTGCCTGTAAATCCCACCTACTCGGGAGTCTGAGGCAGGAGAATCGCTTGAGCCTGGGAGGCGGGGATTGCAGTGAGCTGAGATCGCGCCACTGCACACTCCAGCCTAGGCAACAGAGCAAGACTCTGTCTCAAAAAAAAAAAAAGTACCCTCTACTATAACATATTTCAAACACACACAAAAATACAGAGCAGAGTAAGATCAGCTTCCTGGGACCTGTCACTCAGATGCAACATCTGCCAGCATTTTGGTGTCAAATATGGTTTTGTGTATCCAAAGCCACACCTTTATTCTGGAATCTTAAAATATATCTTCAGACATTAAGTTGCTTCACCTGTAAATATTTCAGGCAAGAAAAAGAAATAAAATGTAAACATATTGAAAAGGAAAAAATAAAACTAGGCATACAGACGACATGATTGTCTACGTAGAAAATCCCAAGGAAAAAGCACCCAGAATTCATAAGTCAGCAAGGTCAGAGAAAACCGCCTGAAAAAGGTCAATCCAATTTCTACATACCCGCGATCAGTGATTAAATCCTAAAAATTCAAAAACATTTTATAACAGCTCCAGGTTAAGGAAGTTCCTTCCTATTCTTAATTTTCTTTTTTTTTTTTTTTTTTTGAGACGGAGTCTCACTCTGTCACCCAGGCTGGAGTGCAGTGGCGCAATCTCGGCTCACTGCAAGCTCCGCCTCCCGGGTTCACGCCATTCTCCTGCCTCAGCCTCTCCGAGTAGCTGGGACTACAGGCGCCCGCCACCACGCCCGGCTAATTTTTTGTATTTTTTTTAGTAGAAACGGGGTTTCACCGTGGTCTCGATCTCCTGACCTCGTGATCCACCCGCCTCAGCCTCGCAAAGTGCTGGGATTACAAGCGTGAGCCACCGCGCCCGGCCTATTCTTAATTTTCTGAGAAATTTGTAAAATCATTAACAGATGTTGCATTTTATCACTTTTTTTTTCCGTATCCATAGGCTCGTGTGGCTTCTCTCGCTGTGTCTGTTGACGTGGTGGATTGTGATGACTGGCGTTCTGCGTTGAACAGCCTGTGTTCTCAGGGTAAACCCCACTTGGCCACCATGTGCTCACGCTTTCCATGTTTCTGGATTTGATCGCTAGTGTTTTGTTGAAGATTTCCACATCTATGTGCCTGAGAGGTTTTGTCCTGTAGTTTCTTTTCTTGCGATGACTTTGGTGTTGGTATTAGGGGAATTCTGGCCTGGTAAAATGAGTCGAAAGTGTCACTTCCAGCCAGGTGCGGTGGCTCACGCCTGTAATCCCAGCACTTTGGGAAGCTGAGGCGGGTGGATCACGAGGCCAGGAGATCAAGACCATCCTGGCTAACATGGTGAAACCCCGTCTCTATCAAAAATACAAAAAGTTAGCCAGGCACAGTGGTGGGCGCCTGTAGTCCCAGCTACTCGGGAGGCTGAGGCAGGAGAATGGCATGAACCTGGGAGGTGGAGCTTGCAGTGAGCCGAGATGGTGCCACTGCACTCCAGCCTGGGCAACAGAGCAAGACTCCATCTCAAAAAAGGAGAAAAAAATAAAATAAAATAGAAAGTGTCACTTCCCCCTCTATTTTTTGATTAAGTTTTGTATAGAATTGGAGTTATTTTTATGTTTAAATATTTTGTAAGATTCACCAGTGAATTTATCCGGACCTGGAGTTTTCTTTTTTGGGAGGTTATTAACTGTGGATTCAACTGCTTTAGTGGAGATAGGGCTGTTCAGGTTATTAGTTCTTCTTGAGTGAGTCTTGGTAGTTTGTGGATTTCCAATTGGTCCAGTCATCTAAGGTGCCGAATCTGTGAATAGAATGCTCCCTTGTTACCCTTCCAATGCCTGTGGGCTCTGTAGTGATGGCCCCTCTGCTACGCCTGTAATGGGTCACCTGTATCTTCTCTTTCTTTATCAGTCTTACCTATTTCTATTGACTTTTCCAAAGAACCAGCTTCTAATTCCATTGATTTTATCTAATATTTTTCTGTTTCTATTTGTCTTAAAATTTTATTTACTTATGTTTTTTGAGATGGAGTCTTGCTCTGTCACCCAGGCTGGAGTGTAGGGGCACCATCTCAGCTCACTGCCTCTGTCTCCCAGGTTCAAGCGATTCTTCTGCCTCAGCGCCCTGAGTAGCCGGGATTACAGGCATGCGTCACCAGACCCGGCTAACTTTTGCATTTTTAATAGAGACAGGGTTTCTCCATGTTGGCCAGGCTAATCTCGAACTCCTGACCTCAAGTGATCCGCCCACCTCAGCCTCCCAAAGTGCTGGGATTACAGGTATGAGCCACTGCACCTGGCTGTTTATCTGTTTTTAATTCCACTGATGTCTGTTTTATCTTTACTATTCTTTCCTCTGATTGCTTTGGTTTTCTTTGGCTCTTGTTTGTCTAGTTACCTAAATTAGAAGCTTAGGCTGTCCATGAGATGTTCTAATATAAGCATTTATTACTAAGAATTTCCCTCTAAGAGCTGCTCTAACTGCATATCAAAAATTTTGATATTTTAAATTTTCATTTGTATTTAGTCCAGAATGCTAAGTTCTTCTAAGAAAACTTCTTTGATCCATGCATTACTTACAAGTGTAATCATTAATTTCTCAGCCTCTGGGGTTTTAAAGGTATCTTTGGGTCATTCATTTCCAGTCTAAACCCACTATTGTCAATGCTTTACATAATTTTGATTCTTCTAAATCTGTTAGTTTTGTTTTATAAGCCAGGATATGGTTTCTCTGGAGAGTTACGTGTGTACATGACAGGAACGTGTGTCCTGCTGCTGTTGGATGGCAGATGCTGTAAATGTCATTTAGAAATGGGTGGCTGATGGTATTGTTCTCCTGTATCCTCCCTTGTTATCTGCCTAATTGTTGTGTTGATACTGAGAGGACTGTTGAGGCCCTAACTAGAGTTGTGAGTCTGTTACTTCTCCTTTCAGTTAAAGGTCTGATATGAGGGCAATACACATTTAGGTTTGTATGTCTTCTTGGTGAATTGACCCTTTTGTCATTATGTAATGTCTGTTTACCCCTAATAATTTTTCTCGTTCTGAAGTTGACTTTATCGGATATTATAGGCATTCCAGCTTTCTTTTGATGAACATTTCCCTGGTATATCTCTTTTATCCTTTAACTTTTAATTTACAAATATTGTCATATATAAAGTGGGTTCTGCGTAGCCAGCATGTAGTGGGATGGATATTTTTTAAAATTCAGTATAACAATCTCTGCCTTTTAATTGGGTGTGTTTAGATTACTGACATTTCATATAACTATATGCTTGTTTTTAATTTTGTGGGTACAGAGTAGGTGTATATATTTATGGGGTACATGAGATACTTTGATGCAGGCGTGCAATGCATAAAAATCACATCATGGAGAATAGGGCATCCGTCCCTCAAGCATTTATCCTTTGTGTTACAAACAATCCAATTATACTCTTTTAGGTATCTTTAAATGTACAATTAAATTATTATTAACCACAGTGACCCTGTTGAGCTATCAAATACGAGGTCTTATTCATTCTTTCTACCTGCCTTTTGTGCCCATTAGCCTTATGCCCACCCCCACCACCCTTCCAGCCTCTGGGAACCATCCTTCTACTCTCTCTGAGTCCAGTTGTTTTCATTTTTATCTCCCACAAATAAGTAAGAACATGCAAAATTTGTCTTTCTGTACCTGGCTTATTGCACTTAACACAATGACCTCCAGTTCCATCCATGTTGTTGCGAATGACAGGATCTCATTCTTTTTTTTTTTTTTTTTTGAGATGGAGTCTCCCTTTGTCACCCAGGCTGGAGTGTAATGGCACAATCTTGGCTCACTGCAAACTCCGCCACACGGTTCAAGCCATTTTCCTGCCTCAGCCTCCTGAGTAGCTGGGACTACAGGTGTGCACCACCACGCCTTACTAATTTTTGTATTTTTAGTAGGACGGGGTTTCACTATGTTGGCCAGGCTGGTCTCAAACTCCTGACGTCAGGTGATCTGCCCGCCTCAGCTTCCCAAAGTGCAGGGATTACAGGCACGAGCCACCACGCCCGGCCATGGATCTCATTCTTTATTATGACGGAATTGTGTATAAGTACCACATTTTCTTTATCCATTCATCTCCTGGTGGACACTTAGGTTGCTTCCAAATCTTGCTATTGTGAACAGTACTGGAACAAGCGCGGAAGGGCAGGTATCCCTTCGGGAGCCTGATTTCCTTTCTTTGGGGTGTGTGCTTAGCAGTGGGATTGAGGAGTCGTATGGTAGCTCTGTTTTTAGTGTTCTGAGGAACCTCCAAACTGTTCTCCATAGTGGCTGCACTAGTTTACATCTCCACCAACAGTGTGTGAGGCTTCGCCAGCATTTGTTTCTCTCCAGCTTTTGGATAAAAGCCATTTTCACTGGGGTGAGATGATATCTCATAGTTTTTATTTGCATTTCTGTGATGGTCAGCGATGTCGAGTACCTTTTCACATGCCTGTTTGCCATTTGTATGTCTTCTTTTGAGAAATGTCTGTCTACTCAGAACTTTTGCCCATTTAAAAATCAGATTATTAGATTTTTTTCCCTATACTGTTGTTTGAGTTCCTTATCTATTCTGCTTACTAATCCCTTGTCAGACGGGTAGTTTGCAAGTATTTTCCCCATTCTATAGGTAGTCTCTTCATTGTTTTATTTCCTTTGCTGTGCAGACACTTTTTAACTTGATGTGATCTCATTTGCCCATTTTTGCTTTGGTTGCCTGTGTTTGTGGGGTATTCTTCAAGAAACATTTGCCCAGACCAATGGCCTGGAGAGTTTTCTTAACGTTTTCTTATAGCTGTTTCGTAATTTGAGGTCTCAGATTTAAGTCTTTAAATCTACTTTGATTAGATTTTTGTATATGACAAGAGATAGGGGTTGAGCTTCATCCTTCTGCTTATGCATATCCAGTTTTCCCAGAACCATTTACTGAAAAGACTGTCTTTTCCTGAATGTAGGTTCTTGGCACTTTTGTTGAAAATGAGCTAATTGTAGGTATACAGACTTGTTTCTGGATGCTCTGGTTGGTTCCATTGATCTATGTGTTAATGTGATTCCTCCAGTTGTTTTTGTTTGTTTGTTTGTTTGTTTTCTCAGGATAGCTTTAGCTATTTGGGGTCTTTTGTGGTTCCATATACATTTTAGGATTGTTTTTTCTATTCCTGTGATGTGTTATTGGTATTTTAATAAGGGGATTGCATTGAATCTGTAGATCACTTTGGGTAGTACGGACATTTTAACAATATTGATTTTTCCAATTCATGAACACAGAATATCTTTTTGTGACCTCTTCAACTTCTTTTTCTTTCCTTTCTTTTTTCTTTTCTTTTTTTTTTTTTTAGATGAAGTCTCGCTTTGTCTCCCAGGCGGGAGTGCGGTGGCGCAATATCGGCTCACTGCAAGCTCTGCCTCCTGGGTTCAAGCAATTCTTCCTGCCTCCGCCTCCCAAGTGTCTGGGATTACAGGCCCGCCAAAACACCCAGCTAATTTTTGTATTTTTAGTAGAGATGGGGTTTCGCCATGTTGGCCAGGGTGGTCTTGAACTCCTGACCTCAGGTGATCCACCCACCTTGGCCTCCCAAAGTGCTGGGATTACAGGTGTGAGCCACCGCCCCGGCCTCCTCTTCAATTCCTATCATCAGTTACAGGTGTGAGCCACCACCCCGGCCTCCTCTTCAATTCCTATCATCAGTTACAGGTGTGAGCCACCGCCCCGGCCTCCTCTTCAATTCCTATCATCAGTTACAGGTATGAGCCACTGCCCCGGCCTCCTCTTCAATTCCTATCATCAGTTACAGGTGTGAGCCACCGCCCCGGCCTCCTCTTCAATTCCTATCATCAGTTACAGGTGTGAGCCACCGCCCCGGCCTCCTCTTCAATTCCTATCATCAGTTACAGGTATGAGCCACCGCCCCGGCCTCCTCTTGAATTCCTATCATCAGTTACAGGTATGAGCCACCGCCCCGGCCTCCTCTTCAATTCCTATCATCAGTTACAGGTATGAGCCACCGCCCCCGCCTCCTCTTCAATTCCTTTCATTGCTTTGTAGTTTTAATTGTAGAGGTCTTTCCCTTTTTTGGTGAATTCCTGGGTATTTAATTTTAAGTATTTATTTGGATTTGGACCTAACACTTTATTATGAGCGTCTGTTCAGGCCTCTCATTTGGTTCCTCTGCCGTCCCTTTCCTGTCTTCTGCTGGATTATTTCTATGTTGAAGTCTCCCACTTTAATTCATCTACCGGGTTTTTGCACTGTCTCCTTAAATAGTTTGTTTTAAGCAATTGTTCTGAAGATTACAGCATACATGCTGAATTTGTCACAGTCTATTTATAATTAATATTCGCCACTTAAAATGGGATGTAGAGAACTTTGCACCACAACATTGCTCCTTTATATAGAAAGTTTTCTCATTATTACATCTATAGACACTCACAACTTCCCCAGTGTTATAATCATTATTACATCTATAGACACTCACAACTTCCCCCGGTGTTATAATCATTATTACATCTATATACACTCATAACTTCCCCCAGTGTTATAATCATTATTACATCTATATACACTCATAACTTCCCCCGGTGTTATAATCATTATTACATCTATATACACTCACAACTTCCCCGTGTTATAATCATTATTACATCTATATACACTCACAACTTCCCCAGTGTTATAATCATTATTACATCTATATACACTCACAACTTCCCCCGGTGTTATAATCATTATTACATCTATATACACTCATAACTTCCCCAGTGTTATAATCATTATTACATCTATATACACTCAACTTCCCGTGTTATAATCATTATTACATCTATATACACTCACAACTTCCCCGGTGTTATAATCATTATTACATCTATATACACTCAAACTTCCTTTTTTTTTTTTTCATAACTTCCCCGTGTTATAATCATTATTACATCTATATACACTCACAACTTCCCCCGGTGTTATAATCATTATTACATCTATATACACTCATAACTTCCCAGTGTTATAATCATTATTACATCTATATACACTCAAACTTCCCCCGGTGTTATAATCATTATTACATCTATACATCAAACTTCCCGTGTTATATCATTATTACATCTATATACACTCACAACTTCCCCCGGTGTTATAATCATTATTACATCTATATACACTCACAACTTCCCCAGTGTTATAATCATTATTACATCTATATACACTCATTTTTTTTTTTTTTTTTTTTTTTTTTTTTTTTTTTTTTTTTTTTTATCTATATACACTCAAACTTCCCCAGTGTTATAATCATTATTACATCTATATACACTCACAACTTCCCCCGGTGTTATAATCATTATTACATCTATATACACTCACAACTTCCCATAACATTACTTCCCCGTTTATTATTATTACATCTATACACTCACAACTTCCCCCGTGTTATAATCATTATTACATCTATATACACTCACAACTTCCCCCGTGTTATAATCATTATTACATCTATATACACTCACAACTTCCCCCGTGTTATAATCATTATTACATCTATATACACTCACAACTTCCCCCGGTTATAATCATTATTAATCTATATCACTTTTTTTATATTTATTACATCTATATCACTCACAACTTCCCCCCCGTGTTTATATTATCATTATTACATCTTTATATATCTTATCTCACAACTTCCCCCGTGTTATAATCATTATTACATCTATATACACTCATAACTTCCCCGGTGTTATAATCATTATTACATCTATATACACTCATAACTTCCCCGGTGTTATAATCATTATTACATCTATATACACTCACAACTTCCCCCGGTGTTATAATCATTATTACATCTATATACACTCACAACTTCCCCAGTGTTATAATCATTATTACATCTATATACACTCATAACTTCCCCGGGGTTATAACCATTATTACATCTATATACACTCACAACTTCCCCCAGTGTTATAATCATTATTACATCTATATACACTCACAACTTCCCCAGTGTTATAATTTTTGCTCTTAACTCTCATTACTCTCAGCTATCATGCATGCTTTACCAAAGTAAGAAGAAAAATAGTATTTTTTTATAGTGAAATACTCGGTGATATTTACATTTTCTGCGGTTCTGAGTTTCCTTCTGGAATCATGTCTATTCTGCCTGAAGAACCCTCTTTCACAGTTCTATTCTTTTTTTTTTTTTGTTTTTTTGACACAGTCTCGCTCTGTCACCCAGGATGGAGTGCAATGGTGCAATCTTGGCTCACTGCAACCTCTGCCTCCCAGATTCAAGCGATTCTCCTGTCTCCGCCTCCTGAGTAGCTGGGACTACAGGCTCCCACCACCATGTCTGGCTAATTTTTTTTTTTAATTTTTAGTAGACATGGGGTTTCACCATGTTGACCAGGCTGGTCTCGAACTCCTGACCTCAAGTGATCCACCTGCCTTGGCCTCCCAAAGTGCTGGGATTACAGGTGTGAGCCACTACACCTGGTCCCACATTTCTTTTAGAGCAGATCTGCAGTGAAAAATTCTCTTTATTTTCCTTCATTTGAGAATGTCTTTAGTTTACCTAATTCCTGAAGGACATTTTTGCTGTACAGACTTCTTGGTTGACAACTAGTTTCTTTTTGCACTTAACAAGACTGGCCGACTACCTTAGGCACCCGTGCTCTCTAATGAGAAATCCACAGGCTTTCAAACCCATGTTTCCCTCATGCCATGCGCCGTTCTTCTCTGGCTGCCTTCGAGGCATTTTCTTTGCCTTTGGTTTTTGGTAGTTTGATTGATGTTTCTGGGTATGGATTTTTCTGAGTTTATCCTCTCGGAAGTTCACTGAGCTTCTTTGAATCTATAAATTTATGACTTTTCAGCAGATTTTATACTCTATTTCTTTTAATGTTTGTCTCTATTTTCTAATTTCCTTCTGGGACTCCAGTGACACAAAACTTAGACCATTTCCTAGCATCATGTAGGACCCTGGGGCTCTGTTTTTTATTTTATTTCACTTACTTTGTTTTATTTTTGAGACAGGGTCTTAGCCTCTTGCCCATGCTGGAGTGCGGTGGTGCAACCTTGGCTCACTGCACCCTCGAACTCCTGGGCTCAAGCAATCCTCCCACCTCAGCCTGAGTAGCTGGGACTATAGGCGTGCACCACTACACCTGGCTAATTTTTAACTTTTTTGTAGAGACGGGGTGTTGCTATGTGGCCCAGATTGGTCTCAAACTCCTGGCCTCACATAATCCTCCAACCACAGCCTCCCAGTGTGCTGGGTTTACAGGCATAAGCCACTATGCTCACCCAGCTGTTTGTTTATTTTTATTTATTTTTATTTTTTTTGAGCCAGAGTCTCTCTCTGTCACTCGGGCTGGAGTGCAGTGGCGTGATCTTGGCTCACTGCAAGCCCTGCCTCCTGGGTTCACGCCATTCTCCTGCCTCAACCTCCCGAGTAGCTGGGACTACAGGTACCTGCCACCACGCCCGGCTAATTTTTTGTATTTTTAGTAGAGATGGGCTTTCACCGTGTTAGCCAGGATGGTCTTGATCTCCTAACCTCATGATCCACCCACCTCGGCCTCCCAAAGTGCTGGGATTACAGGTGTAAGCCACCGTGCCTGGCCAGCTGTTTATTTTTTAAGAATTTTTTCTCTTTTATTAGACTGGATAATTTCCATTGCTCTTTCTAAAATTTCAGAATGATTTTCCCCCTTGTCATCTCCATTCTTCTTGTGAAGTCACCCAGTGAATTTTTAATTTTGGTTATTGTATTTTTTGTTCTAAAATTTCCATTTGATTCTTTTTTATAGCTTCTCTTTCTGGGATGAGACTTTCAATCTTTCCATTTTTTCAATAGTGTTTTCCTTTACTTCTTAGAGCATGATTATAATAATTGCTTTAAAATCTGTGTGATAGGACTAGGCACAGTGGCTCATGCCTGTCATCTCAGCACTTTGGGAGGCCAGGGCAGGAGGACTGCTTGCACCCAGGAAGTTGACACCAGCCTGAGCAACATACTGAGACCCCATCTCTACAAAAAAAATTTAAAAATTAGCCGGGCATGGTGACACACACTTGTAGTCCCAGCTACTTAGGAGGCTGAAGTGGGAGGATTGCTTGAGCCTGGGAGGTACAGGCTGCAGTGAGCTATGATCACACCACTGTACTCCAGCCTGGGTGGCAGAGCAAGGCTCTATCTAAAAATAAAAATAAAAATAAAAAGTGTGATAATTCCAACAACTGGGTCTTCTTGGGGGGTGATATCTGTTGATTGTCTTTCACCTTGATAATTTGTCAGACTTTTCCTGGTTCTTTGCATATTGAGTATTTTTGGATTGTATCCTGGTCATTTTGAATATGAAATTATGAGACTCTGGATCTTCTTTAAATCCTATGGAGATTTTTGTTTTATTTTGGTCAGCAAGCAATACACCAGGTTAGGCCGTGGCTGCATGTTCTGAAAGCCTTTGGTTGCTGTTTAGTGTCAGATCCACACATGGGTAGCTTGAAGCTGAGTCCTGGGCTTCATACCCATTTCTATGGGAGCCTTTTTGCAAGCTCCCTCACTCTTAGTGATGCTGAGATTGATTTATGGGCTGAGGTGGTGGCAGTCGATAATTGTTGCCCCAATTCATTATTTTATAAACGGTTACACAAGTATTTTTTTTCTAATTCATTATTTTCTTAGTCATTTATCTGCTACAATTATATAAGGGAGAATTTTCCTTCATAAATTGTTTAGTTACTCTGAAATATCACTTATTCAGGACAAACAGGATAAATGCTTGTTTTCTTCTCCTGTATTGATACATTTTTCAGAGTAACAAACTGGCACCCTAACCACCTCCAATGGTGCCCAGCAAGGTGTTCATTTGTCTTGTGTCATTACTGAGCCAAGGCTTGAGCCAGATTTGATGTGTTTCATTCATGGCAGTCATTCTGCTCTTTGGAGCTGAACTTGTCCCATCCTGGGCCCTCAGCTGGCTCCTTTGCCCACACAGCCTCTGTTTATCCTTCGAATATGCCCAACTTGGCGATGCAGAGAGGACATCGTGCGTCCTCATCACTCGAACCATTCTTTCTTCTGTGAGGTTCAGTTCCGTCTGCTCTACAATTTTGTGGGTTGATTTTCTTCTTTTTAATCTAAGGGGTCCAGCCCCTTCCCCATGCCCCTCCGTGTAAGGCAATGCTTCCTTCAGCATTGGAGCCTGCCCTCGCCGAGTGTCTATGGCCCAGGGGAGGATACCATGAGCTTAGCTGTGGGAGCTGAAATGTGGGCCACACCCCAAGGGCCTGCGTGGGCTCCCATCCAGGGGCTTCACCCACCACCCTGCTCTGGGTTGGGAGAGCGTTGTTCTGGGAGCACCGGTCAGTTGCTCATCAACAAATCATGGGGCATGGAGACGCCACCGTGAGCAAGTGCGGTGGGTCCTGCCCTGTGTGCTGGACCTTGACGGGGAAATGTGCGGGAACAACCAGGCAGGGCTCTGGTGGGCCCTGTGCAGAGGTGGGAGCTCTGCGTGGTGGTGTGGGCAGCCAGGGCAGCTGCTTGAGGGGGATGAGGTGACTGAGCTCCCACTGAGGGACCAGCAGGGTGGAGGCTGGAAAGGGGCCGGCAGCTCGGGGTGTCCTGGGCACATGGCTGGGGCCACAGGAGGGATGGGAGCCCGGCTCGGGTCCCAAGATCTTCTACAGCAACCTCTGGCTGATGGAGCCGACCAGGGCTGGAGCTGGGGTGGCCAGTGGCCTGGTGACAGAGGTGCAGGTGGGCCAAGGTGCCACAAGGTGCTGAGTCCAGTGTGTGTGCTGAGGGTAAGCTGGTGGGGTTTGCTGAGGGCCTTGGTGGGTGCGGAGGTTGGCGGCAGTGACAGCGAGGGCCGGCGCCTTTTCCTGAGAAAAAGAAGGTGGAGGATGGGCCGGAAAGGAACGATTTGGTTTGATCACTTTAAGTGTCTTGATCAGCCACTTGGATGTGTTGAGGAGGCAGCTGGACGGGGTCTGGAGCCACAGTGAAGGTCAATGGCCGGGCAAAGCCACGTGGCCACCTCTAATGAGCCCCCGTGACAATGGGTGGACGTGGAGCATCGAAGGGTCAATCTGAGCCCCAGGTCCTCACAGTGGAGGCCCCGTCTGTCCTGCCAGCTGTTTGGGCAGACCCTGGCATCCTCCAACTTTACCCAATAACGCAGTCCACCCTGCGCCATCCCACACCCTGAGCCTCCCCGACTCCCCCAGCACAGAGCAGGTGCTGGCCTCTCAGGGCAGGGACAAGACCCGAGTAAGCCCAGGTCCCCTGTGCCAGGCCAGGGTGTGAAGGCCGCCACGTCACAGGCCAGACCCTGCCCTCAGGGAGCTCCTAGCTAGCCCATGATGGTCGGCTTGGCTTGGTGAGGCTGCAGCCCCCATATCCCACCAAGCCCTCACTAGGTGCCGTGTGGGGTGTGCTGCAGGTGTGGTTAACATCACCAGCGGTTGGCTTTCATGAAGGAGATGACCCTCCCTGATGTGCTGGGCCTGACGGGCAACACAGGCTGCTCAGAGAAGAAATTCTGTCTGAAGATGGCAGTGTCAGCCGCCACCTGTTTCCAGCCTGCCGCTCACTCTGCAGGTTTCAGACGTGCCCAGCTGGACCCCACAATTGCACAAGCCAGTTCTGTGAAATCAATGTCTTAACGTACAGGCCTCTCCCAGCAGTCCCGTTTTTCTGGAGAACTGTGGCTGGCACAGGGTCCAGGGGTGCAGAAGAGAGTGAGACACCCTGGGGTCTGGAGGTTCAGACAGGACCCATCATTCTGAGACCCTTGGATCAGGCGGCAGGAGGGGCACAGGGTCCTTGGCAGAGGGGACACCCGTCTCCCCTGCAGGCGTCTGGAAGGCCCCACCACCTGACGGTCTCTGCTGCTGGTGGCAGTGCCGACGCCAGATGGGACTCTCGTGTGTGTTTCCTGGAACTCGGAGCATTTATCTTGGGGACTTTCTGAAGGATGTGTGACAGAGGAGGGGGGGTGTTTACACGGGGTCCCATGTCCTCATCAATGCTGAACAGAACTGTTTTGATTTTGCAGTTACAGGAAGGACAATAACTGAGACAGAAGAAGCAGGACAAAGGCTCTAATTGATGGAGAAGCTATGAGGAGTCGATTCTGAGTCATCAATTCTCTGGGCGGAGGATCGCGGCCTGGGGGCCGTTAGTGTTGGTGCCATTCATAGCAAAGAGGAGGTCAGGACCAAAGCCAAGGTGGACTGGCCCCAGAGACTGCCACCCAGTGACAGGCCAGGGCTGCTGACATGCACACTCAGAGGAGCTCACACTCAGACGAGCGCACACTCAGAGGAGCTGACACTCAGAGGAGCTCACATTCAGGTAAGCGCACACTCAGAGGAGCTCACACTCAGAGGAGTGCACACTCAGACGAGCGCACACTCAGAGGCTACAGAGAGGCACACTCAGACGAGCACACACTCAGAGGACCTCACACTCAGAGGAGTGCACACTCAGAGAGCACACACTCAGAGGACTGACACTAGAGAGCACACTCAGAGAGACACTCAGCACACTCAGAGGAGCATAGAACACACTCAGAGAAGTCACACTCAGACGAGCACACACTCAGAGGACCTCACACTCAGAGGAGTGCACACTCAGAGGAGCACTAGAGCACACTCAGAGGAGCTCACACTCAGAGGAGTGCACACTCAGACGAGCGCACACTCAGAGGACTACAGACACACTCAGAGAGGCACACTCAGACGAGCACACACTCAGAGGACCTCACACTCAGAGGAGTGCACACTCAGACGAGCACACACTCAGAGGAGCTGACACTTAGACGAGCACACACTCAGAGAAGCTGACACTCAGGCGAGCAAACACTCAGAGGAGCACATAGAGGAACTGACACTCAGAGTAGCTCACACTCAGAGGAGCTGACACTCAGGCGAGCAAACACTCAGAGGAGCACATAGAGGAGCTGACACTCAGAGGAGTGCACACTCAGAGGAGCGCACACTCACACAGACCCTGGTTTGACCCCCTGGCTTGGTTCTGTCCTCTTCAGGGCATAGTGGGGTGGCAGCAGCATTCTGACGGGGCTGCCAGGACAGAAGGAGGGTGGGATCCAGGCGCCCAGGGGCATCTGGTGTGTGGCTCTGGATCTGAGTGGGCCTGGCACAGGTGCTGGGTCTCAGAAGGGAGGAGGCCGGGACACGACGCCCCTTCCTCACCAGCCTGTGCTCTGTGGGTCTTCCTCTGCCCTAGGCGCTGCCCGCCCTCCTGCTCTCCTCTGCTTCCTCATGTCCCGGCTAGGCTGCAGAGCAAGCTAGACAAAGGAGGGCTGGGGAGCCCTCTGCATCCGCTCCTCCTATCCCACCTGGGGTTGCAGGGTCTGGTGAGATGGGTCCTGCCCTGCGTGGACACACGGGTAGCCCCCTGGCTCCATCACTGTAACGCCTCAATCCGTCTGCTTGGTGCGTGTGACTGAGGTGCCCAGAACGCGGGTCCCCAGAAGCCCCAGCCAGGGGGGCTTGCTAGCCCGTGGCGCCTGCTGCTGGGGTGTGAGGCACCATTCTTAGAGGACCTGGGGTCCTGGAAGAGGCTTTGTTAAGCCCAGGCTTACAGTGGGCAAGAGCCTGTGCAGAGCCTTGGGTGTAGAGCTGACCGCTTCCCTGGCCCCCTGCCCAGGGCCAGAGCCTAAAGAGTGGGCTGGTTAGGGTGAGTCTTCTTGTAAATGACGTCTCCACACAACTGGGGAGCCACAACCAGGAGGCCACACACCTGGCTTTTTTATTACAGTTGCCAGGAATAAGAGAAGGCCCTGGGAGATGGGCCATGGTTTGATGGGGACCTCGAATCCCCGTCTCTCCTTTAAGTGTCTGTCACATTAAAAGCAAAATGCAGCTCCTCCCACACCCTGCAGGCTGACCTGGGCTGGGGATGGCTCCCCCAAGCCTCCAGGCCTGTCTCCCACCTTCCTCCCTCCTGTTCCGTCAGGGGGCTTGGGTTTGGCCCCCCGATGGTGGTCAGGTTGGAGGAGACTGGAGCCCAGCGTGGCCCAACCGAGCTGAGGCCTGGCCCGGGGAGCAGTGTTCTCGGCAGGCCTGTGGCCAGGAGGGTGAGAGGGGCGCACCAGTACACAGGGAGTGGGGGGTTGGGGGAAAGGGAGGGACCCGCCTGTGGGGGCTCCCGGAGTCTTCCTGGAGGAGAAGGGGGGGAGCCGTGAGGGGGAGGAGGCAGGCGCCTTGGCCTCCACTCCCTGTGGGAAGCTGGGTCCTGCCCCTGGAGTCCTCCGCCATAGTGGAGAGGGGCCAGAGCGGAGGCGGGGAGAGAGGAAGCCCCACTCTGGGTCCGAGCCAGGGGGTTGAGTAGGGGCATCAAAACCCGAGGTAGAGATGGGACCTGCCAGCACTGTGCAAGGTTGCTGGCACCAGGGGAGGGTCCGCCGGCCTTGGGCAGGGAGACACCAGGCCTGCGAGTGGGGCCGGTGGGGGCCAAGTCCCTCTTCTCCCATGGTGCCAGGTCGGGGAACAGGCCCGTGAGGGAGTCTGCAGACCCCGGGGCCCTCCGGAATATCGTGAAGAGCTCTGCCTGGGCTCCTGTGGAGGGTTCAGGGACCTCAGTCTGGAGTGTATAGGAGTCTAAGGCAGAGGCCTCAGTGGGGCCTGGGGGAGGACGAGGGGCTCAGACGGAGCGACCACGCACTGGGAGCCTCAGGGCACAGCCCACCAAGTCCCCGGCAGGAGCAGCCAGAGGCCCTGAGCTCTGGGAAAGGGGAGGGAGCCGGCGTCCCCAGCGACTTTGGGCTTTGACTGGGCTGCAGGTGCCCAAAGATGCTGAGTTGGACCCAAGGGGTCGACTTTGGGCTCAGGTTCCTCTCCTGGGTGTCGTGAGGTCCCTCTTCTGCTATCGGCGGTTGGAGGTGAGAGCTGGTGGACGGGTATAGAAACGAGGGTGGGTGTGAGTCCCCCTGTGGTCAGACCATCCCGCTGCTCCTCCACCCCCAGGCCAGGACAAGGGGACTCCGGGGCTGGGATCAGAGGGTGGAGGCTGGGGGCTCTGGGACTGTGATGGAGAGGGGAAGGGGGAGCTGGAAAGATCCAGGCACCGAATTGGATGGGAGTCAGGCTGGGCAAGTGGCTCTGCTCCCAGGGCAACGAGGGCACCCGGAGACTCCGCAGGGAGCCAGGGCAGGCCAGGCCTGGAGATGCAGGACCCAGAGAGATGCTGGGAGGGGGGTCCGGAGCTGGCACGTGCCTGTCCTGCCAGCAGGATTCCAACCAGGGGCCTCAAGCACCCCCCTGAGGGGGCATAATCCATGGAGATGCTGAGACCTGAGACCCTTGCACGGGAGAAACAGACCCCGTGCTCTTTCCGGGCTGAGGTGGGTACCTGAGCGGACTTCGCCCCTAGGGGTAGAGCTACCTCCCTGGGTAGGGGGTGCTGGTCTTTGGGGCTGGAGCACCTTGTGTTGGCAGGTGGGGGGGCAGATGTCACAGACCTGGGGTCCCCGTGCAGCAGGACCCAGGCAGGCCACTGCGCCACCATGAAACCCCCAAAGAGGCCTGCAGGGCCGGCATGCTGCACTGGGGCTCCTGTGAGGCACAAGTCCCAGAGCCCCCAGCCTCCACCCTCTAATCCCAGCCCTGGGGTCCCCTTGTCCTGGCCTGGGGGTGGAGGAGGAGCAAGAGAGGCTGACCACAGGGGACTCTTTCCCACCCTCATTTCTACACCTGTCCACCAGCTATCACCCCCAGTCACCGACAGCAGACGAGGGACCTCACAACACCCAGGAGAGGAACCTGAGCCCGAAGTCGACCCCTTGGGTCCAACTCAGCATCTTTGGGAACCTGCAGCACGTGGGAACCTCCCCACGGTCCCTCCTGGGCTGAGTGCCCCGCCCCGCCCCGCCCCCAGCTTCTAAATGACAAGTGAACAAACAGAGGAGGGCCAGGCCCCAGGAGGGAACCCAGCGATCAAGGTGGCAGCAGAGAGGGTGCCCTGGATTCAGGGTGTCGACGTCCAAAGCCCCGGTAGGAAGTGCCACAGGGGCGCTAATGAGAGGGTTGGCCCCTCCCTGGTGGAGGACGCTGTGCTTGAGACCAGGATGGCTAGGTTGGCACCAGATAGAGAAACTGAGATGGGAGGCAGAGACGTGAGAAAGAGAAACGGAGACAGAGACAGAGAGAGGGAGAGCGACACAGGGGAGTGAGAGAGAGGAGACAGAAAGAAAAAGACACAGGAGAGAGAGTGAGACAGCGAGAGACAGTGGGGAGAGAGACAGAAAGAGGCGAGGGGTGTTGGATAGAGACAGCCGAGTGTCAGGGCCGGGTGAGGGGCTTCCTGAACCCTCCCCCTCTGGCCCTCCCTTTGCCGCCAGTCTGAGCTGCGTGTCTGTCCCGGGAGTGAGAATTTCGCCTCCTGCTGGCTGTCTCCCCTAGAGTCCTCTCCATCCTGGAGCAGTTTCCCAGGTGGACTTGTGGATTGGGGGACGGTCCGGATTCTGTAGTGGGATGTTAGCGAGGGCAGCCAAGGGAACCTCATCTCAGTGAATCTTGTCTTCCTAAAGTCAGAATAAATAAATAAAGGCCGGGCGCGGTGGCTCATGCCTGTAATCCCAGCACTTTGGGAGGCCGAGCTGAAAGTCTCGCTTGAGCCCAGGGTTCGGGATCAGCCTTGGCAACATAGCAAGACCCCATCTCTCTCTCAAAAAAAAAAAAAAAAAAAAAAAAAAGGGATGCGAGCCCTGAGATCCCCAGGACCTGGGTTTCTGGGCTTAGGAAACCCAGTTCATGCTGAATGAAGTCCAGAAGGTCCCTTTCCAAGGTCTGTGCAGGATGAGGCCTTGCTGCCGGCCACACCTTGGTAGTCACCACGTGTCCCCAGATTCCCTACGTAAAGGTCAGCTCCGTTCGCCCCTGGGTGTAGTCGGAAACTCTCCGGTGGTCTCCTGGCCAACTTCCTCCACTGTCACGCTGTTCTGGGGCCGTTGCGGGCGGCCTGCATATGGGCCAGGCCTCCTCTGGCAATGTGGGGACAGGGAGAAGCTTCTGGATCACTGCCCACCTGGTTTTGGGCTCTGGGGACAAGACCGGGCTGCATGAGCTCCCTGCATACCCTGATGGCTGTCGTGCACGGGGGTGAGGTCCTGGTTAGGAACTCGCACCCAGAGCCTGGCTAGCACAGGCTTAAATCCCAGCTTGGCCTCCCCTCCCTCCGGGGCCTGGGCACAATCTGTCACCTCCATGCACCTCGCCTCTTGCACAAGGGAGCACTGGAAGGGTTGTAGTGAACACCCAGCCTTAGGATACAGCACTGCCATTTCCTTGACTTCCTCCTCAGAGCACAGGGCAGGAAGAGAAAGGCTTTGAGCAGATAGCAATTCCAGCGGGCCCCGCCGGCTGAGCTCTGGTCCCACCTCACTCTCCCGGGTGTCCACACCATCCTGATGGTGTGGACACCCATGGGGCCCTGTCTAAGGCCCGTGGACCTCTTCCCTCCTCGGTGGGGAAAGGAGGGGGTCTCTGCAGCTCTTTCTGAGCAGCATGGAGTTTCAGAATCTTGGGGTTTCAGAGTCACGGGGCCAGTGGGAGCCCAGTTTGCCCGTGGAACAGACTTTGGGCAGCCCCTCTGCCTGAGCCTGTTTCCTCATCGGTTTGGGGGATTTCCCTGGACTTCCCTGAGTTTCCTTGTGAAGACCAGGTGTGGACAGAGCGGGTGCTCGGGAGGGAGGGCTGCTCCTGTTTTCTGCCCTCGGCTTCTCAGCTCAGCCAGCTCCAAGGACATGGCTGGACACAGCAGGTGCTCAGGGAATACTGGCTGAGTGAGTGAATGTACAATTGTCGGTTTGGTATAAATGGTACTAAATAAGGCTAAATGCTGCCATTTTTGGCTTTGGAGGCCTAGGGTTAATTGGCTCCTGCCCAGCCACCTTCAGCTCCGCTCACATTTGGCACTGCTTGGGGTCAGGAGGTCTAAGGGGGCCCCACGGCTTGGAACCGCGTGTCCGATGGTAGGTTTCGGCAAGGGAGGCTTTGGCTTGCCACGCTCCGTGCACCACCCTCCATCTCTGTGACTCTGTGCCAAGCCCTGCTGGGGTGGGCTCAGGACGCCGCCTCCTTGAAGATGCTCCTGCAGCTCCCAGATGTCCTCTGGTGAAGGGCATTGGAGCCACGTGAGCCTCAGGCCCTCTCACCAGGGTGAGCACGTGTCCTGGTGTACGTCCAGGCACGAGTGTTATTCGAGCCCCTCACCCTCAAGAGTGTGTGAGCTGGCCTGTTGGGTAGTATATATGATCCCCACTTCTTATCGTCGTCTGGCTGAAGGATGCCTCCCACAGCATCCCATCACGAGCACCACCGTCATCACCACAGACGGTTCCCAAGGCCCTCTGGTGCATGGGAAGTCTCTAAGCGTGTGAGGCACGCAGAGCAGAGTGAACCTGCCTGGCGAGTCCTCACTGGGGACCCCTCCTCTTTTCCCTCCCCCACTTATATCTCCTGTGTGTCCCTGGGGAACCCAACAAGTCTTTGACACATATCAAGCCCCCATCACTTGGAAAGGGAGCCTGGAGCCCAAGGAGGTTGAGGGGTGCGATGTACCCATCTGTGTTCTGTGACCCTGAAAGGACAGGAAGGTGTGCCTTATGCCCCCCTTCTTTTGGAGAGAAGGATAACTTCTTGATGGCATTCAAGCTGAAAATGGATGCCAGCGGAAACATGAGTGCCAAGAGACTGTGAGCACGATGCTGTCACACATCTTCATGGCCTCAGCAACCAGAGGTTTTGCTCTTTGTTTAACTTTTGCCCACTTTTGCCCACTGAATGCATCACCACCATTACCACCATCACCACTATCACCATCATCACCTCACATCATCATCATCACTACTGCCATCACCATCATCACCATCACCATCACCAACACCACCACCGTCAACACCATTATCACATCATCACCACCATTCTCCTCATCATCCCCATCACATCATCATCACCACTGTCATCATCACCATCACTACCACCATCACCATCATCATCATCACCCCACCACCATCACCATCATCACCATCACCACCACCCATCCACCCCACCACCACCATCATCACTATCACTACCACCGTCACCATATAATCACCATCAACACCATCATCATCCATCACCACCCCCCCCCCACCCCCCCCCCCCCCACCACCCCCCCCCCACCACCATCACTATCACTACCACCGTCACCATATAATCACCATCAACACCATTATCACCATCACTACCACCATCACCTTTATCATCACTAGCACCACCATCACCATATTATCACCATCACCTCTGCTATCACCACCATCATCACCACCACAATCACCACCATCACATTTTTACCATCACCATCATCACCATCACCACCATCACCACCATTATCACATTATCATCACCACCATTCTTATTGTCAACACTATTATCACTGTCACCACCATCATCATCACTACCACCATCACCATTATAATCATCATCACCACCATCGACACCATCACCACCACTATCGCCATCATCAACACCATCATCATCATCACTAGCATCATCACCACCTTCATCAGCACCATCACCACCATCAACATTATCATCACCATTACCATCATTGTTTCACATCCTCATTGTCATCATCACCATTATTACCATTATCTCATCATCGGTACCATCAGTATCATCACTATCACCACCATCATCTCATCACCATCACCACCATAATCTCACATTATCATTGTCACCATCATCACCATTACCACCACCAACGGCACTATCATCACATCACTATCACCACCACCATTATTACCATTACCATCATCACTATCATCATCATTATCATCACCATCACGATCATCATCACCAACACAATCACTACCACTGTCATCACCATTACTATTATTACCATCATCACCCCACCAGGTGATGGTGATGCTTGATGGCAATGATGATGAAGCTTGATCAAGCATCATCAAGTGTTTTTTGCATGCTAGATGCTTTGCACACTTCATTTCTTACCCTAATACAACCCAGCCAGAGAAGTGTTATTCCCATTTTACAAATAAGGAAACTCAGGAGAGTAAAGTGCTCAAGGTCACACGCTTTTCAGTGAAGGAATTTGGATTTGGATGCACATATGTTTCCTTGATCAAAAAGCATAGCTTCCCTGGCCCCGTAGCCCGTTCTGGGGCAGGAGTTCTGGAGCCCCTGCTCTTCCTGTTATCCTACCGTCATCAGTAGTGTAATGCTATGTTACCTTCCCTCAACTATGGAGAGGGAAGTGAGAGGTGCCAATGTGGGGACAGCATTAGAGATGTGGCTGCAGAGGTGCAGTGGGGGCCTTTGTGTGCTCTAGCAAGAATGAATGACCTCCTTGGAGACAGAGAGAGGGGAGTGGGAAGCAATTCTACCTCTGACACCTCTCCCTAGTAAAGGAGGCATGAATAATCTGATTGCTCAAACTGTAATCTACAAGATGCCAATTGGGCTTTGTCGATCAATGGGTGGGGCTGTGATTTGAAAGGTCACACATATGCATGGGTACTCTCTCTTTTTCCCTCTCTGTGTGGCAGTGGTATGGCTGAGGGGACTGTCCTGTCTAAAGTCACATCTGCAGGCTGTACAGGAAGCATGGTGTTGGTATCTGCTTCTTGGGAGGCCTCAGGAAGCTTCCAGTCATGGTGAAGGGCAAAGGAGGAGTAGGTACATCACATGCCAGAAGAGGCGAAAGAGAGAGAGAGAGGAGAGGAGGTGTCACACACTTTTAAATGACCAGATCTCATGTGAACTCAGAGGGAGAGCTCACTCATCACCAGGGTGAGGGCCCAAGCCATTCATGAGGGATCTGCCCTCATGTTCCAACCCCTCCCACCAGGCCCCATCTCCAACTCCAACCTTAGGTATTACAATTCAACATGAGGTTTGGGCAGGACAAATATCTAAACTATATCAAAGGTATATATTGATTCAGCCCGAAAAGGTGGGAAATCTCAAAACAGAGGCTTACAAGTTTTACTAGTTTGTTTTCACACTGCTATGAAGAATTACCCAAGACTGGGAAATTTATAAAGGAAAGAGGTTTAGTTGACTCACAGTTCTGCATGGCTGAGGGGGCCTCAGGAAACTTACAATCATGGCAGAAGGGGAAGCAAACACGTCCTTCTTCACATGACAGCATGAGAGAGAAGTGCCAGCAGGGGAAATGCTAGACACATAAAACCATCAGGTCTCGTGAGGCTCACTCACTATCATGAGAACATCAAGAGGAAACTGCCCCCATGATCTAATCACCTCCCATGAGGTCCCTCCCCCAACAGGTGGGGATTACAATTCAAATTACAATTCAAGATGAGATTTGGGTGGGCACAGAGAGCTAGACCATATCATTCCACCCCGGCCCCTCCCAAATCTCATTTTCTCACATTTCAAAACACAATTATGCCTTCCCAACAGTTCTCCAAAGTCTTAACTCATTTCAGCATTAACTCAAAAGTCCAAGTCCATAGTCTCAACTGAGACAAGGCAAGTCTCTTCTGCCTATGAGCCTGTGAAATCAAAAGCAAGTTAGTCACTTCCTAGATACAGGGTGGGTACAGGCATTGAGTAAATACATTCATTCCAAATGGGAGAAATTGGCCAAAACAAGGGGCTGCAGGCCCATGCAAGTCTGAAATCCAATAGGGCAGTCATTAAACCTTAAAGTTCCAAAATGATCTCCTTTGGCTCCATGTCTCACATCCAGGTCATGCTGATGCAAGAGGTGGACTCCCACAGCCTTGGGGAGCTCTGCCTCTGTGGCTTTGCTGGGTAGAGCCTCCCTCCTGGCTGCTTTCATGGGCTGGTGTTGAGTGTCTGTGGCTTTTCCAGGTATATGGTGCAAGCTGTCAGTGGATCTACCATTCTGGGGTCTGGAGGATGGTGGCCCTCTTCTCACAGCTCCACTAGGCAGTGCCCCAGTGGGGACTCTATGTGGGGGCTCCAACCCACATTTCCCTTTTGCACTGCCCTAGCAGAGGTTCTCCATGAGGGCTTCTGCCCCCACAGCAAACTTCTGCCTGGACATCCAGGCATTTCCACACATCCACTGAAAGCTAGGTAGAGGTTCCCAAACATCAATTCTTGACTTCTGTGTACCCACAGGACAAACACCACATGGAAGCTGCCAAGGCTTGGGGCTTGAAACAATGACCTGAGCTGTACCTTGGCCCCTTTTAGTCATGGCTCGGGTGGCTTGGATGCAGGGCACCAAGTCCTAGGCTGTGCACAGCAGGGGGCCCTGGACTGAGCCCATGAAACTATTTTTTCCTCCTAGGTCTCCAAAACAATTTTTCACTCTTAGGCTTCCGGGCCTGTGATGGAAGGGGCTGCCATGAAGGTCTTTAACATGCCCTGGAGACGTTTTCTCCACTGTCTTGGTGATTAACATTCGGCTCCTTGTTACACAAATTTCTGCAACCAGCTTGAATTTCTCCCCAGAAAATTGGTTTTTCTTTTCTACTGCATCATCTGGCTGCAAGTTTTCCAAACTTTAATGCTCTGTCACCTCTTGAGCACTTTGCTGCTTAGAAATTTCTTCCTCCAGACACCCTAAATCATCTCTCTCAAGGTCAGAGTTCCACAAAGCTGTAGGGCAGGGGCAAAATGCCACCTCTCTCTTTGCTAAAACATAGCAAGAGTCACCTTTACTCCACTTCCCAACAAGTTCCTCATCTCCATCTGAGACCACCTCATCCTAGACTTCATTGTTCATATCACTATCAGCATTTTATTCAAAGCTATCCAGTAAGTCTCTAGGAAGTTCCAGACTTTTCCACATTTTTCCTTCTTCTTCTGAACCCTCCAAACTGTTGCAACTTCTGCCAGCTGGCCAGTTCCAATGTCGCTTTTACATTTTTGGGTATCCTTCTAGCAGTGCCCCACTCCTGGTACCAATTTACTATATTAGTTCATTTTCACAATACTATAAGAATTAACCGAGCCTGGGTAATTTATACAGGGAAGAGGTTTAATTGACTCACAGTTCTGTATGCCTGGGGAGATCTCAGGAAACTTAAAATCATGGTGGGAGGGGAAGCAAACACATCCTCTTCACATGGTGGCAGGAGAGAGAAGTGCCATCAGGGGAAATGCCAGACACTTATAAAATCATCAGATCTGGTGAGACTCACTCACTATCAAAAGAACATCATGGGGGAACCTCCCCCATGATCTAAATCACCTCCCACGAGTTCCCTCACCCAACACATGGGGATTACAATTTGAATTACAATTCAAGATAAGATTTGGGTGGGAACACAAAGCCAGACAATATCACGAGTCATAGGGAGATTCAGAGATCGTTTAATCTGCAATTGATTAAAGGAACAAAACTTTGTCAAAAACCAGAAAGGAGTGTTTAAGATAAGGATCCTATGTCAGTCAGCCACAATATGCCCTTCTTAGCAGGATCAATGGCCTGCAGGTGGGACTTACCCTTGCCTGGCGTAGCTTTTGAGCCCTGTTTATAATTTGATATCTTATTCCCATGAAGAGTCTGTTCTGCCAGTCATGTGATCTCCAGATCTCCAGTGATCTCTAATGACCTCTAATGTTTAGGCACAACATTAATGCTGGTCTTTTGTGGCTACACTCTAAAAAGGAGGAACTAAAACGAGGTGAGTTCCACCTCCCTTTCCATCATGGCTGGGAACTAAGTCTTTAAGGTTTCACTGGGGTTACCTTGGATAGAGGGACTCCATTTATGTCCTCTCTGTTCCATGTTTGTCCTCTCTGTTCCCTGTTTGTCCTCTCTGGTCCCTGTTTGTCCTCTCTGTTCCATGTTTGTCCTCTCTGTTCCCTGTTTGTCCTCTCTGGTCCCTGTTTGTCCTCTCTGGTCCAGGTTTGTCCTCTCTGTTCCCTGTTTGTCCTCTCTGTTCTGTATTTGTCCCCTCTGTCCTGTGTTTGCCCTCTCTGTTCTGTGTTTGTCCTCTCTGTTCTGTGTTTGCCCTCTCTGTTCCCAGTTTGCTCTCTCTGTTCCCTGTTTGCCCTCTCTGTTCCATGTTTGTCCTCTCTGTTCCCTGTGTCTGATTCAGCTTCCATGCTTGCCCTGTGCTATGCAAATCCCTCCCAGCCCTGTAAGACCAGCCCTCCTCTTTCTCCCTGACACGTCCTAGATCCTGCTCAAGAGGCCTCCCATCTCAGCTCCTCTAGATGACTTTGCTTCTTTCCTCTCCCTCTCCAGTTCAGCCCCCCATGGCCTAGGCCAGGGACCCCACCCTAGGGAGTCCCTGTGGCTGTTCCTTTCATTTCATCCAGCAGGGTACCCAGCGGCCCACTCTGCCTATGGGGTGGTCCCAGGGCCCTGTCCAGTGAGGTTAGGGTCCCTGGGAAGTCATGGAGTGTGAGGCAGAACCCCTCCCTGAGTCCAGGTGGCCCAGTAGAAGGGGGCTTGGAGGAAAGTGTGGGGGCTCTGGGGCCTTTAAGCCTCAGCTCCCTGCCTGGCAGGAGAGCCTTCCCCAGTGGTGTCTGACTCCTCCTCCATCACAGGGGACTAAACACCCTTTCCTGGCAGTGCTCTGGGGGGTGGTGAGTGACTGGGGGGGCCTGGCTGAGCAGCCTTGCCTCCCTCAACAATGAGCCACATTGTCATTCCCACAGGAGGGGCTCATGCAGGGCTGGGCCAGCCAGGACCCCAACACCTGCCCAGCTGGCCTGTGTGACGTTCCTTCTGATCTGTCCTCAGCCTGGTGGAGAGGGGAGAAGGATGGAGACGGGGGAGGGAGGAGAGAGGAAGAGGAAGGACACTTTGGCCTCCGGAGGTCCTTCTGCTATGGACGCAGGTGGCTGGGGGGACCTTAGGGCCATGCAGGAGAAGCTGCAGGCTGGTGCCCAGGCCTGGCTGGCAGGACCCGTGCCCAGCCCCCGGGACCTCCCAGCCCTTTCTGAGCCCACAGAGTCCGTGTCAGCCACCAGAGCCCCCGCCCACACTCACAACCATTGTTAATTAAGACTATCTGCATTATAGGGCTAATTAACAATTAGCATAAACATAATTAACCAGCGCTGACATTTAACTCATTACATTGTTTAAATAATTTTCGGAAATTGCCCCAGCGGCATTCTGTCAGCTTGCAATAATGGCGCCACTTTGTCATGTAAATTAAATGACATTTGTGTTGTTGCTGTCCCACGGTGGGAGACGGTCGGCCACGTCCCACCCTCGAGGCCTCCCGGTGTGACCTGGCACTCGTCCTGGTCCTGCCCCCACCCCCAACTGGTGGCGAGGCGGTGCAGCGGGAGCCCTCCCCAGGCCAGGCTGCCAAGAGAACTCCAGGCCAGAGGACAGACCCAGGCTAGCCCCGTGGTCCCGGCCTCTGCCCCCCAGGACCCTGGCACAGGAAGTTCCTGCGACCAGTGGGCAGCGTGGGTCCCGGTCCCAGGACTGAGGGAGATCCCTGGGTGTCGGAGAATGAGGAACCGAGGTCTGGGGCCTGGAAAGGCCTGTGGACTCCACTTCCAGTCAGTTCTAGGTATCAGTGACAACCAGCAGGTCCTGGACACCTGGCCGAGAGGCTTCTCCCTCAACCTCCCATGCGGACCCCCATCTCTGAGTGGCCCTGGGGCTGGGGTCCTGGAGGAGGTGGCCGTCTTCTGTGGGGAGCTGCTGAGCCAGCCCCGCCACGCTCTGGGGAGTCCTGGTCAGCAAGGGACCCTGATGACCAGGCCCAAGGGTGACCCCCCTCAGCCCAAACTTCCAGCAGCCCCTTCCTCTCCCCCAACTCCCCACCACCTTATGTCCCCGACTTCAACCCAGACACGCAGCCCCAGGGTCCCTGGCCGTCCCTGGGTTGGGGACAGCCCGCAGCCCAGCCGGCAATGGGCACAGAGCTGATCAGGGGCACGAACATCAAGGTGCTTCCCCCCAACCCTGCCACCGAGTTTACCTCCACAGCTTTCACACTGACTGACTCTCCTCTCTCCCCGACGTCTGCACCCCGGGGCCCCAAATGCCCCCGGTCAGACAAGGCTGACTTGGGGCAGCTGGAGGTTGGGCCTGAGCTCAGAAATGCTTCCCACTGTCTCTGGCTCTGGCCAGCCAGATTGGCACTCAATGTTCACTTACTCAGCTACTCCTTCCTTCCCACCTTCCTTCCTTCCCTCCTCCCTCCTTCTTTTGTTCTCTCATTCATTCATTCATTCATTCATCCATTCTCTCATCCCTTCCTATGTACTTTTTTTTTTTTTTTTTTTGAGACGGAGTCTTGCTCTGTTGCCTAGGCTGGAGTGCAGTGGTGCAATCTCGGCTCACTGCAACCTCCACTTCCCGGGTTCAAGCGATTCTCCTGCCTTAGCCTCCTGAGTGGCTAGGATTACAAGCATGTGCCACCACGCCCGGCTAATTTTTGTATTTTTAGTAGAAACAGGGTTTCACCATGTTGGCAAGGCTGGTCTTGAACTCCTGACCTGAGGTGATCTGCTTGCCTCGGTCTCCTCCCAAAGTGCTGGGATTATAGGCGTGAGCCACCGCGCCCAGCCCCCTTTGTGCTTTTGTTCAACCAATGGACAGCAGCTGTGGGCAGTCCTCAGCACAGCCCCCAGGCCTCCCTACCCCTCGATCCTGCCTGCCTGGGTGGGAGCCTCGCCTCACCTCCAGGGGCAGGCACTGGTCAGCACTGGTTCCACCTGCCCCCCAGATGTCCTCTGCTGTGTTCATCCCACAAGGCGGGCCTGGCCTTGCTCTGTGAGGTGGGAGGACGCCCTTTGCTGTGGGGCTCTGGGTGTCCACCTACTCTGGGTTGGGCCAGGCGAGCCCCAAGGCCCCTCTCACAGAAGGTGTGTGGACCCTTGACGAGGCTAAACGGGTCCCCCACCACCCACTGCCACTGGCAGGTACCTGCTGAGGGAATAGAGAGGGCGAACAGGGAACAGAGAGGGTGAACAGAGAAGAGAGAGGGTGAACAGGGAACAGAGAGGGTGAACAGAGAAGAGAGAGGGTGAAAAGGGAACAGAGAGGATGAAAAGGGAACAGAGGGTGAACAGAGAACAGAGAGAGTGAACAGGGAACAGAGAGGGTGAACAGGGAACAGAGAGGGTGAACAGAGAAGAGAGAGGGTGAACAGGGAACAGAGAGGGTGAACAGGGAACAGAGAGGGTGAACAGGGAACAGAGAGGGTGAACAGAGAAGAGAGAGGGTGAACAGGAACAGAGAGGGTGAAACAGAGGGAACAGAGAGGGTGAAACAGAGGGTGAGGAACAGAGGGGGAACAGAGAGGGTGAACAGGAACAGAGAGGGTGAACAGAGGGGAACAGAGAGGGTGAACAGAGGGAACAGAGAGGGTGAACAGAGAACAGAGAGGGTGAACAGGGAACAGAGAGGGTGAACAGGGAACAGAGAGGGTGAACAGAGGGAACAGAGAGGGTGAACAGGGAACAGAGAGGGTGAACAGGGAACAGAGGGTGAACAGGAGGGTGAACAGAACAGAGGGTGAACAGGGAACAGAGAGGGTGAACAGGGAACAGAGAGGGTGAACAGGGAACAGAGAGGGTGAACAGGGAACAGAGAGGGTGAACAGAGAACAGACAGGGTGAACAGAGAACAGAGAGGGTGCTGCTCTGTTGCCCATGACAGCGGCGAGGCAGCGTCTTAAGAGTCTCCAGCCCTGAGAATGACAATCAGAGCCTCAGATGAAGTTTGAAACTCCAGACGTGGTGGCCCACCAGCCCCCTCCTTCCCAGTGCTTCCCAGACAGGGCAGAGTGGCCTGCAGCACCCGGGACGGCTAAATCAAATGGCCCAGAGTGTTGTGGGGCCGGTTCTGGCTGTTAAGTGCTTGTCAGCGCCCACAGGCCCTCTCGCGACTCTATAAAATTCCCAAGAATTATAGGAGCACCAGGGTCACATAATTCACTGCACAGTAGATTTAACCTGGCGGCCAGTAATTCATATTTGTGGCGATAATATTGTTTTCCACTTTCCGAGAGTTATCGCCGTGTCTCCCTTCCAGGTCACTATGGATATCAAAAATCAATTTGGAAAGATGGATACTGTCAGGGAATAAAGCATGAAGGCAGAGGCTGCCCTCTCGCCTCCGACCGTGCTCCTGAACCTTGGCGGGGGGCTCTGATTGCCTGCCGGGACTTGACTGGGAAATCGCCAGGGATTGTTCGCTTGCAAGGGTCAACTTCTCCCGGGAGGCTTCCCTCCCGCCCCGCCTCCCTCCAGTCCCAGCCTGCGCGACGCTGGCGGCCTCTGCATCCCGGTCCTGTCTGAGCACACTGGGGGCGACCTGGCCTCAGTCTGTGCCCGGGGGGTTCCAGGGGTCTTTGGAGGCTGCTCTCCGACTCCAAGTGGGGGGAGAAGCTGCTGCCCAGGACCCCGCTGAGCTGGCCCGAGGTTACCGGGCAGCCCCCAGTGGCCACTCCCTGGGCTTCATGATACTGGACATGGATTAAGGAATTTTGATGTTTGCTCGCCACACAGGCCACGCTGTGCACCTTTGGGGTCTCCACAGGAAGGAGAGGCCCAGTCCCTGCACTCAGGGCCCGGGTGCCCACACAGGTTGTCCCCAGCCAGGGAAGGCTCTCAGACTGTGTTCCAGCCGCAGGGAGAGAAGAGGACAGAGTGCACGCTATGTCCTATGCCGCTCCCATCCGTCGCTCCTGAGCCCGTCCCAGCCCAGAGGAGCCACACTCAGGGGAGGCAGGTGTCAAATCAGAAAGCACTGGGGTCCCCTGCAAATGGAGGGTGGGAAGGGGCGTGAGGTTTGTTGTTCCAGCCCTGGAGTTGGGGAAAAGGAAAGGAGGCTTGGAGAAAGACCCCCACCCCCAGCATCCTCCAGCCAAGGGCTGGCAGCAGCGTTTCATTGAGACTGCAGAGTTATCATGTCACCCCCCACAGGCCCCGAGTGGGTCAGTGTCCAGCATCCACAGAGGACAGCCTGGTGGGCGGCCCACGTGGGGCTGTGTACACAGGCGATGGGAGTGAACGGAGTGTGAGCTAGCTGGGGTGCCCGAGGAGGCCTCCCCCAGTGTGGGGGGTGGTTGTCTGCGTGCTGGTGGTGGCCTATGCAGGCGAGGCGTGTGTGTGGGGGAGTGCAGGTGTGTGTGGGAGGGTGTCAGGCGTGTGTGGGGAGTGCAGGCGTGTGTGGGGAGTGCAGGTGTGTGTGGGAGGGTGTCAGGCGTGTGTGGGGAGTGCAGGTGTGTGTGGGAGGGTGTCAGGTGTGTGGGCGTGTGTTGCTGGTTGTGAACCTCCCAGTGGCTGTAAGCGTGTGTTTTGGCAGCTCTCCGAAGCCCCTTGTGTGGGCTCCACATTCTGCTTGCAGTTGGGGTCCTGGGAGTAAGCCGGGCCTTGTGGCGGCCGTGCTGGCAGGGCTTGAGAGGGCTCCAGCAGGGCCCCCTGAGTCAGGAGCCCAGAGCTGTCCTTCCCTCCAGCCCTCAGAGGGGCCACCTCCTATAGCCTGCAGCCAAGGCTGCAGAACCTCCCCCGTGGGCACCCAACCTTTTCTCTCCTCCCTGGCTGCCAACTCCCTGCGCTCGCTCCAGCCACGCTGACCTGAGCCCTGCCTGCTTCGGGCCTCTGCACTTGCCGACTGCAGGGAGCACGGGACCCACAGCTGTGTGGAGCTTACTGCTCCCTTGCTGCAGCCTCAGCTCCAAGTCACTTCCTCGAAGTGGCCCCCATGCTGACCGAGCTGAGCCGTTGCCCCCTCCTCGCCAGGCAGCCTGCCCTCTCCTGTCTGTGCCCCTCTCTCCCACCAGATTTCTGCTGCAGGAAGGCAGCGACTCAGTGCCCACAAAGCTTCATGAAATAAGTGCAGGAGCAGGGCTGGGGTCCCAGCTTTGTCTGGGCCTGGGTTCAAATCCAAGGGTCTCTGTTGGAGGCAGTTTCTGGAAACCCAAGGTCCAGTCGGCGCATACCTGATTCACCACTGTTGGTCTCTGGACCCCTGTGCCGTGGGCAGGCCCTGGGGGGTGGCTGGTGGTTGTGGGATGCACCATGTCCCTAGGCACCCCCAAGGGAGGGGGCAGCCGCAGCCCCGTGACCCCATGGCCGACACGGCTCCCCCACCCCTGGTTCTCCTGCTGTCAGGTCTTCCGCCCCCTCCTACTTCGGGGGTCCCCGCCCCAGCCCCTGCCCTCCCTCCCCCGAGGGCCCCTTACTCCTGCTGCTGCTTCTGCGGGATCCAGTGTTCCCCCAGCCAACCCGAGAAGACCAGAAGGCCCTGGGAGACCCGAGGGAATGTGGGTGAAGGTTGGGATTTCTGCAATGTGCAGGATGGGGAGACACAGAGGCCCCGGAGTGCGGCTCAGGGGGCGCCAGCAGCCCCACAGCGTCAGCAGGAAAGGAGGCTGTGGACACCAGACTGCCTGGCCGCTCCCTCCCTCTTCTGGGCGTCTGGTTGCCCAGGGTGGGAGAGGCGGACAGTTAATTAAAAAGTAGCTAATAGCGGCCCTGGGGTCGGCTGTGTGGATGCCGGGGATATTGGCCCATGGATCACTGTCCTGTGAGCGCTGCTCGTGCCCACCCCGAGGGGTGAGGGTCCCTCCGGCTGGTCAGCGCGCCGGCTGCCCCCACACCCTGAAAGGAATTTAATTCAGGCTACATTTAATTAGGAAAAGAGGGCTCACAGAGGATCATGAAGTTGAAACCTCTTTTAAGAATGGAATTAAACTCTTTCCTGGTCCTCAGCAAGCCAGGCAGAGACCCTCAAAGGCAGGTGTCCTCGGGCACGGGGTGGCCCGTAGACTGTATGGGAGGAAGGCCAGAGTTGGGCTGTTAGACGTCCTTGGTGAACCTGCCACTGAGTGGAGGTGAGGGGCGGATGGCCTGGCAGAGCCCAACCTTTCGCCCTTCTGATTGGTGGGCGGTCTCCCCACAGGGCTGGCTGGGGCCACCTCCCTCTGCCAGCATCAGGTCCTTACGTATCAGGGTCCGAGGGCCTCTGGTCCTACTCCCCCCACCCTCCGGGACTCACCCGTGGAACCCACACCAAGGGTGGCCTGGGTCGGCTCTGCCTCCGGCTGGACCCTGACGGACACACGAATTGGCTGTCTCCTCTGGGCCACCAGGCTCCGTGCTGGGTCCCAGGGCACAGGCGGGTGACTCCAGCCCCTGCTGCACGCTGTCTTGAAGAGGATTCTGAGCAGCTGGGCAGGGAGGGAGCTCTGAGCGGGAGTGGAGAGGCTGGGGTGGAAGGGCCTCATGTGGAGCCTCTCCCAGGATGCAGCGGCCTCCCCAGGTTGGTGCTGTGGTCCCCACCCCACCACATGGGACAAGCCCTGCAGGCCTGAGGCCAGGCCAGGGCCTGTAGAAGCCAAAACTCACACACATGGGTGGAAATGTAACAGTTTACATCCAGAAGGGGCCCTTCCCTTAGGGGCTGTAGCCAGCGGGCAGCTCCTGCCTGCCCCCTGCCCCTGCCCTCTAAGCCTGATCTCTGGACTAGAGCCGGACCTGGCAGCCAGAGTGTGCGGTGCTGGGGAGGAGACGCCGGGCACTGTGGTGGAGGGGTCCAGGAGAAGGGATGTCAGAGAGCGGAGAGATCTGTGGGGGCAGCCTCAAAAACATCTGGAGAGACAGCGCAGTGCAGGGGGAGCCGCCGAGGCCTTGAGGGAGGAGACTGGGCCAGAGCAAGGGGCAGGAGAGGGAGGATGCATCCGTGGTGGTGACCAGTGAGAAGGTCCCTGAGTGGCCAGGCAGACTCAGCAGGGGCCCCCAAGAGTGGACAAGTGGGCTGGGCCGAGGTCTGTTTTGGAGAAGGGGAGCCCAGGGCAAGCCGTGCAACCTTGAGTGTGATGACCACTCTCATCTGTAAAAGGAGCACTGTGGTCCCTGCCTCACAGCGTGCGGAGGAGGCGGAGGAGGCGGGGAGGAGCCTAGTGTGGCCTCAGCCCCCGGTGGCATTTCCAGTCCTGCCTCTGGAGCTCGGCCACCCTGAGCTCGGCCCAGCACCCCGGCTGTGCTCCCCGCAGACTCTTCTGCCCTGGCTCCCGTGCTGCTTTCTCTGTCTCTCCAGGCCCCATCCTCTGACTGTGGGCACGCGGTGCTGCCCTGACCCCTCCCTGCCCTGTCTGCACTTATCCCTCATCCACACACTGAGGACCCCAAGCGGGCACCTCCAGCCCCGCTGGCTCTTCTGAGCTTGATGACCCCCCACGGCCGGCCCCTCGCCCTCACGTCAGTGCCCCCCACCGCCCCATCTTCACTGACCTCTCAGTCTCTGTCCTTGGCGTGTTTCTGGAATCCACCCATCTGCCCCCACGGCCTCCCGGGGCCTGGTCCCTGCACCTGCCATGGCCTCCTCGGGGCCCTCCCGCCCCACTGCCCACACCCTGTGCCAGCTCCTTCCCGGTTTGCTCCAAGCGCAGCAGGCGGCCGCCTCGCCTTGGCGTGGGCTCCGGGCGGTTCACTTCCTGGACCCCAGAGCCCAGGACAGGACCCTGCAGGTGGGTGCCCACCCGCTGAGCAGTGAGCAAGGGTCCTGAAGCTTGTGTGGTCCAGAGAGTCCACGCGTGGCCGCTGAGTGCCACTGTGGGACCAGGGACAGGATGTGGGGTGGCCGCTGGGGAGGGGAGTCCAGTGCTCCACAGGGGCTTACTTCACCTTCCATGGAAGTTAAAGGTGGAGTGGGGAAGGCAGAGGTCCCCGGCCGGGGTGGGGAGAGTGGGCAAAGGATACCGGCCCGGGTGGGGAGAACCCTTTCTGATCCTCCTCACAGACCCCAGGCCCCACCTGGGGGTTTCTGTCCATTGGCTTCGGAGCTGCAGCCTGAGACCTTGGCCTCACGGCCCACTCTGGAGTCCCCCCACCCCGCAGCCTCCCCCCTGCCCCACCTCCCCCCCACACACAATCACCTCTGGGACTGTGGCCCTTTCCAAAATTCCTGGGACCCAGGGAGGCCACAGCACTGGAGGACAGCCACCAGCAGGTGGGAAGGGGGCTTGGCCGGGGCGCTGCCCGTCCGGTCCCGTTGGTTCGTTTGCAAGCAGCTCTTGAGTCCACCCCTCCAGGGGCCGGCAAGTTCATTTGCTTGTCTTACACCTGGCAGCCCTGAGCACTGAGGCTTGATGAGGCTAAGGAGATCTGCGAGGAAGACCCTATTGATTTTAATTACCCAGAAACAGCCCACAGGGACAAAGGACTTTGGCTGTTTATTTAGCCAGGCTGTGCTGCGCTATTGTGGAAGGAGAGATCAAATCAGCTGCCCTCATTATAACTATAATAATAAGGCCAAAACGCTGCTCGGGGCTCAGGGCATTTTTTTTTTTAAAGCAATAACCTCACTGCCCCACCCCCTCACGCCCCTCTTCAGCAGGCTTGAACAACCAGGAGCAATTACATGCTGTCGATATTAATTCAATTAAATCCAGGTTATTTATTGGGTATTATAGAAAAGGATTCTCTGGCCTTGCAGAGATGGGGCATGACTGAGGGAGTGAGCAGGATACAGAAGCCTCAAGCAGAATTGATTGTGGGCATGGGCCAGAAAATCAGCGCATCTCCAGGGGGAAGGTAGAGAGCCTAGGGCATTGTGGGTGCTGCTTGGGTGGCGTTTCTTCTGGGACTGGGACAGAAGGAGATCAGAAGGTGTCAGAGTGTTCGAACCCTTCTAAAAAGTGGCCTTGTAGGAGACCAAGTGGCCTTCAGCAAGTCATTCAGTGCTTCTCTTTACCTTGGACTTTGCAGCTGAAAATTGGTTTTGGATGATGATGATGATGATGATGACAGTCATAAAGTAGATAGCAAAGGGGTTGATGGCAGTGACAATAATGGTGATGATGATGATGGATCATTGTGAAGATAATGAAGATCATCATTGGGTTGACAACAGTGACAATGGTGATGATGATAATGGTGTTGATTGTGATGATGGTGGTGATGGTGATGATGGTGATGGTGGTGATTATGGTGATGAAGATGGTGGTAGTGATGATGATGGTGATGATGATGGTGATGATGATGGTGATGGTGATGATAGTGATGATGATGGTGGCGATGGTGATGATGATGATAGTGATGGTGGTGATTATGGTGATGAAGATGGTGGTAGTGATGATGATGGCGATGATGATGGTGATGGTAATGATGGTGATGGTGATGATGTTAGTGAAGATGGTGATGGTGACGATGATGATGGTGATGGTGATAATGATGGTGGTGGTGATGGTGGTGACCATGGTGATGACAATGGTGGTGATGATTGTGATGATGGTAGGGATAATGATGATGATAGTGATGGTGATGGTGATGCTACTGATGGTGATGATGATGATGATGGTGATGTTGATGATGATGACATGATGATGATGACAGTGATGATCGCGATGCTACTGCTGATGGTGGTGATGGTGGTGATAATGTTGGTGGTGATGGTGTGAATGATGATAATGATGGTGATAGTGATGGTGGGGATGATGATAATGGTGATGATTATGGTGGTAATGATGGGTGAATATGAGCAATGATGATGTGAGAGATAATGGGAAAGACATCTGCCTTGTGGACCTCAAACTGTTGCCATTAGATTAAATGGGATAATAGGTTTTTGATACCTTGGTAGAGCACACAAGTACAAAAGGCTGTGAATGCAATAGGAGCCACCAAATGGAAGGCCATGGATGAGCATCAGTGCCTGTGGCAGGAGGGCCATGAAGGACCCCACATTTGGGGTCCAACCTTAAAGGGAGAGCAGGCCACCTGTACTGGTGACACCTTCCACTCTAGGCTGAGAATGCAGGGTCCGGAGGAGGCCCCCAGTGGCTGTCAATACCAAGGGGCAGAGAAAAGTGTCTGCTGAGTGCCCACTAGGGGCTGGGCACTGTGCAAAGAGAGCTTTACCCAGGTCCCCTCATTTAGTCCTCACAATGACCCTTGGAGCTAGGGATATTTCAGGGACCTGGTTCTGCTGGATAATTCCTGTCTACACTGGCTGACCAGGCATCGTTTTTACACACCTTCTTCCACTCTTTCCTTTGCATGATAGAGCACAGGCCACCTCAGCAGTGGGCTTTTCTCCCCCATTTTACAGATGCAAGCACTGATTCTCCCAGAGTTGGAGGCTGTGGAGCCAGGTCTGTGGATGGCTCTAAGCACTGCGCCCTGCTCCTGCTGAGTTTGGGGCTGACTGGCAAAGGGGAGAGGTTCAGGGTCTTGGGAGCCTGAAGGGCATTGCAGAGCCCTGCTGCCTGGCTTTGAGGAGGCCCCCAGGGTAGGGGGTGGAGATCACAGGGGGGCTGGCCCCTGTTTGATGACATGGCTGGGACTGACATAGGATTCTCAGTGGATTCAAGTGACCCCTGAACATCAGGGTATAACTGTGGGTACCCCAAAGGGCCACGGGAAGGGTAGGAGGCTTGGAGGGGAGGTGGGCAGAAGCTGTGGGCCTAAGGACCAACCAGAGATTTTGCCAACACAGTGGGCACATCAATGTCCTGTGGCTGCCATAACAAAGTGCCCCAACCAGAGGGGCTAACAATGCCAGAAGTGCGTCCTCTCACACGCTGGAGCCCAGAAGCCTGAAACCCAGGTGCTGGCAGAACTAAACTCTCTGCAGTCTCCAGGGGAGGACCCTTCCTGCGTCTCCCCAGATTCCTGGGCTGCTGGCCGTCCTGGGTGCCATCCTCTTGGCTTGTAGTGGCACACTCCACCTGCCTCTGTCTTCCATGGCCATCTCCCTGCGCAGGTGTCTCCGTGTCTCTGTTTTTTCTTCTTATAAGGACACCAGTCACTGGATTAGGGCCCGCCCTACCCATGTGACCCCATTTTACCTTGAGTACATCTGCAAAGCCTGTTTCTGAATGAGTCACACTCGTGGGTACCGATGTACAGGAATTTCGGAGGGATGCCGTTCCACCTGGCGCACTACAGCACACAGGCCTGCAGCCAGCGGGCTGGGGGCCGCGGCACCTACTGCCAGAGCTGCTGGGTGGCCTGGTGGCCGGTCGCTGGTGACCCTTCCAGAGGTCACCACCCTCCTGTCCATGCCTGACCGCGCCCTGCATGCTGACAGTGTCCTGGCTCTGACTCACAGCCAGAGCCCAGCACCATCAAGAGGCTGGTGGCCGCCACGACCCCAGGGCCGTGCGTGTTGCCTCTGGCTCCCGAGGCGGGCTCTGCGGCCTGGTGCTGGACACCGTGTCTAACCGGCCAAGATTGACCTGTTTGGGGCTCTTCACTGCAGCTGAGAGATTTGATCTGAGACCCAGACAGCAGTCAGGGCAGTAATTGGATGTTATGAGATCGGAGGGCCACTCTCTGAGGAGGGGGCAGCTGAGCGGCCGTGGGCAGCCGGAGGAGGGGGCTGCGGCTGGCAGTGGGGGTGGGGCAGCCGCTGTCCGCTGGAGATAAGCCCCTCATCTTCAGCCCCTAATCTCCTGCTGGGGTCATGGACAGAGCCCGAGGCAAGATGGAATGAATATGGCCACTGTCCAGCCACTGCCTGGCACTGCTGCCCCGTGGGTGCTGTACAATTAGTTTTAAATATCAATTTCACGGCTGCTCAGGGGAGAGGACAAGCAGGCAGGCTTCACCCAAAGCAAACCAGGTGTTTCCTACAGGCTTCAACTTTGTAAGGAAAGGCAAAAGCCATCAACGACGTGTCCAGCTGAGCTGATGCCAATGCACCTTCTCTGGGTCCTTCAAAAATCGGCCCCAAGTCCGCCACGCTGCTCCTCCCCTGGACCTGCCCCATCCTGACCCCAATGCTGTAACCAGCCCTCCTGGCACCCTTGCCCCTGCGAATTCCTCTCAGGCTCTGTCTCCTCCTCCAGAACCCCTCGCAGAGAGCCCCTCCTCAGACCCCAGGCCCTGGCGTGGGCCCGCTCAGCCCAGGCTCTAGGCCAGTGCTTCTCCCTCCCCTGGAGACCCGGCCAGCCTGGCCCCACTGCCCTCGCAGGCAGCTCTAGCTGGCCAGGTGGGGATGTGTCTAGGAAGCAGGAGGGGCCGAGGCCTGGGAGGGTTTGTGGGAGTGCGTCAGGGCATCTGCTGGGACCAATGCTGACCATGGGTAGAGGACCCGAGGGCACCGCCCAACAGGGCAGGAGAGTGAGGCACAGGGGTGAAGACAGCGCTGGAAGTCAGGCGAGTGAGGCCTGAGAAGGCCCCAGGGAGGAAGGGGCTTTAACTCTGACTCTAAAATAGGGGCCAACCTGGCTGGGAGGAGGGGTGGTGAAGGGGCCCTCTTGTGGGGTCCCTCATGAGCAGGGGACAGGGAAATCCTGGGGAGGTTCCCCAGGAGGGCAGCTCCCTGTGTCCCCACCCAGGCGTCTGACTCCACATGGCCAGCGTCACCCATCACACCCCCGCCAGACCTGGAGCTGGCTGAGCTGTCAGAGGGCAGAGGGTGGGTGTGATCCCAAGTGGAGGTCACTGCCGAGCCTGGCAGGGCGCATGCGGTTCCCAGAGGGACTCACTGCTGGGCCGGGCAGAGTGGGCGTGGTCCTGAGTGGGGCTCACTGCTGAGCCTGGCCAGCCCCTTCTGGAACCAGGTGGCTGATCCCTGCAGGAGCTCATGGCACAGAGCCGGTGCCTGCACCTCGGGCGCGTTAGAGGGGATTGTTGAAGAAAGGAACTTGCACGCATCAGGCATTCGCCCTCTCAGTCGGGCGCAGCTGGACACCTCGGGTGGGGACCGTGTGGGGAACACGGCTGCGCTCCGGGCTCCGGGCGGCTCCTTGGCGCCGGCTGGCCGGGTGGGCTCTCCATGGACCCCGACGCACGCTCCCTGCCCGGTGTCTCGGCGGTGCGGAGGTTGGGGGAGCCGCCGGGGGCGGGGTCCCCGCCTGCCCAGGCCGGACCCATGTCAGCGGACGTCACTGCGGGAAGCGCGGCCGGCGGGGGCGACCCGGGGTCTGCGCGGCTCTCACCCGGCGGCGCGCCGCAGCCGCAGGCAATTTATCTCCGTCTCCCCGCTCTTAAAACACTTTTATCAAAATTGGCGGTCACACCGCGCTGAACCGTGGTGGCCTCAATCTTAAACGCCGCGCTGCAGATTTTAATTTGGGGAAGATTAATGCGCTCGCGGCGTCGGCAGCGCCGCGCCCGTTATCGCGCCTGACGGGTGTCAGCGGCCACCGCGCCCCGTGTCCCGCGGGGCAGCCGGAGCCCTGGTGAGTGGCGGGGCCGGCCGGGCCTGCCCTCCGTCCGCTGCAGGCTTCACGCGTCCTCCCGCCCCCAAGACCTCGCACCCGGGGCTCGGCGTCCAGCCCCTGCGGGCATCTCCACTCCGCTGCTCCAGCTGGGACCCCGGCCCACCCCAAGCAAGCAGTCCCCCGAGGCTGGGACCCCCCCACTCCTGGTCCCACCCGGGTGGCAGCTCCTCCCGGCTCCACCTCCCGGATCTCCCCAGAGCTGCCCCCAGCCGCGCCGCGCTCCGGCTCTCTGGCTGCGCCTGTCAAGACCCGCACCCCCTCGCCCTGACCCCCACTCGCTGTTCTCCACCAAGACGCCAGAGTCTGGTCAGCCTCGCCTCTTCCTTGCGGTGCCTGCAAGGCCTCCGAACCCTCTGATCAAGCCCACCCTGCCCGGCTGCTCCTCCACCTCCTCCTTTGGCCCGGGAAGGCTCCTCCCCAGGTGGCCAGGCCGGAATCCCCGTCAGGCTCTCGCTGTCACCTGGGCGAGGAGGCCTCTTCTGACCCCTGAATTAAACTCGTGGCCCCCTCCCCCCAACCCCTCTCTGTCCCCTCCTTTGCTTGCGTTTGTTCCCAGCAGCCACTGACATGCCCATGGGATCTGTCATCCCTCTGTCTCCTACTAGATAGGGGAGCCCCTAGCTCCTGGAGCAAGGGGGCAGGCGGGTGCCAGGAAGCTCCGCACACCACCACCTGCCACACCCCCACCTGCACATCCCCACCTTCCCACCCCCCACCTGCCACACCCCCACCTGCCACACCCCCCACCTGCCCACACCCCACCTACCACACCCCTCACCTATCCACCCACCACCTGCCCACTCCCCACCTGCCACACCCCCCACATGCCACACACCCCACCTGCCACACCCCCCACCTGCACGCGCCCACCTGCCCACTCCCCATCTACTACACCCCCCACCTGCCACACCCCCACCTGCCCACCCTCCACCTGCCTACCCCCTACCTGCCACACACGCCCACCTGCCACACCCCTCACCTGTCTACCCATCACCTGCCCACTCCCCACCTGCCCACCCCCCACCTGCCACACCCCTCACTTACCATACCCCCATCTAACCACCCCACCTGTCCACTCCCCACCTGCCCACCCCCACCTGCCCACCCCCACCTGCCCACCCCCCACCTGCCCACCCCCCACCTGTTCACTCCCCACCTGCCCACCCCCCACCTGCCCACCCCCCACCTGCCCACCCCCACCTGCCCACCCCCCACCTGCCCACCCCCCACCTGCCCACCCCCACCTGCCCACCCCCCACCTGCCCACTCCCCACCTGCCCACCCCCCACCTGCCACACCCCCCACCTGCCACATTCCCCACCCCCCACCTCCCCACTCCCCACCTGCCAAACCCCTCACCTGCCCACCCCCACCTGCCCACCCCCACCTGCCCACTCCTCAGCTGCCCATCCCCATCTGCCACACCCCCGCCACACCCCCACCTGCCACACCCCCACCTGCCACACCCCTGCCACCTGGAAATGGGATGGCTGGAGGCCAGGGTGGGCAGGGTGCAAAGGAGATGTCAGTCTGGCCTGCAGTGGGTGGAGAAGAAGGTCCAGGAGGAGGCAGCCACTGGGGTGGAGGACTGGGTGGTTAGGGAGAGGTCAGAAGGTCAAGGGTTGGTGGGGGCACCCTCTTGCACACTGGCCAGTAAAGTGGACTGCTCAGGATTCTGGACCCACCCTGCCCTCACCCTGGATCAGCAGCACCTGCTGCTGCCAACTCTGCCCACCCCGGATGATGGCAGGGCCTCCCCAGTGCTCCCACACTGCCCTGGTCTTCCTCCCTGTCTCCTCTGGGCGGGAGCCAGCCACAGGCAGCAGGACAGGGTGAGCATCAGGGGAGCTCCAGCCCTGACCCAGGAGCACAGGCCTGACCGACAAGGCTGGAACTCTTCACCCAGCAGCTCCACGTGGCCAAGTGCTCACCTTCCCTGGCACCACAGAATCCACTCCCATGGGACCTCAAAGCATAGCTGCATTTTGTCCTATTATTTAAAAATAGTGAGCATGGGAACCATGCAGCTGAGATGTACTACTGACGCTCGTCCATTTGTTCATTCATTCGTTCAGTGATATTCACTGAATTCTGCTACCGGGGTTGCCTCGGGGAGCAGCAACAAGGCCCTGTCCCTGCCTGTGAGCCTGGGGTGGCAGCACACGGTGACCAGCGCTGAGGAGAAGAGGCAGAAAGCTAGCAGTGCAGGGCTCCAGGTGGGTGGGAGGAAAAGGGGCCCTGGGCAGAGGGCACTGCCTGCACCAGCAGTGGGTGGTGGAGCAGCCCCGGGGCTGAGGGGCTCCGGAGGCTGCTGGGCTGAGCAGGGAAGATGAGAGGCCCTGGGGGGCATGAGGCTGGGCCATGGAGATGATGGGAAGGGTAGCATCCACACAGGTAGCATGCCTAGGGTGGCCTTTGCTGAGGCTGCTCTGGCTGTGGGGTGGAGGCAGGTGGGACAGTGAGACGCCATGCAGAGGCCCCTTCATTGGTTTAGGCCTGGCCCAGGGTGTGCAGATGGGAGAGCTGTTCACCAGGAAATGGTGCCCTGGTGATGGAGGGGTGAGGGATGGGGGAGGACTCTTGACTGCTGGCCTGAGTGCAAGAGCATGGGGGGTACTTTGCCAGGATCGGGGCAGGTGAGGGGGAAGGGCAGGCATCCAGGCCTGGGCATATTCCACTGGGCAGGAGTGGGCAGGACCGTCTCATCCCCCAGTGTCCCTAGAGGTGCAGGAGGGACCCACCATGGGATCCAGGCATGTGCTCTTCACCTGGCTGGGCACCAGCAGGGAAGGCAGGCGGTACCAGAGCAGGCAAAAGCCAGATCTGCAGGGTACAGGACAGCCCCAGAGGACTACCTTCACGGAGGGAGGGAGGGAAGGGCTTCCCCAGGTGGGCCCAGCAGAGTGGGTGGGCCATGGCCTGAATGCACCCGGCCGCTGCTCACAGCCAAGATGCCTGGCACTTGCAGATAACCCCAGCCTTGCCCAGGGGTCCAGAGAGGGCTTCCTGGGGGAGGAGGCCTATGAAGGAGAGGGAGCTCACCAGAGTAAGAACTGGGGAAAGGATGTCCAGGGGCAAGGACAGGAAGGTCAAAGGCAAGGAAGGACGAAAGCAGGATGCTGGCGTGACTGCTAGTGGAGGGCGAGGGCACACAGGGTGTGGAGGTGGTGCAGGAGCTGCTGGGGCTTGAGCCTGGGCTGAGGGCTGAGCTTTACCCTGAGGTGACAGGAGCCACTGAGGGCATCAAGCAGGGTGACTGGTCACATCCGTGGCTTAGGACCCCCACTGGTGTGTGTCAGGAGAGAAGGTAGGGGCAGCCTCATGGGGAGGTCACATAACGCCAGATTCACATCTTGTCGCTCCTTGGCTCTCAGCTTCTGATGCCTCTTGTGTTACCCAGGGAAGGGATCAAGACCTCCCAAGGTCCTGAGACCATGTCCCGTGCTCATCCCCCAGTCACCTGGCCCCCTGGCTGCTTCTCTAACACTCCTCGAAGCTCCACATCAGACTGCCCTTGCCTCCTCAGGCTGAGGCTGTAACGCTGCCCCTGTGCCCCACCAGCTTTCAGCACCTGGCCCCCTTCCCTGCACTATTTTTTTCATAATGTGTATTGGCAAGACATGCTACATGTTTTCCAAATTTATGTTTTATTATCTATCTTGCCTACCAACCTCACCTAAGGATGTTAAAACCTGAGGGCTCCAAGCCCTGCCTGTCCTGCTCTGTGCTCAGCTCTGACACGTGGCAGGTCCTCAGTGTGCACTTGCTGAGAGGATGAGAGGGTGAGTGGAAGGATGGATAATGAACAGGTGAATGGTGAGTGGATAGATGGGTGGGGGATGGATGGATGGATGGTGGGTGGATGGATGGGGTAGGTGGATGGGGAATGGATGGGTGCATTGGTAGGTTGGTGGATGAATGGATAATGAATCAGTGGTGTGTGGATGGGTGGATAAATGTATAAATGATGGACTGATTGATAGGTAGATGAATGGATAGATGGATGATGAATTGGTAGATGATGTATAGATGATGGGTGAATGATGGATGGGTGGATTGATAGGTAAATAGATGGATGGGTAGGTGATGGCCGAGTGGATGAATGGATGGATGAATGGATGGAAGGATGATGGATGGGTGGGTAGATGGCTGGATTGTGGATGGATGTATAGATGATGGATGAACGATGAATTGATTGATAGGTAGATGAATGGATAGATGGATGATGAATTGGTACATGATGTATAGATGATGGGTGAATGATGGATGGGTGGATTGATAGGTAAATAGATGGATGGGTAGGTGATGGCCGAGTGGATGAATGGATGGATGAATGGATGGAAGGATGATGGATGGGTGGGTAGATGGCTGGATTGTGGATGGATGTATAGATGATAGATGAATGATGAATTGATTGATAGGTAGATGAATGGATAGATGGATGATGAATTGGTAGATGATGTATAGATGATGGATGAATCATGTATGGGTGGATTGATAGGTAAATGGATGGATAGGTGGTGGCTGGGTGGATGAATAGGTGGATGGATGATGGATGCATGGGTGGATGGATGATAGATGAGTGGATAGATGGGTGGGTGGATGGATAGATTGATGGGTGGTGGGTGGGCGAGTGGATGGATGATAGCTGTATGAGTGGCTGGTGGGTAGATGGATATATAGATGATGGATGAATCATGATGGATGGATTGATAGGTAAATTGGTGGATGGATGGATGGGTGGGTGAGTGGGTCAGTGGATGGATTGGTTGTGGGTAGCTGGGTGGGTAGATGGCTGAATGATGGATGGATGGGTAGATGGATGGAGGTGGACAGATGACGCATGGATGGATGGGTGGGTGGGTGGATGATGCATGGGTGCTGGGTAGTTGGGTGGGTTGGTGGGCAGATGGATAGGCGAATGATGGGTGGGTGGGTGGATAGACTGATGGGTGGGTGGGTGGCTGGGTGGATCAGTGGATGGGTTGATGGGTGAGTGGATGGATGGATGGATGAGTGAATGATAAATGGGTTGGTGGATGGTTGGGTGGGTTGGTGGGTGAGTGGGTGGGTAGATGGATGGGTGAAGAGATGGATGGGTGCTGGTCGGGTGAATTAGGGGGGTGAATGGATGGGTGGGTGAATGGGTCACTGGGTGAGTGGATGGATGAATGGATGGGAAGATGGATGGATGGTTGGGTGGATGATGGATGGGTGGGTGGATGGATGGTTGCATGCGTGGATGGATGGGTGGGGAGGCATCTATTCCCTGTTTCCCTGAAAGGTTCTCAGGGCCCATCCTTCCTTCTTGCACAATCAAGATCCATGTTTTCCTTGATGTCAAGGAAGGACAGTAACTGATGGCTCCTCCCCGGCCCCATTCTGAGCTATCTCGGAGAAGAGGCACCAGCAAGATGGGCTTCTGGCTCAGTGGAATTGGGAACCTTCAACTCACAGAAGGAGGCTCAGGTCCTCTGCCAGGAGTCAGTCCCATTGGCCTCATATCTCTCTCCCTCCCTCCCCTGTCCAGGCTGCCTGGCCTGACCCATGGGTGCAGAGCCCTCAGTCTGGGCAGACACCTTTTCCTGAGCATGGGACCCACACCTGGAGGCCTTGTCTAGCCTCTGCCCACTGGCCCATCCGTGCCCCTCCAGGGGCTCTTAGAGGTGATGGGATCAATACCAACATAGCTGGGTGACTTGGAGCCCAAGTGAGAGTTTCTCTGGGGCAGAAATACCCCCACCCCAGCAGGACTCACAGGGTCCAGCCTTCCCTCAACCTCTCCCAAGGGGCCCAGGGAGCCTGGCCTCAGGGGCCATCTGCATGGCTGGTGAGATGTGTGGGGTACAGTGTGGTGTCCAGGTGATCCTGGTGGGCCCTCCTCACCTCCCCCCAGTAGAGACTTAGCATAAGCATGGTGGTGGGCCCCACCAGAACCAGCAAGGCCATGGGCGGGTCCACCTGAGGAATGCAGGGTGAGCATTTTTTTGCCTAGGCTGGGTTTTTCTAGGTCTTCCTCCTGAATTCTATCTTCTTTCTGCTCTGTTTCCTTCCCTTGGGGAAGATGGCTTGGGCTGTTCCCTCCCCTGGCTGGCTCTGGCTGGGTCAGCCACTCTGTGTCCCCATTGCTCACTTTCACTTGCGCTGAGGACCCTCTTTGCCATGACTCTGGAGGCCGGCCTGGGCCTGTATGAATCACTCTCTGGCTCCTTGTGTGGCCGGGAGAGGCCCATGTGGTCCCCAGGGCCCGGGAGACTCTGGGTCCCCAGCACTACTTCAGGGCCCATCTATCTGGCCTGGTTGCTGTTGCGATTGTACCAGGAACTGGTAGGGCACATCTAATTGGTGGAGCTTGGTGCCCCCTGGGCACAGCCAGGGCAGGGGCACCAGGCCTCCAAGGTGCAAGGAGGATTGTTGGAAGTTGCTCTCACCCAGCACAGGAAAGGCTCTTTCCCCATGAACCCAGGTGGCTGCTGGGAAGAGGCAATGGCATCCAAGGGCTCCCTGGCCCTGGCACCCGGGCCCGATTCTCAGGCCCTGACGCTCGGAACTCAGAGGGGACCCCTGCCCCACCTCCACCCCCACCAAAGGCCACCAAGATGCTCATGTTGGGAAAATGGTGTCCAGCAAGAACGTGGGAGTCATACATGGACTTAATTTGGTGGAGAAAGCCCATTTGTGTCTTCCAAGATTATTCATGAAATCCCTACATACAACTTAAGAACCTAATAACTCATTAGAAATGTAACAAATAATAGACTTGTAGGCTCAGAGAAAGCCCTTGATGGCTCAGCTCCCTTAGCCTGCCAAGAGCCAAGGGGTTGGGGCAGAGTTGGCCCCGTCCCCTCATCAGAAGGCAAGGCCACCTTCAGAGTGGGGAGTTACCAAGTGTGGCAGAATCAGGCTCAGTGAAATGAATTCGGCATCTTTCAGGGAACAGAATCATTGAGCTTACAGACTAAATTTAACAGCCTAATAGGAATATGCAGGTGAAGGTACAATTAATTTTAATTACTAGACTATACATTGTTGGTTGCACAGCCATGAGTAAAATTAAAATGGCAATCACAATTAGAAAATTGCAACCTCATTGTGCAACAAATTAGTCACAAATTAAAAGTGCGGGGCCATTATGCCTTTCCTTATTGCTTTAGCACCGTTCCTGCTCCAGGAGGCCTTTGTCCCTCAGGCCCATCCTCTGCCTGGGAATTTATCTCAGCTGAGATCGCTGGCGCCATCCCAGGAGGATCTGCGGGAGCGGGAAGGGGGACACCATCACCATAGCCTGGGGCTGGTTTCCCCTGGTGCTGGCTGTGTAGGGGCAAGGAGGATGTGTGAATTCACGGGGCAGCCTGGGAACCTGGCCCAGGTGAGGACGGGACCCCTGCATAGGCCAACACCCCCTGGAAAGGCATGCAGCTGAGCCTCCACCCAAGGCCCACTCTTCACCCTTCCCTTCCAGGGCCCTTGTCCACAGAAGGGCTTGGCTTCCCCACCAGGAGAAGGGCTCTAAGGATGCCCTTTCAGGGGGCACAACCTTGTCAAGGCAGGGGCCTACCTGGGTGGCTGCCAGCCCCGGCAGAGGAGGAAGGGACAGTTCAAGGCTGCCTTCAATGTCCTCCATGGCTTGGGGAGGGATAGGGGTGCCCATTTAGAAAAAGAAGGAGCCACTGGTGAAAGGGAAGCCACCAGCCAATGGATCCCCCTCCTGGCTGCTGGCTCTGCCATCATCCACTTTCCAATCAGTTCCTATTTAGGGCACCTCCTACCCACCCAGGCCTGGGAGGCCGGGTGGCATAGGGGCTAGGGAGAGTCTCCAGAGACTGCCTCCTAACTTCAGGGCAGATGTGGCCTTGCTCTGCCAGAGAAGCTGCCAGACAAGCTCCAAACTCCCCCCAAACCCAACCCCAACCTCCAGGAGGGGACTGCCCCTGCCTTCAGTGGAATAGAGAAGAGTGGAATCTGCATGGACCAGCACGTGCCCGTCTCCAGTGCCGATGCCGTAATGGGTGGAACCAGATGGTGACCTGGAGGGGGTGCTGCAGCCAGGTAGTGCTCATTCCTGTGAGTATCCAGTGTGGGCAGAGAGCTATGAGGGGGATCCCAGGTAGAGACTGCACGGGGGCGTTGTGTTGCCTGGTCTGTTCCAGAGGCCTGTCAGTCCTGCTGCCCTGGGCTGCACCTCCCCATGCCTGTCACTGATGCTTGACACCAGCTCCGACTTCCAGCTGCTCTCCTCTGGCCAAGGTTTTGAATCTGTTGGAGTGAGCGGACTCATGACCCCTCACATGGCTTGTTCCATTCTACCCCGGGCCAGACTATGGGTGTCTGCAGATGTGATCACAGTCCCAGCTGGCAGAGAGAGGGGGTGAGTCAACAGACTGCAGACAGCAAGAGGGAACAGTTTATTCTTCCAAGGAGCTACTAGCACCTTATTTGTGTCAGTATGTGCCAGGACCCCAGCAGCAATGGGGCAGCCATGGTCCATGCCCTCCCAAAGATGCCAATCCCCAGCCAGGAGGCACTGGGGCTGCCCCTGGGAGCAACACTGTGTGGGAAACACAGAAATGCCCAACGTAGAGGGCTTCCCTGTGTTGGAAGCTCACAATACAGTGGTCCAGCTGCTGCTGGGTTCTCCACCCAGCTGGTCCACCTAATCAGCAAGTGACAGAAACAGCCTGGTTTTATTATCTTTGTGTTTTCTTCTCCTTCGAAGAATCATTTGTTCATTGACTGTTGTCTTAGTCCTGCTAAAACAAAATATCACAGACTGGGCAATTTATAAATAACAGAAATTCGCTTCCCACAGTTCTGGGGGCTGGGAAGTCCAAGATCAAGCATCAGCAGGTTTGATGCCTGGTGAGGGCTGCTCTCTGCTCACGAAATGGCACTCTGTTGCTGGGTCCTCACATGGTGGAAGAACAGAATAGAGCAAAACCACCCCCTCAATCCTTCTTATAATATAAGGATCCTAATCCCATCCATGAGGGCTCCATTCTCCTGATTTAATCCCGTCATGAAGAACCTACCTCTTAATACTATCACATTGGCATTTGGAACATAGCACCTGTCTTTGCTGCTAGCCCACACCTTCCAAGGGGAAGCCATTCAGTCTTGATTCCTACTGGACCCAGCCACCCAGGCTACACTCACACCAGGTAGCCACAAGGAAACCCACTGGGGGTGGCAAAGCCCCAGGGCTGGCCACAGGGTGGGCTTGATGGATGAGGGCAGGAAGCTGTCACCAGGGCCAGGGAAAGGGGAGGCTACTGTGTAGGAGCTGGCCTTTGGCAAAAGTTTCCTGCCACCCAGTGTAGAAGGGGGTGGGAGAGAAACAGGCCAATACTGAGAGTGTGGTTGTTGTGGCTGTTGATGGATGATCTAATGCAAAGTCTCAACTTCACCTCTTACTGTATCAATTGTTGTAGCTTTATAATAAGTCTTGAAGCCAGGTAGCATAAGTCTTCCCATTTTGATCTTATTTTATTTATTTTTTTTTTTTTGAGACGGAGTCTCGCTCTGTCGCCCAGGCTGGAGTGCAGTGGTGCGATCTCGGCTCACTGCAAGCTCCGCCTCCCGGGTTCACGCCATTCTCCTGCCTCAGCCTCTCTGAGTAGCTGGGACTACAGGCGCCCACCACTGCGCCCGGCTAATTTTTTGTATTTTTAGTAGAGACGGGGTTTCACCATGGTCTCGATCTCCTGACCTCATGATCCGCCCGCCTTGGCCTCCCAAAGTGCTGGGATTACAAGCGTGAGCCACTGCGCCCGGCTTGATCTTATTTTACATAGTTATTTTGACTGTTTTAGATTCTTTGAATCAGCTTGTCAATTTCCACCAAAAAAATGCTGGTCAGGCGTGGTGGCTCACGCCTGTAATCCCAGCACTTTGGGGCACTCCAAGGCAAGTGGATCATGAGGTCAGGAGATCAAGACCATCCTGGCCAACATGGTGAAACCCCATCTCTACTAAAAATACAAAAATTAGCTGGGCATGGTGGTGGGTGCCTGTAATCCCAGCTACTTGGGAGGCTGAGGCAGCAGAATCACTTGAACCGGGGAGTCAGGGGTTGCAGTGAGCCGAGATTGTGCCACTGCACTCCAGCCTGGTGACAGAGTGAGACTCTATCTCAAAAAAGAAAAAAAAAAACCTGCTGGATTTTTAATTTAGATTTCGTTGCATCTATGGATGAATTCAAAGATAATTGACAACTTACAGTATTGAGTCTTCTGATCCATGAATATGGTATATCTCTTCATTTATTTAGGTCTTCCATAATCTCTCTAGGCAATGTTTTATATTAATAGTTTTCAGTGTACAGCTCCTATGCATATTTTATCAGACTTATTCCTATGCATTTCATATTTTTTATGGCACTGTAAATACAATTTAAAATTTTTAATTTCCAATTGTTTGTTGCTAGTATATAGAAATACAATTGATTTTCATATAATAATCTTGTATCCAGCAACCTTGCAAAACTCACTTAAGTATTGGCTCTGTTTTTGCTTTTGTTTTCCTAAGGTGAGACCTTCCTCTATTGCCCAGGCTGGAGTGCAGTAGTACAGACTTACTGCAGCCACCACCTCCTGGGATCAAGTGATCCTCTCACCTCAGCCTCCCACATAGCTGGGACTACAGGTACATGCTACCATGCACAGCTATTTTTTTTAAATTTTTTTTGTAGACATAGGGTTTTGCCATGTTGTCAAGGCTGGTCTCAAACTCCTGGGCTTAAGCAATCTTCCTGCCTGAGCCTCTCAAAGTGTTGGGATTATAGGTGTGAGCCACCATACCCAACAAAGTATTATTTCTATTAGCTTTTGTATATTCCACATCTTTTTTGGTAGATTCCATAGGATTTTCTATGTAGATGATCATGCTGTGTATGAATAAAGTATTACTTATTCCTTTCCAGTATGGGTGCTTTTTATTTTTGCCTTATTGGACTGGCTAGAATACCTGGTACAACGTTGAATAGAAGGTTAAGAACAAACATCCTTGCCTTTTTCCTAACCTTAGGGAGAAAGTATTCTGTCTTTCACCATTCAGTGGTATTAGCTGTGGGTTTTTCAGAGATGTCCTTTCTCAAGTTGAGGAAGTTCTCTTCTACTCCGATTTTGCTAAGTTTTATCTTTTTTAAATCAGAAACAATTGTTGGATTTTGTCAAATGATTTTTCTAAATCTAGTCATAAGGTTTTTCTTTTTAGGCTGTTAATATGGTGAATTACATTGATTGATTTTTTAAATATTAAACTAACTTTGCATTCCACAGATAAACCCCACTTGATCATGATGTATTATCCTTTAAAAATATTGTTGGATTCTATTTGCTAAAATCTAAGAATTTTGCATTTATGTTCATAATGGATGTTGGTATGTAGTTTTCTTTAATGTCACTTTCTTTTGCCTGGTTTTGGCATCAGGGTAATGCTTGTCTCATTAAGTGAATTAGAAATTATTTCCTTCTCTTCAATTTTCTGGAAGAGTTTGTATACAATTGGTATTATTTCTTCCTTAAAACCTATTTGGTCTTGGAGTTCTTTTGGGAAGATTTTTAGCTACAAATTCAATCTTTAATAGCTAAAGGACTATCCATATTTAAAATTTCTTCTTGAATGAGGTTTGATAGTTTGTATCTTCTAAGAAATTTGTCCATTTCATCTAAATTGTTAAATTCGTTGGCATAAACAGTCTACAATGTTCTATTATCCTTTTCATATATGTAGAATCTAAAATGATGTCTCCTTTTTAATGTCCTGAAATTGGTCATCTGTTTCTTCTCATTTTTATTCTTGATTAGCCTGGATCATCAATATTATTAATCTTCTCAAAGAACCAACTTTTGGTTTCATTGATTTTCCTCTATTACTTTTCTGTTTTCTATTTTATCGATTTCCACTTAATGTTTATAATTTCATTTCTTCTGTTTGAGTTTTATTTGCTTTTTTCTTTCCTGGTTTTGTAAGGTGGAAGCTGAGATCATTGATTTAAGATCTTTCTTTTTTCCTAATATGAATGTTTAGTGCTATAAATTTCCCTCTAAGTACTACATTGCTTCAGCAGCATCCAAAAATTTTTGACATGTTATATGTTCCTTTTCACTCAGTTCACAATACTTTCTCATTCTCTTTTTTATTTCTTCGTTGATCAAGGGGTTATTTGGAGGTGTGTTATTTAGTTTTCATATATTTGGAAAATTTTCAGATATTTGTGTTACTGATCTTTAGTTTAATTCCATTGTGGTTATACAACATATATATGTTATATATTGCATGACTTGAATACTTTTAAGTTTATTGAGACTTATTTTCTGGTGCAGAATATGGTGTTTCTTGATACATGTTCCTTGTGAACTTGAAGGGATAGAATTCGTATTGTCATTGGCCAGAGTGTTCTGTACATCAATGAGATCAAATTGGTTGATAGCATTTAAACCTTCCGTAGTCTTGATGGTATTCTCCTTACTTGTCCTATCAATTATTGACAGAAGGATGTTGAAATCTCTGACTATAACTGTGGGCTTGTCTATGTTTTCTTGTGATTTTCTCAGTTTTTAGTTAATGTATTTTGTAGTTCCCTTCTTGGGTGCACAAATATTTAGAATTTTTATGTCCTCTTGATGAATTAACCCTTTAGCATTATAAAATGACCCTCATATCCCTGGTAATATTCTACACTCTGAAATCTACTTTGTCTGATATTAATATGGCCCCTATAGATTTCTTTTGATTAGTATTAACATGATTTATTTTTCCATCCTTTTACTTTTAATCAATTTGAGTCTTTAAAGTGAGTTTCTCATAAGAAGCATATAGTTGGGTCTTGTCCCAATCAGACAATTTCTGCCTTCTAATTGGAGTGTTTAGGCAATTTGCATTTGATGTAAATATTAATCTATCTGGATTTAATATATTGTTTTGCTTTTTGTTTCTCATTTGTCCCACCTATCCTTTGTTCCTTTGTTTTCTTTCTGTCTTCCTTTGGATTCAGGAAGTTGTCCTGCAGGTCACTGGTGCCCTTTTCACTGCTCCCCTTGGGTTCCCCCTCCCTGTACCATGGTCTGGAAATTTCTCAAGGCAGTAAACTGGGGAAATTCTAGGGTTCACCTCATTTTTTCCATGTCTCATTTTTTATGATTTCATTTTCTCTCCTTTTGGTGTATTAACTATAGTTGTTTGTTTTCTTATTTTAGTGGTTGCTTTAGAGTTTAGAGTTACCTCTTTAATTTGTCATAGTCTACTTGCAAGTGATATTACAGCATGGCACAGAAAGCATATGAACTTACACTGACATACTTCAATTTCTCCATTCCTGGTCACGGTGCTGTTGTCATACATTTTACTTCTACACATGTTATAAACCCCACAATATATTTTGCTTTTACTTTTTTGCTTGAAACAGAAGATTGTCACGGCTGCCATTTCTGATGCTCTTTATTCTTCTGTGTATTCCCCTGCTATCATTTTCCTTCTGCTTGAAGAAGATCCTTTAACAGTTCCTGTAGTGTGAATCTCCTGGTGATTAATTCTTTCAGCTTTTCTTATGTCTGAAAAATTTTTTATTTTGCCTTTGTTTTGTGTGTGTGCATGCATGTGTGTGTGTGTGTTTTATTTTTAGAGATGGTCTCTCTCTGTCACCCAGGCTGGAGTGCAGTGATGCAATCATAACTCACTGTGACCTTGAACTCCTGGGCTTAAGGGATCCTCCCACTTCAGCATCCCGGGTAGCTGGGCCCACAAGCATGCATCACCACACCTGGCTAAGCTTTTTTACTTTTTTTAGAGATGGAGTCTCACTATGTTGACCAGGCTGGTCTTGAACTCCTGGTGTCAAGAGACCCTCCCACCTTAGCCTCTCAAAGCACTGATTTTAGAGGTGTGAGCCACCATGCCTCATCATGCTTTTGTTTTTGAAAGATATTTTCCACTGTGTAAAGAATGTTAGGTTGACAGTGTTTTTTTCCTTCAGCACCTTAAAAATGTTGTTCCATTCTCTCCTAGCTTGCATTGTTTCCAATTAGAAATCTGCTGTCACTCTCATCTTTGTTTTTTGCACATTGTGTGTGTGTGTGTGTGTGTCACAGTCTAGCTGCTTTTAAGATTTTCCCTTTATCACTGGTTTTAATGAACCATGCTTGATATTTGTTGAGTTTCTTGGACCTGTGGATTTATAGTTTTCATCCTATTTGGAAAAGTTTTGGCCATGATTTCTTGAAGTATTTTTTCTGTCCTCCCTCCCACTTGAAGAGCTCCAATCACACAAACACAACTGTCCCTCTGTATCCATCTGAGATTTGGGCCTGGGATTCCCCACAGACACCAAAATCCATGGAGTTAAGTCCCTTATATAAGAGGGTGCAGTATTTGTATTTAACCTACACACATCCTCCAAATACTGTAAATCATCTCTAGATTACTTATAATACTTAATACAATGTAAATGCTATGTAAATAGTTGTTATACTGTATTGTTTAGGGAGTAATGACAAGAAAAAAGTCTGTACATGTTCAGCACAGATGCTTTCTTTTCTTAAATGTTTTTGATTTATGGTTCGTTGAATCCTCAGATGCTGAACCCACAGATACAAGGGGCCCATTGCTTGAATATTAGGTTGACAGTGCTGCTTGAAGTTGTCCTGCCGGTCACTGGTGCTCTTTTCACTGCTCCGCCTGGGTTCCTCCTCCCTGCACCATGGTCTGGAAACTTCTCAAGGCAGTAAACTGGGAGAATCCTAAGGTTCGCCTCATTTTTTCCATGTCTCTGACATCATTATCCTTCATTGCCTGATGTTCAATGTCTGTAGATCCATTGGTTCATTTATCTTTTTTAGTTGTTTCAGGTGGGAGGGTAAATCCAAATCCTCTCACTTCATCTTGTCCATAAATAGAGCTCATTATTTTTAAATCCACTCCAATCAGGTTTTCTTCCTTATTGTTCCACAAAAATTGCTCTTGTCAAGATCACCAGGGACTTCCACATTTGAAAATCACATGGTCGGTTCTCAGTCCTCACCTTAGCCCTGAGCAGCGTCTCTCCCTCCCCTTGGAGACACTTTCCTCAATGGCTTCCAGACAACTCAGGCCCCTGGCTTCCCCCCTCCCCAAATGTTTCTTCTCGTGTCCTTTGCTGGCTTCCCCTCATCTCTCCCACCTCTTAATGATGGGTGTCCTCAGGCTCCAGCCTTGGCCCTCCTCTTGTTTCTATCATTCCCTGGGTGATCTCATTGGCTCATGTAGCTTAAAACTCATCTCCACACAATGACTCACATCTCTGTCTCCAGCCCAGAGCTCTCACTGAACTTCTCATAAAAGCTGCTGCTGTCAGCACTGGCACTCGGATGCCCAATTGATGTGCTCAAAACTGAGTTCCTGACCTCTTGCCCACAGCCCTGCTCTCCTCCAGCCTTCTCCACTCAGGTGTGAGCAGCTCCTGTCTTTGAGTTCTTCAGATCAAAATTTTGAATTTGTCTTTGACTCATCTCATCCAATTCATTAACAAGTCCTGTTGGCTCTACCTTTTTTTTTTTTGAGACGGAGTCTTGCTCTGTCGCCCAGGCTGGAGTGCAGTGGCACAATCTCAGCTCACTGCAACCTGTGCCTCCCAGGTTCAAGTGATTCTCCTGCCTCAGCCTCCCGAGTAGCTGGGATTACAGGCGCGTACCACCATGCCCAGCTAATTTTTGTTTTTTTAGTGGAGATGGGGTTTCACCATGTTGGTCAGGCCAGTCTCGAACTCGTTACCTCAGGTGATCTGCCCACCTCGGCCTCCCAAAGTGCTGGATTACAGGCATGAGCCACCAAGCCCAGCCGGCTCTACTTTCAAAATATGTCCTGAACCTAGCCCTCATCTCCACCCCGTTGTCCAGGCCTGGCCACCGTCATCTCCCAGCTGCTTCCCTGCATGGGCTTCCTCCTGCCGTTCCTGGTTCCATCTGGGCCCTGCAGTCTATTCTGCACCTCAGTCTGATCCTTTTAAAACACACGTCAGATCCTCGTTCCTCTCCACCAGACCTTTCAGTGGCTTCCTTCACTACAGGCAAGTGAAGGCCCTTGAGTGGTCTCAGATCCACGTGCTCTACTCCATGATTTCTCAGACCTCACCCTCTTCAGCCTTCTGCCAGCCACACTGGCCTCCTTGCTGTCCTGAGGGGGTCAGGCAGGCCTTGGCCTCAGGGTCTCTGCACTGGCTGTTCCCCTTGTGGGAAATGCTGTTCCTGCCCTTATTGCCCTCAAGTCTTTGCTACCCGCCCAGCTCATCATACTGAAAATAGCAAATGTACCTCCAGCCTACTTGGAATTTGTACTCCAGCCCCCACCAATGTTTAACTTCCATGCAGTTGTCACTTTCTAACCTCAACATTTACTTCTGTATTGTGTTTAGTGATCCTCTCTGTCCTGGGATGCCAGGTCCATGAGGACAGGAGTTCTTCAGTCTCTTTTCCCCCGCACAATGCCAGGCATGCAGCAGGTGCTCAGTAAATGTTTTCTGAGTGACGGGAGAGATGGTGAGGAAGCACCTGCCTGCCAAGGGAGTGCCAAGCCGGCTCAGTACCACCGAGAGCTCTCAGGGGCCTGGGGGAGCAAACAGAAAGATTTGTAAATAACGTTTAAACCAGACTGAGTTTTATTTTACTTTTTATTTTTATTTTTTTAGAGACAGGGTCTTGCTCTCTCACCTAGGCTGGAGTGCAGTGGCATCATCGCAGCTCACTGCAGCTTCGAAATTCTGAGCTCAAGGGATCTTCCTGCCTCAGCTTCCTAAGTGGGACTACAGGCAGATGCCACCATGCCTGGCTGATTGTGTTTTTTTGTAGAGATGGGGTCTCACTCTGTTGCCCAGGCTGGCCTCAAATTCCCAGGCTCAAGCGATCCTCCTGCCTCAGGCTCCCAAGGTGCTGGGATTATAGGCATGCACCACCGTGCCCAGCCCAGACTGAGTTTTAGGAGCCAAATGTGACCAAAAACTCAAGGCATCTGCTCCACAGTCATCAAGGGACAAAGCAGGAGTGTTAATGGAAGTCACCAAGTGTCCAGACCCAGCCCAGGCCACCCCACAAGCCAGTGCCCCTCCAAGGAGCCACAGCTTCTCCTGGGCCCACGCTGGCCTTCAGTTGCTGCCACGAGCCCCAGGCCCCAGGCTGTTGCGGTGGTCCCCTCCTCAGTGCCTTGGAACCCAGGCCTGGGCTCCTAGCCTGTGGGCACTAGGCAGGCCCTGACCATTTTCTTTTCTTTTCTTTTTTATTTGAGACAGGGTCTCAGTCTGTCACCCAGGCTGGAGTGCAGTGGTGCCATCACAGTTCACTACAGGCTCGACCTCCTGGACTCAGGTGATCCTCCTGCCTGGGCCTCCCAAGTAGCTGGGACTACAAGTGTGTGCACCGCCACGCCTGGCTCCTCCAACAGTTTTCCATGAGAACAGAGGCTCCTGGGACAGCCAGGCTCTGTGGGGCACAAGGAACCTGGCCCCCGACTCTCTGCACAGTCTCTGCCCGAGCTGAGGGGCAGCTGTGGGCTGCGAAGTGAGAGCGAGACTCAGGCCACGGGATGGGGCCAAGATTGCAGACACTCGGCTGTCAGGTCGAAATGGCCGTGCATGGGGACGTGGGGCCATGGCGCCCTGGGGCTTCAGTGTCTGTGGGATGCTGGCCTCAGCGCCTGGGGTGGGGCTGAGAGACCCCAGGGCACCTCCACCAGGCAGAGTACTCGGCAGCCCCAGAGCAGCTCCTGCAGAGGCGTCTGTGAATGAGGAGGGGCCACGCGAAGGTTAAATGGAAAGGAGGCCGCAGCCCGGGCTGCACTCCATCTCCATTCTGTCAAATGCGTTCGCAGACATGCATGAGGGGGCACGGGAGGAAGTAACTCCGGCTGTGTCAGAGGCATCTACACTTCCATCACGAACCTGCCACCTCCCACCTCCCCAGGGCGCTTCCGGGAGCTGGACGCAGCTGCCCGTCCAGGCTGTGTCTCTGCTCGGATGGCTTCTGTCCACATGGGAGGTCATGCCCTTGGGAATGACAGGCGGGGGGGTTCCCTGGGGGACCCCAGCCCCTACTTCCAGGACAGGCTTTTGCCCTGGGGTGTGGGCTTCAAGCAGGAGGGGGGGGAGCAGTGGATGATGGCCATCGGCAGTCACTGGACACAGGGCCAGGGCAATTCACTCACAGGGGCCTGGGCGTCCCTTTCCAGGGTCCATGGCAGGCCCACCCTCCCCTGCCCCTGCCAGGTGCTCTGCAGGAAGGAGCCAGGTGCTGGGGGATTCCTGGGCACCCTGGATGCTAAGCCAAGTCCCCATCAGCTCTCTGCCCTGGCAGGTCCCTCCCCTGGGAAGGGGGGCCAGCTCCCAGCTCTACCACCTGGAAGGTGGGAGGGGGTTAGATCTGAGCTCACTCCCAGCTCCCGACTCTCAGAACCCCGGGGTGGGGTCACTGACCAGTGGACCCACCCCATGAGAAGCACGGCAGGCCATGAGCCTGACTGGGGCACGTCTGCAGGCTGGAGGTGGAGGGGGCTCCGCCACACAGGAAGGGATATGGACGGATCGTAGGTGGGTGGGGTGCAGGAGCACCCTTTTTACAAGCTCACGTGAGCCTCTTGTCCCAATCACCCTGTCCCTGGGTCTCAAGCCAAGGAACTCTGGACTCCACTGTCCCACAGAAACACCCAGAGCAAAGCAGGGCACAGCTCAGGCCTCAGTGTCCTGGGTCTGTGAAATGGGTCCGTCCCGTGGGATGGCGGGTGTGGGCAGGCCAAGAGGCCATGGAGGCAGCGGTCGCTGACCGTGGAGCTGGAGCTGCTCCGGGGCCCTGGACCTGCCGGGCTGGGGACAGCCTCCGTGGGTGCCGGGGGTGCTTCGGCAGCTGAGCGGGTCTGCTGGTACGACACCGCCTCCCGCCTCCCGGAGCCCCGGCCCCCACCCCGGCACACACACAACTATTTAATTTTGCTCTGGCAAGGAATAATAGAGTCCTGTGTATCTATTACAGATGCGGGGAGATTGGGTCCGCCACAGGCTGCACAGCACATTCAGAGGCCTCACAAAGCCGGCTGCAATCGACTCGGCCTGCCATTATCCATTCAGCGGGCGTAATGAATGAGCGGGCGCAGCCTGCCGTATACCACCCGGCCCAGATAACGGCTGAAAGGAGAAAATTAAATTTTGCTTTTGTTGAAACATTATGATTTATGTATTTGTAATGTAGGCTGTGGTGGGCGACTGGGGGAAGCCTGCTTCCTCAGGGTCACTGATGGCCCGCCGGCCACTCAGCGCTCAGCCCACTCCTCTGTGGGCAGGGACAACTCCCCCACCTGCTCATCCGCGGGAGGAGCCGGGGGCTGGCACACAGAGCCCGGGCAGGCTCGGCCGGCCCCCTCTCCCGGGACGCTGGGCTTGGCTCTGGGAGCAGGCAGGGGGCGGCTTCTGTGTGGCTTGGACCCAGGACCTGGCATTCTGATCACCCTGTGCCCTATCTGGACCTATAAAAATAATTAACTTCTCCTGGCTGGCCCTGGAGAGACAGACACGTGAGAACATCCCCTGTAATTTATAGCCTAGCGGTCCTGTCCCTTAATGCAGCAATCAGCGCGGCTTATCATGTTGTGGAAGGTAATGAACTTGCTTCCTCCCAGCTCGCGGGCTTCTGAGCCAGGGTCTGGCAGTAGGGCATCCCCTCAGAGGGCCGATGCCTGGCGTAGAGGAGTGGGCAGGGGCTCCCCTACAAACGGACCACCAGGGAGCTGAGGGCCCCTCCCATTACTGGACAGGGCAGTGCCTGGCGGCCCTAGGTCCGGGTGGCTGTGTGGCTGCAGGGAGGCCCCGCCCTGGGCTGTGTGGTGAGAGCCAAGGGCAAGCCTGGGTGACAGACTGGGCCCTTCCCGGTGTGCTGAGGGCCCTGGCAGAACCTTCCCCGCCAAGGCCAGTGCATGCCCAGCCGAGGACCCCACCGAGTGCTGCGACCTCACCTCTGATGCTCCTTCAGAGCCCGAACGGCCCCTGGGAGCTCACACGTGACACCTTATCACACTGGATGGGCGCATTCCCTCACAGATGGAAAAACTGAGGCTTACAGAGGCTGAGCAGCCCCAGGGCACCAGTGTCAAGCCGACTCGGGGGTGTCCACCCCCACACTGACCCCTGCCTAGAGACAGGGGCCATCCTCACCCCTCACCCGAGACCTCCTGCAAGCTGTGATCACAGCTGGGGCAGCCTCTCCTCTTCCACCTGGGGGAGGAGTGGGGCTCCACGGCACACATGCCAAGCATGGGAGACTCAGCCGTGCCACCGTCAGGGTGTCTCCCTCGGGCCTCTGCGTCCCCCTGACCGCCGTCCTCCTGGGGCACAATGGTGTCTCCCTCGGGCCTCTGCACCCCCCTGACCGGCTGTCCTCCTGGGGGACGGTGCCCATCTCAGCTGCCATCTGTTCCCAGGGTCCAGCACAACCTGGACGGAGCCATCTCCTCCCACTCCCCTGCTCACCTCCAGGGCCCACCTGAGTATCCAGCAGCCTGGGGTGCAAGCTGGGACTGGGTCTCACTGCCTCTGCCCCCTAGAAAGGCCTCTGAGCCACCCCGACAGGCAGAAGCAGCCTGGTCTCTGCTTTGAGATGCTGGACCCAACCGTGCCTGAAGCAGGCAGGTCACAGCCCACTTGGCTGTGTGAGCAGGGAATTGCCTGTGATGCTTTGTGAGTGTGGGCTCCTGTTGCTGGCAGCACAGGGGCCTGGCAGTGCCTCTGTCTCCCTCGGGAGCCACATGCTCTCCCTTTGTGAGCTGGTGGCACACCCTCCTCCTGAGGCATACCAGCTCCCAAACCTGGCCTTCCTGGCTCCCACCCTGCCTGCCTCTCAGCTGTGTGCGGCTGCACCCCAGGAGCAGGAACGTGGTGGTCTCAGCTCAGTCAGGCACCCATCCTGGAGCTCAGTGGGCCGCGGAGGTTGGAGGTGGGCTACATCAGCACCTGACGCCTGACGGTGGGAGGGCAGGCTCCCACGGTGCCTCTGACAGGGCAGGTTTGATTATACCCATTTTCCAGTTGGGGAATTGGGGCCACAGAGATGAAGTCAGGTATGGAGGTCCAGGGTGCCTGCGGGAGCCAAGATCTGAACTCCCCTCCTCCCCTCTTCTACCTCCCTCTCCAGCCTCGCTAGCCCTAATGTCTCTTGGCCCCTGGAACCCTCCCCAGGAGGCTGTCCAGCTGCTGGGCTCGGTCCACCAGGCAGGCAAGTTGTGACGGCCAGCGGCGCATGGTCTCTCTCCTCATGCGTCAGGAGCAGGCCCTCGGCCCTGCGGCAGAGGCGAAATCTGCTTTGGGGCGGATTCTTTGTTCTGCTGGTTCATCACTGTCACGGGATTGCCGCAGTTCCGTGGGGCCGGGCGCACGTCGGTGGTGTGGGCACCGCTGGGCCCCTCCTGGGAATAGACCTCTCCCCTTATCACCACAGCACGAGGAGGTTTTTGCACGCACAGAGGGTGCCAAGCCGAGCCACGGTAACTTTATTAAGAGATTTATTTTACATCAGATGCTGCTTCCTCCAGTGCGTCTCCATCCCCCGGGGCAGCTGTGCTGGCGGAAGGGGTCTCTGCCCCCATCTCCGTCCTTTGCCCTTCTGGTGGATTCCTGCCTGGGTTTGCCTCTGCAGCCCCCTGCCCCACAGGTTCACACCTCGGGTCTTCACCGCTGCCACACGCCAGAGCCTGTGGGGGCGGGGGGGGGGGCCTCAGAGTCTGGGAGGTGGGACTCCTGCACCTCAGCCATCCTCAGACCCATGACGCCACCAGAGAACTTTGGCAGGGACCATTACCAGTGACCTGCCGAGGCCCTGGACTCTGCCAGCCAGCTGTGCCGGCCACCCTGCCCTGGACAGTACCCGTTCATGTGGGAATTAGGGGACGATGTGGTTCTTCCCATCTGACGATAAAGGCCCTGGGCCACTTGGCAAGGGCGGGCGCTCCAGAGATGGATATGAGGAGCCCCCTCTGCCCGACTCCCAGAAAGGCCGAGGCTCTGCGGCGGGAGGAAGTACCGCGATGTCCTGGGGGGGCAGCAGCGCAGGGAACAGGGACAGCCCCCTCCACGGCTCTTCCTGGCCAGCCCTCCCCACTGTCCGCCAGGGAGTTGCTTCTTCCAGGAAGCCTTTCCTGACCAGCCCAGCGCTCCAGGGTCTGGGGCTCCTAGCTGCTGTGGGTGCTGCACATTCTCTTGAGGACGGACCCCTCCCTCCCACACCCACTTCTTGTGCCCGCTGTGGCCACAGCAAGCACTGGGGCCTGCATTCGGGGACCTCGGGGCCTCCTGGGGAGCTGCTGACCCCAGGCAGAGAGATTGCACGTCCCTCAGAGCCTACAGACACCCCAGTGTTTGCCAGTGTTTGTTCGCCAGTGTTCGCCACTTGTCCCTTTGGCTACAAGAGTGACTGGGTTTGGGTGGGAAGTTGCAGGTCCCTCCAGGACAGGGTGTGCACAGTTGGTCAATGACGTGGAGCCAGATCCACCCCCAATCCTGGCTTCCTGCAGGGCGCGGGGCCCCTGAGATCCTGGTGGTGCTCAGCACGAAGGGGGCCTCCGTGTTCACCAGTCCAATGGGCATGGAGCGTGGCTTTATTTGCATGTCTGGATTCCCAACAACTTCAGCCTCTGCACCTCCTGGGTTTTCCCTGCTGCAAATTGCCATTTGGCGTCGTCCCCTAGTTTCCAGCCAAGGCTGTGTCGTCGTGCTGCTGTGTAATTTGACGTGTGGAGTTCTGGATACCAAGCGTCCGTTGGTTTTAGACATCACAAACATCCTTCCCAGTGTGGCCTGTCCATTCGCTTCTGTGCAGCAAAATCCTTAATTATTTGATGGCATCAAAATGTGTGTCAATTTTTGCCTTCTGGTTTATACTTTTGAACATTTGTTTGAGAAATCTTTGTCTCACCTGTGGCTGATAGTGACGTCTTCTAACTTTCCATTTGCTATGTTACATTCAGACCCGTCATCTTCAGGAAGACGCTTGTGTGCGAGGCAGGTGTGAGGCTCCACACCCCGCCTCAGGGCCACTGTCCACAGTTCCGCCCCTGACCCCGGACTCCGCTCTCCAGACCTCCTAAGTGAAGCCACCTTCGCGGAGGGGCCCTCCCCGCCATCATCCCCCAGCCCAGCACCCAGCATCGAATCTGCATGTCTTGCATGTTGGGGAAAAAGCTTGTTTATGTTTACATTTGAGGTCTGTCACCTCACGGGCCCCTCTCCCCAGAGCTTGGAGAGCAGGCATCAAAGCCATGCAGGGTGTCTGGCTTGAGAGGGAGGTGGGCAGCGGTCCCACGCCCACCTTGGAGGGCCACCTCGCCTGGCCAATGGCCCATAGGCCAGCCTCACCCGCCTCTCTGAGCACCAGGAGCCTCTCTGACCCTGCCATCAACAGGGTCCCTCCGGGCCTCTGACTGTGTGTGAGCCGGCGGAGCTCTGACTGTGTGAGGGGGACAGGATAGGGCCACAGAGCCGTACATGTCACTGGAGCCACCAAAGTGCCCTACAGTGTGACCGTCACGCACGCCCAGCCCTCCAGAGCTGGTGCAGGGCGGGTGTGTGGGCACCTGGTTCTCATCAGCCCAGGGAGCCCGGTGGAGTGGACGTCCAGGGCAGGGTGGACCCCGATGGGAGACCCAGCACGGTCCTGTCGGGGTCCTACCCGCTCCCAGAATTCCCCTAGGAGCCCCTCGAGGGTTTATCTGTTGCTGCTGGAGGCACGGCCTGAGGATTTTGTGGTCCCGTTTCATCTGCTGGGAGTAGAGACACATAAATAACGGGTCTGATAAGATTGAGATATTGAGTGTTTTCTAAGAAGAAAGCAGGAGTGATGGAAGTTTTTCAGGTTTTAGGTTATTCTGGGCAGGGGCGGGAGGCAAGCGTGTCTGGGAGACTGACAGTGCGGCCGAGGGGAGCCGGGCAGCAGACAAATGTCATTCTGAAGAGCATGAAATTTATACAGCACACACTCTCCCCTGATCACTCGGGACTCCGCCTGCATTTCAAGGTCACTGTGTGTGAAGGAGGCTCACAGTGAGGCTGTGGCCCGGGTCTCAATGCGGCTGCCGGGTGGGCATGGAGGGTGCCCTGTGATGGCCGAGGATCAGGGATCCCAGCGCCCGGCCCCACCACGACCCAGGACTCGCTCTTGCCTTGCCCCCTCCACCGCCCCTGAGGTCAGAGGCTGCAGCTTGGACAGGCGGGGGCAGGGGCCTTTCTGTGGCCCTGAGTCCATCGCCAACCCTGCCTTGGAGTGTGGAGACCCTAGGGCTGCTCAGGGAGGGGCCCACAGCCTGGTCCTTGTGGCCCAGACAGGTGCAGAGCAGTGACGAGCTGCCATGAGCCGGGAGACAGGCGTGGGCAGATCCGGGTTCAGCCAGGACGCCGGGTCAGGGAGTGTGAGTGCCTCCACATGTGCGGCCACAGGTGCTGCCCTGCCCTGCCAGGGAGGACGGAAAGTGCCTCTGGCTGTGGGCGCCGCTTCCCGAGCCTGTTTTCATCTACACAGTGGGGATGAGAGCCATACTGGGCTTACCTGCCCAGCTGGGCTGCGTGAGGTCTTCCAGGGAAGGGTGGGAAGGCCCTGCCATCCTCAGCCACATGCAGGGCCAGCTCAGGGGCAGCAGGACTTCCTTGGCTGCCTGTCCTGAGTTCTGCCTCCTCACCCTCAATGTCCCTCGTGGTGAGGCCCCTGATGAAAAGCTCAGCCCAGCCTGGGTGCTGGAGGCTGGCTGGGGCTCAAGGCTTTTCCTCCTGAGGAGCTGCAGCCTCTGTGGGTCCAGAGACAGCTCAGCCACTGCTAGAGGGGTTTCGGGCTCCCGCTTCCCCCGCAGCTCCACCCCACCGCAGGGCAGAGGGAGTCTGGAGCCACATGGGGAACATGAACTGCTTCCATGTGGCTTTGCTTTCTTGTAGCTTACAGAACATGTGGGCCTTGCAGCCCAGCCCCCAGGGAGCCAAAGCTGGCCTGGAAGGGTGGGAGACAACAAAAGGGGCAGTGAGTGGGAAGAAGGAAAGCGACTGCCCACAGCCCAGACCCAGCTCTACAGCCAGCCCGGGACACTATTCCTGAACTGAGTGGTCTAGGATACAGTCCAGGATGTGGGAGAATGGTGGAGAGCTGGTGCTCAGCCTCTAGCAACCACAGAGACACAAAGAGTGCTGCGCATCATGACCACAGTGTCACCCTCCACATTAACTCAATTGTGCCCTCTGTTCACCTGGGACTTTAACCCTCTTCCAGGGCAGGAACAGTGTCCTGTCCTTCACACCACTCCCTAGAATGGAGGAGGGGTGAGATATGTGTGATGGATGGAAGAGCAGATGGATGAATGGATGGATGGATGGGTGGATGGAAGGATGGGTGGATGGATGGATGGAGAGATGAACGGACAGATGTATGGATGGATAGGTAGAGGATGGATGGATGGATGGATGCATGGATGAGATGGATGGATGGATAGATGGATGGATAATGCATGGATGGAGAGATGAATGGACAGATGTATGGATGGATGGTAGATGATGGATGGATGGGTGGATGGGTGGATGCATGGATGCATGGATGGGTGGATGGATGGATGGATGGATGAAGTGGGTGTATGGATAGATGGATGGATGGAGAGATAAATGAATGGACAGATGTATGGATGGATGTGTAAATGATGGGTGGATGGATGGATGGAAGAAATGGGTGTATGGATAGATGATGGATGGATAATGGGTGGATGGAGAGATAAATGAATGGACAGATATATGTATGGATGTGTAGATGATGGAGGATGGATGGATAATGGATGGATAGATGGAGAGATAAATGAATGGACAGATGTATGGATGGATGTGTAAATGATGGATGGATGAATGGATGGAAGAAATGGGTGTATGGATGGAAGAAATGGGTATATGTATGGATGGATGGATAATGGATGGATGGAGAGATAAATGAATGGACAGATGTATGGATGGATGTGTAGATGATGGATGGATGGATGGATGAAGTGGGTGTATGGATTGATGGATGGATGAATAATGGATGGATGGAGAGATAAATGAATGGACAGATGTATGGATGGATGTGTAAATGATGGGTGGATGGATGGATGGAAGAAATGGGTGTAGATAATGGCTGGATGGATAATGGGTGGATGGAGAGATAAATGAATGGACAGATATATGGATGGATGTGTAGATGATGGATGGATGGATGGATAATGGATGGATGGATACAGAGATAAATGAATGGACAGATATATGGATGGATGTATAAATGATGAATGGATGAATGGATGGAAGAAATGGGTGTACGGATGGAAGAAACGGCTGTATGTGGCTGGGCGCGGTGGCTCACGCTTGTAATCCCAGCACTTTGGGAGGCCGAGGCAGGCGGATCACAAGGTCAGGAGATCGAGACCATGGTGGAACCCCGTCTCTACTAAAAATACAAAAAATTAGCCAGGCGTGGTGGCGGGTGCCTGTAGTCCCAGCTACTTGGAGAGGCTGAGGCAGGAGAATGGCGTGAACCCGGGAGGCAGAGCTTGCAGTGAGCCGAGTTTGCGCCACTGCATTCCAGCCTGGGCAACAGATCGAGACTCCGTCTCAAAAAAAAAAAAAAAAAAGAAATGGGTGTATATATGGATGGATGGAGAGATAAATGAATGGACAGATGTATGGATGGATGTGTAGATGATGGATGGATGGATGGATGGATGGATGGATGGATGGAAAGATGGATGGACAGATGGATGGTGGATGGATAGATGGATGGATGGATGATAGAGGATGGATGAAGACATGGATGATGGATGAAGAAATTGATGGATGGATGGGTGAGTGAGTGGATGGATGAATGCTTGGATGGGTGGATGGAAGAGATAGATGGATGCATGGATGGATTGAGAGATAGAAGGGTGGATGGATGGAAGAGATACATGGATGGATAGATGGATGGATGGAAGAACTGGGTGCATGGACAGATGGATGGATGGATGGGTGGCTGGACGAATGGATAACGGATGGATGGATGGAGAAATAAATGAATAGACAGATGTATGGATGGATGTGTAAATGATGGATGGATGAAAGGATGGAAGAAATGGGTGTATGGATGGAAGAAATGGGTGTATGGATGGATGGATGGATAATGGATGGCTGGAGAGATAAATGAATGGACAGATGTATGGATGGATGCATAGATGATGGATGGATGGATGGATGATAGAGGATGGAGGAAGATACAGATGATGGATGAAGAAATGGATGGATGGATGGATGGGTGGGTGGATGGAAGGATGGACGGATGATGGATGGGTGGATGAAGAAATAAATAAGATAGATAGTTATGAAATGGGAGTGTTCCCTGATCCCCCTCACAGGACATGCAACAGGGGTGTGGCTTATATGTTTGGCCGCCATGCACTCAAATCCCTCATAGGAGGGGAAGCATGCAGATGGGCAGGTGCAGCAGCTGGAGCAAGTGCTTTTGGGTTGCAGCCCCACAGTAGCATCTAAGGGTGGTGCCTGCACTGAAGCCCCAGTAAGTGTGTCACAGGGCTCCTTTAGCTCTGCCATCCACCAACAGCTTAAGTGTTAACCAGCTCAGTGCCCTCTTGGTACCCAGGATCTTGTCCGGCATCCAGCAAGAATCAGGTCACATGGACAAATTGAAGGATGGTAAATGTGGCGGATTTTATTGCCAAATGGAGGTGGCTCTCCATGAGATGGATGGGAAGCTGGAAAAGAGATGGAGTGGGAAGATAATCTGCCCCTGGAGTTGGGCTGTCCCGCAGCTGATCTCCTCTCCCACCATCCCCAGCCGAGCTCCTCTCGACGTTCAGATGTTCCTTCTCTTCTCTCCTTCTCTACCGCACCACTCTGCTGTTCCTCTGCTCTTCTGCTCATTTGCTTGTGGAGCCTGGGGTTTGGGGTTTATATGAGTACAGGATAGGGTGGCGTGGTGGGCCACAAGGCAGCATTTGGGTGAAAAACAGGAATGCCTGTTCCCATTTAAGGCTTCGGTTTTCCAGGCTTGAGGGTGGGGTCTTTGCCAGGGAACCACTCTCTTCCACTCAGTATTTCCACGTCTCCTGTCGTTATCAGTTGAGGGGGGTGGGTGATGGATGGACAGATGAAGAGATGAACAAGTGGATAAATGTATAGATTGATAGATGAATGGGTGGGTGGATGGACAGGTGGGTGGGTGAGTGGATAGAAGGATGGAAGAATGAGGGGTAGGCAGGTGGACTGGGGTGTGGCTGGATGAGTGGATGAATAGGTGGGTGGATGGATGATAGATGGATGGAGAGATGGATGGATAGACAGATGGGTAAATGTTTAGATGAAATTGAGCAGCTGAATGTGGCTACACACAAACACACAATCATGCTGAACTTGGGTAAATCTATGGCCACGAGCCTCCAGGGGCTGCCTAACACTGCCTAGCAATCCTGCTCCTTTTCCTCACTCACACTCTTGCTTTCAGGGACACTTCTCCCCTCACCAGTCTCTTCTTTCCTTAAACTGCCAACACCCTCTGCTTACTCTTCAATCTCAGCTGCTGATCTTACTTCTTCATTCACTGAAATCTAAGATAACCAAAAACAGAAGTTCCTCACTCTCCCATTAAAAGCTCTGCACCTGGACCTGGGCGAAGGTATGCGCTCCTGGTGAAGACAGACACCGCCTCACAGGCACCAGACTCCAGCCCCTGTCACATAAATGGGCCAATTGAGTGATGGAGAAATGGATGCACGGGTTAAGTTTATGAATTGATAAACGAGCAGGTGGACGGATATATGAATATACAGAGGTGGATGGAGGCTTGGTGGGCGGATGGACAGGTGAATAGATAGACATACAGAAGAGCTGATGAACTAATGAATGAGTGGATGGAGAAATTTACAGTTTGATGGATGAATGTATAAGGGGTGAACAGATGTATGAGCACATGGTGGATAAAAGGAGAGAGGATCGTGAACTGGGGGCAGGTAGGTGGAAGGATGAACAACCTCTGCCTGCAACCAGCTGAGGTTGTTTCCGCCCCTAAGGCCTATGGTTTGGGCCCCACAGTGTGCGTCAAGGCCTCCATCCCCATCCCAGTGCTGAGCGGCCCCCTGACCACACCTGCCTCTGGCAGCCTGGCCAGTGGAGGCCCCTGAAAGGGTGGTGTGCAGGCCAGCAGCCCTCGGGAGCTCTGGTCACAGGTCCAGTGCATGCTGGGTAAAACGGGCTTGAACATGCATGCACTCGTGTGTGCACCTGCACAGGGGCAGGTGCGTGTGTGTGCATGTGCCTTCTTGTGTGTGGGTGTGCAGGAATGTGCACAGACATGTATGTGCACCATCCATGCGTGCATGCTCTGCAGGTGTGTACATGTATGTGTAGGCAAATGCATATCACGTGTGTGGGTACAGTCTGTGCATGTGTGTTGTTCTTCCTCCCGGTCACTTCCACACCTAAACCCGATCCTTCTATGCAGTTCCTGGAGGCTTTACATGGTGAAGGGACACAATCTGACTCACAGTCAAGCCATGGTCCCAACAGTGGCCCCAAGCCTGGCATAACTGGTCACCTGGTGGGATGGTGCTCAGGCAGCCCTGGCCCCTGGGTGCATTTTCTTCTCCCTCCCTTTAATGTCATGGAGAGAATGGATATCACCCAGGCAGATAGCTCAGTGTTTGCTGTGACGTCTGCTGGCCTGAGCCGAGGCCTGAGCACTGATGGAGGGTTCAGGGAACACCACAACAGCCCCAGAACCTCCCCAGACCTGGGGCCTGAGCTGTCTCCCACCCACATGCCCTGTGGCTCATGGGTCCACCCCAAAAGAGGTCACCTGGGGCTTTGAAGGCAGCCAGGCTGGTTCCTGCTCCTCCCTCCTCCACACACCAGCTCACGTAGTAACCACCTGCACACGTGCCAGCCCTGCAGGAAGAAGGAACAGGACAGAAATGAGACATACGACCACAGGAGTGGGGAGGCCAGGGCGGGCTCCAGTCCCAGCTCGGCCACCAACCCCACAGGCCAGAGTGCTTAAATACACACCCGTCATGCAGGGCCAGTGCCAGGAACCGCCCCACTCCCCAACCAGGCTCCTGTACCCGCCCCACTCCCCAGTCAGGCTCCTGTGCCCACCCCACTCCCCAACCAGGCTCCTGTACGCACCCCACTCCCCAACCAGGCTCCTCTACCCGCCCCACTCCCCAGTCAGGCTCCTGTGCCCACCCCACTCCCCAGCCAGGTTCCTGGAGGGGCCAGGAACAGGTGAGTACCAGGCAGGACCCCTGGGCAGGAGCCTGGAGGGTGCTGGGACCTCTGGTGGCATGTTTAGGAGCAGGGTGGGACAGCGAGGGTGGGGATGGTGACCCAACTCACACACGATGGCCTTGAAGGCACTTTCCCGTGATAGCCACTCTCCAATGTCCCTGACCCCATGTTCACGTGGCCTCTGCCCTTTGCATCCATGGAGGTTGGCGCACCCCTGACCAGCAGGTCTGGTTCCTGTCTCCCCGACCCTTGGTTTCTCTAGGGGAGTTTCTGGGGATCCAGGACCTTCTGGGAGGGAGGGGAAGATGGCATTGGCCCCAGTGTGTCCAGCCGTCTGATTTAAGTCCATAATCACAGCTCCCAGTCACAAGATGGGGGTTACCCTGCCCTGCACTGCCCCCCCAGGCGAAGCCTTGCCAAGCTCCCGTAACAGTGAGGGCTCCCCTGAGAGGGTCACCTGGGAGGGGCAGGACAGCCCTCCGAGGCCCCAAGAGCCACGCTGCAGCACTGATCTGACAGCCATCCCCGCAACGGTCAAGGGTGATCATGTGGTAGCCAGCAATTATGTGATTTCCAAGCGACTCATTCGGGGGCTAGGGCTGCTGCCACTTCAAGTCCAACCTTGGTGGTGGTGGCAGGCATGGGAGATGCCGCTGACATTTCTGAGTCCGTGCAGTCACTGAGGCCCCAGCACCTGGGCCTGCGTCCTGGCCCCTGCGTTCCTTCCACAGGATTCAGATGCTCCTGCCATGGGGACCCCTGTGCTGGCCTCACCTAGGGCTGAGCAGCTACAGCATAGCACAGCTCCCTCCCCAGAGCTGCACCCTCCCCACTCTGGGGTGTGGGAGATGGGTACTGGAGGGGTACTGTTGAGGCTGGGGGCTCTGCCCCATGTGGCCCATGTGCCTGAGTGACCTGCTGAGGCCCCCAAGAGGCCCCATGATGCCTCCAGCCTCCCCACAGGAGCCTCCCCGTAGCCTCTGGGTCTGTGCAGCCCTCCTGTGACCCCACAGCCTCCCTCATCTGGGCCTCCCCTGAGCCCTGGCCTCCACCCTGAGAAGGAGTCACAGGAGGGCTGTCCTTGGCCGGTGTCGAGGGAGATGCAATTGCTCCACAGGCACCCCTCCCGTAGGGGGGCCACACCCCTCCAGGCCAGCCCCTCTCCTGCACCTGCTCCCACCACAGGGAGCCAGGACCTCGCCCAGCCCCCATCCTCTCCCCTGTACCCGGCCTCACCCCAGCCTTCTGGTGGGGTCTCCAGTCCTTGCCGCTCACAGTCCTGCCCACACTTCTGTTCAGAGGAGATCACAGCCCAGGCCTGGCCCCCAACAGCCTCCCTGTTGCCAAACCAAACGGGGCCACCCCATTCCTGTACCTCCATCCCTTGGACTGGCCCTGGTGGCCACGCTTCCCCCTGGGACAGGCCACCGCTGGTCACGGTTGTTCCAGCCTTGAGGCAGGCCCCGCTTCCTCCACCCCTGGGCTCTAGGGCTCCTCAGGGCTGGGCCTGGGCCCTCCAAGCCCCTCTGCTATCAGTGGCCTGTCCCCATCTGCAGACTCAGCTGCTGTCCCACACCAGCCAGGCCCCTGCTCCACAGCCAGCACCCATGCCTGGGCCCAGCCCTTCACACTCCCAGCACAGTGAGTGTGCATGTCTGAGTGTGATTGTGTGTGTGCACGCACTTGTGTTCGTGTGTGTCCAAGTACTCAGGTGTGCTCATGTGACCATACTCGTGTTTGCGTGTAACCGTGCATGCGTGTGTCCATGTGCATGAGTGTATAGGCATCGTATGTGTGTGTTTGCATGTGCCAATGTGTGTGCAGCTGTGCAGGGCCTGGCCTGCCCTCCACTCACCCCATGAAGCCACCTCGGTACCACCGTCCAGAGGTCTCAGTCCCACCCTGGGCGTGTCTCTGAGCTCCAGCTGTGTGCAAGGCTGGGCTTTCAGGGAGAGCTCCCTGGTGGCTTTCTCCTGCCCCTGCCACCCTCTTGCCACCCTGGGGACAAGGCCGGCTGGGTGCTCAGGGCCCGGGTGGGGACACCTTCCTGGGGGATAACTACGGGATCTCAGGGATGAGCTGGGATTTCCCTGGGAGACACTGAGATCAGCACCTGCAGCTGGGGGACGGCGTAGGCGGGGGCCTGGTGCAGCTGGAGGATGGCGTAGGCGGGGGCCTGGTTCTGGGAAGAGCCTAGCACTGGGACTGGGGCAGAGGAGGGGAGCCCCTTGGGGGCAGGCTGTGACCTGCAGGCTGTGAGTGGAAGTCAGGCTGAGGGACCACCAGGGGGCCCAGGTGCAGCACCTGAGTGCCCTACAGCCCGCCCACCTGCCTGATGGACACCCTGAGAGCAGGAGGCCACTGTGGCTGCTTCCTGATCTGCAACCCACCTGCCCAGCCCACCACCCGCATCAGCAGCTGGGGACAGGTGTGCGTGTGGGCATGGCAGGTGAGGGCAGGAGAGGGGGACTGGCCCAGGAAAGGGCCTGGCCTGGCTAGTCCTAGCACCCACCTCTCCCTCTCAGAGATGAGATGCTCCCTCTGCCTGGGATCCCCTTCCTGCCCCTGTGTGCTGGTCACGTCCCCTCCTCATCCACACCTCTGCTTGGCTGACTCCCTCAGGACACCCCCTGACCCAGCCACCCTCACGGTGCACACCCGTACTTGGCATGACCTGATTGATGCCAGGCAGCTCTAGGGAGGGCAGAGGCCTCTTCTGCCAGGTCTTGGCTATCCCAGAACCTGGCACGGGGTGTGACCCCGGGGGGGAGAAGAAAGTTCCACCCCTCCTCCAACCCCGGGAAGGTAATGGGGGTGCTTCGAAAGCAAGGGGCTCCCGCTCACACTGATCTGGAGAACTCAGGACTCAAACCAAGTCAGGCTCTTTACAACAGGACTTGTCAGTGCCTTTGGTGACTGGCATCGAGTGCCCCTCTGCCCCTGCCCTGAGCGAAGCCTGCAGGAACATCCTTGGCACATTTGACCCCATGGCTCTGACATCTTGCAGAGAAGTGATATTGAAAAGGGGCAATTCCTCCTGCAGGAAAGAGAGGAGCGGGGAGAAAGGGAGTGGGCACCAGCCGAGCCCTGGGGGCTTCTGCCACAAGCCCCTTGCCTCCAGAGGGCCAGGGAGGAGTTCAGAGAGCTTTCAGTCCCTCCTGCAGCACCTCCCCAAGCAAGGGCACACTCATGTCAGGGGCTGGAGAGGGACAGGGCTGGGTCCGGGCCTACTGGGGCACCACGAAGATCACTGACACCTGGCCCTCTGGGCCTCGAGTCCAAAGCCCGCGTGTGATCAGGAGGCTGGCCTGGAGGCCCAGTGCGGCCCCAGAGCTCTCCCTGGCCTGGGAAGGGGTGTGTGCTGGGGGCCCTGGAAGGCTACAGGGGAGCCACCATTTCAATCCAGACCTCTCACGACCCTTGTGGGACTCCAGGTGTGGATGCCCAGCTGGAACAGCCACACTGAGTCGGTGGGGGACCACACTCCCAGGCCCCAAAGGTCCCCATCCTGCCACATTCTTGGAGGGGAGCCACTCTTGAGGGACCCCAAGGTCTCCCAGGCCAGAACCTTGAGGCTGCACGAGGACCCTTCAGCCCACTCAGGCCTGGACCACTCTAAGGCCGGCCAAGGAACAGGGGAATGGGGTGCTGCCCGAGGCTAACTGAGGGACTTCCAGGGGCCCTCCAGGAGAAGCTGGCTGGTGGGCTACGTGCCCAGCCTCTGGAGGGCGAGGGGATGGAGGGCTTGTGACCTCTGACCCCCTGTCCTCACCCCAGGACCAGACCACAGGATGCAGTGAGTCAGAGGGTCCTGGAGGCAATGCCTGGCTCCCCATCTCCCTGGCCGACCCCCACCCTGTCCCCCCACCTGCTGCCCCAGCCCGCTAAGAAGTTGGCCACAGGCACCCCCAACCCAGTGCCTGTGAACGGCTCCATGGCAGACATGGTGGCTCCAGAGGTGTCCCTGCTCCCTGGGAGCCAGCTGCAGGAGCTGGGGGCACGGCAGGCGAGCCGGGGGGCTCTGTGGCGCGCAGCGAAGGCTATTTAAATGCTCCATTGGAGAGGGATTAAAGTTTGCGCAAGGTCACTGAGGATGTGATAATTATAATCACAGGTTTTTGGCTCCACAATGACAGCCATTTGTTATTTCCGCTCGGCTGGCTCCCGCGGTCCCGAGCTGGTGACAGGCGTGGACTGATTTAGTGGCCCGAGCCCATGCCCCTCCCCTCCCACTGCAGTCCCAGCAGCCCCCACTGCTGGGGGCTACCAAGGGCTCCACCCCCAGGGGACCAAGAGAGTCTCATTATGAGATGGGAGGAGGGAGTGGTGACGGAGAGGGATGGTGGCAGAGGCAGGGGATGGGTGGGGGCAGAGCCAGGGGCGTCCCCACCTGGGGGTGGAGGGACTGTTGATGTACAGGCTGCCCATCAGGGTGTGAGCCTGCCTGGCCCAGGCCTCAGTTTCTCCATTTATGGGTCTCCATGCACCGGCTGTGCCCCGAGGATCCTGGCTCCACCTCTGGCTACGTTCAGTCTTGTCTTTACCGCCCACATTCGCAAGTCCACGGCGGCCAACGCACCTGACAGGAAAGGTTCTGTCCATTCCCACCGCCTCCGGCTACAGTTGCTGCACTGTGTTTCAACATTTCCCTGGAATTGGGTCCGTTTCTCCAGGTGAAAGAGTCTGCCCTGGATCCATCACAGCTATGCCCAGTTTCCCCATCCGAACATGGAGGCCATGGGGCCCCAGGTCCCTGGAAAAGGGAGCCAGAACCAGGCCCCACCTTGAGTGAGGTAGGTGGCTCCCTGAACTGGGGGTCCCTAAGCCCCAGACCACCTGTGCCTAGGCAGTCTCAGCAGGCAGCACCTGGTGGGACAGGGTGGCCGCGATGGGTTCGGAGATCTGTCCAGAAGTGGTGCCAGGCCGCTGTGTCTTCTTGAACTCTTGCTGGCTACAGGCCAAGCCCTCTGTGCCTCCCGTCCTCTGCACCGCGATGGCTTCACTGGGGAAGGGAGTCGGGAGAGCTGGCCTGTTCACGGGGCATCACCGCACGTGGCGGGAGGTGACCTGGGCCTCTGCTAGGGCAGGGAGGACAAGGAAGTTTGGGCCGGAGGGGACACCCCGAGCGCCCCGCCTGCCTCCCGCCTGTTGCCAGCCTGTGATTGATGAAGTTTTTTTTGTTTGTTTTGGCAATCAGAGGTGTGAGTGTTTTAATATATATTAAATGGTGATAAATAAGGGGTCCAGGCAGCCGGCCTGACACGGCATTTGTCTTGGAGGGAGCAGAGATTGATATCTCGTGGGTGGCATTAAAAACTCCTGCCACAGTGGCGTGGGGGGCTCCGGGGTGGCCGCGCTCCTCCCCAGGCAGGGCCGGGACCACCCTCAGCCGCTGCCCCCAGCCCCACACCCTCACCCCATCCCCTGCCTGCAAGCCTGCGGCCCCTGCATGCCCTGACCCACCCGCGGGTGACTGGCCCCGAAAGTCCCCTAAGGCCCTAGCAGCCCCAAGCCTCGATCGCCCGGACACTTCGGGCTCCCCCAGCTCTCCCGGGTCCTCCTGTTCGCCCCTCGGCCGGCGCCTTCCGCCCGCAGCCCACCCGCACGGGGCCGAGGGGCTGCTGCGCTTCTGCAGGAGCCCAGGCTGGCCTGAGAGGCACAGGGCATGAGGGCACAGGGTCCCTGGGCCGGCCCAGCCCCGTCCCCCTTCAACGTCTCAGTGCCAGGGTCCAGCCTGGGGCAGCTGCATCCTCCACCCTCGGCCTCACCACGGCCTGCTCTCATCTGATTGGATGGGCCAAAGTCATGTGTGCCTCAGCCAATCCTCACAGCCGGGGCCATGCACCGCCTCTGATTTGAACCAATCACGGTTCACTTGGTAGGCAGGGACTTCTACAGCTCAGCGGGTGGGAGGGGCCTCTACCAGGGTCGCCTTGACCTCTAGCTGACCTCTGCCTGACCTCTGGTTGACCTCTGCCCTCCCCCCAGGAGGAATGCCCCAAGGTGAAGACAAGGTGGTGGCCAGGCTGTGCTGTCCAGGTGGCACAGGAGACCTGGGCCTGGAGCTGGAGACCTGGAGGCCCCTGGAGGCCTTGGGGTGGGGTCACTGGGCAGTGGACACTGGGGGCATTGGGATGGGGCACAGGGGAGCTCTGGAAGGTGGGATCTGGGGAACATGGGGGAGGGCACAGGAGGGTGGGCGCTGGGGCCATGAGGTGGAGGCACTGAAGGAGTGGGAAGAGGCGTGGGCACACTGGTTGCTGTGAGGTGGCCACTGGGGGTGCTGGGGCCACTGCGGGGGATGGTGGGGGGCACTGGTGATGCAGGAAGGGCACGCCCCAAAGTCGAGGCCATAACTTGGGAGGGTTCTTGGCTTCCCCCGGGAGAGAATCCAAGGGCAGGGGTCACAGCAGAGGCAGAGGTGCCCCTCCTCACAGACCAGGGCTTCGCATGGGCAGTGCGTCCAGAGTGGCGGCTCAGATGCAGCTCTGTGCTCATTATGCCCACTTTTAATAATATGCAAATTAAGGGGTGGTTTATGCAGAATTTTCCAGAATGAGGGCAGTGACATCTGGGTTGTCAGTGGTTGCCATGGAAAGGGGCCGTAACTTCTGGTTGTTGCCATGGCAGTGGTGACTGACATGACACACGGGTGAGTGTGTTTTATTGGGGGATGCTTCTGCCCAGATCTGTTTTGGCTAGTCCTCGATTTGGTCCAGCGTCCAAGCCCCACCTCTGGAGTCGAGTTCTGCCTCCTAGCTCACTGGGGAAGTGGGCACTGGGGTCACTGTGGGGGCACTAAAGTCACTGGGGGGGTGGGTATTGAAGGAGTGGAGAGTGGGCACTGGGGTTGCTGTAGGGTGGCCTCTGGGGCCACTGGCACATGGGCACTGGGAGTACCAGGGTGCTGGAGAGGGGCACTAGGGTGGGCAGCACACACCCCAAGGTGAAGTCACAGGCCACAGGGCAATTGGAGCAGGGAGGCCCCAGGTCCGTGGGCCCCCCAGCTTTTCCCCCTGCCCTGTCTCCTGATGTTATGGCCGGCAGCAGGGCACTGGGGCCAGGCCTGGGGGGCCTTTGAGCTGACCCCTCCCTGGGGCACTGGAGCCACAGCCTCTCGGAGGGCAGTGGGGTGGAAGCCAGCCCCCACAGAGTAGGTCAGATCAGTCTGGACGGACGAGACTCAGGAGAGGGGCTCTGTCCGGGTCCCAGAGGGCCAGGAGGGGAGGGGCACGTATTTTCCTATTTTTAGAGCATCCTTGTGGCCACTGTGGAGAAAACTCCCTTTTTTCTCATTTTTCCAACGTGGGCCTCAGGTGGGCTTTCTGGATACTGGTTGTACCTTCAGATTCAGCCATAGCAAGAGGAAACACCACCTGCCCCCTGCCCTGTCACTGACCTGGCAGCGGCCTCGTGGGCCAGGACCACTGCAGGTGAGACTGAGACCCGGCTCCCTCTGCTTTTCTCCCCCCTGCACAGCCCTGGCATGAGAAGTGTCACAAAATATGCAAATGCCACAGGCTCTGTTGTCCTCCATAGCCTCCCAAGAAAAATGCCACTTCCGGGGCAGTACCCGACTGGGTGCCAGGCATCCTTCTGCGGTGCTCACCACCCGTGCTGGCAGAATTGATGGACACCCCAGCGAGGCGCGGAGGCGTCCCGTCTACTCAGTTCATCAAAGTGTGTTTTCTGTAAAACACTCGCAGAGCTGACAGCGGCTGCAGGCAGCACCCTGGGGAGCAGGGCTGGCTTCTGGGGATGGGGCAGCTCCCTGGCCAGAGGCCCCTGTGCCCCCCAGAAGGAGGGTCCTGAGGGCCTCTGTCCCCCCAGGAGGGCTGCCTGGAACAGCCTCAGCCATGGAGGCTGGCGTTGCTTCCAGAACAGTGTCCCCACGAGGCCTCGGAGAACATCAGCTGTGCACAGGAGACAGGAGCCCCAGCATTTATGTGCCTGGTGCTGCCTGGGAGGGATATCGTGGGGGTTCAGGAGGCATCTGTGCCAGCCTCCCCCTGCTCTCAGGTTGATAATTCTGGCTTAAACCTCCCCCGTGAATGTGCTGTGCCCTGAGAGGATAGAGGTGGCTTCGACAGGGCCAAAGACTGGGAGACTTGGGGGTCCTGAGTGGGATCGGCTCAGAGGGGTGGGACTCTGGAGGGAAGCAGGGGCAAGAGATCCCGTCCCACTGTGGGGGGTCCAGGCCCTGCGTCTGCACTCCTGCCTAAGCTGGTTTGCTCTTCCATCGCCGTCTCTTTCTTTCTTTTTGGGAGAGTTTTTTGAGGACATTAGCCTTTCACTCCTCTCACGTGTTGCAATCCCCCCGCCCCCATTTGTCTTTTTCTCCTGGGAAAGCAACTTCTGACATTTAGAAATACGTGATTTTGGCTGGGTGCAGTGACTCACACCTGTAATCCCAACACTGTGGGAGGCCGGACGGTCGGATCACTTGAGGTCAGGAGTTCGAGACCAGCATGGCCAACTTGGTGAAACTTCATCTTTACTAAAAATACAAAAATGAGCTGGGCGTGGTAGCTGGCACCTGTAATCCCAGCTACTCGGGAGGCTGAGGCAAGAGAATCGCTTGAACCTGGGAGGCGGAGGTTGCGGTGAGCCACAATCATGCCACTGCATCCCAGCCCGGGAGCAGGACTCTGTCTCAAAAATGAAAAAAAAAAAAAAAGAAATACATGATTTTACATTAGTCAAATGTATCCATCTTTTATAGTGTTTGTGTTTGTTTGCATAGAAAAGGTTTGTCTCCTCTGAGATTACGTCTGTAGTTTAATTTGATTGCAAGTGAACTGGGTACCAAGGGGTCACCAGGCACTCACCCCATCTTCTGCTTTCTCGTTGAGAAGTTGCCTGCAGCACGTGTTCTCTTTTGTAGACTCACTGCTGGGCTCTGTGCTGTGTCCTGTGTGCCATGGCGGCTCCCTGTAGGTCTGTGGTCCGCTCTCCTATCTGGATGCCGAAGCCACACATGCTTCCTCTGGGCTCCCTGGTGTTCTTGCTTGCTTACTTTCTGCCCGACTTCAGACTCAGCTTGTCTGGTTCAGAATGATCCTGTTGGTTTTTATTGGCAATGACTTCAGGGATGATGCTCCGTTTGGTCTTTCCATCCTGGGATGGGCTGCTTTTTATGTCCCCCAGCAGAACTTGAAAGCTTTCTTGGTACAGGGCTCACATCTTTTACTAAGTTTATTTATTTATTTATTTTTCTCCTTTTTGAGACAAGGTCTTGCTCTGTCGCCCAGGCAGGAGTGCAATGGCGCAATCTCAACTCACTGCAACCTCCACCTCCCAGGCTCAAGCGATTCTCCTGCCTCCTCCCACCTCAGCCTCCCAAGTAGCTGGGACCACAAATGCACGCCACCACACCCAGCTAATTTTCGTATTTTTGGTAGAGACGGGGCTTTGCCATGTTGCCCAGGCTGGTCTCAAACTCCTGGGCTCAAGCAATCTGCCCGCCTCAGCCTCCCAAAGTACTAGGATTACAGTTGTGAGCCACTGCATCTGGCCAGTTTCATAAGCATTTTATGATTTTCTTTCTTTCTGATTGTTGTGGATTTGGGCTTATTTATGTTGTTCCCAGCCTCCTTACCGACGTATGCTTTTGCTATAGGTGGTTTTCAGTTGATTTTGCAGGCAGGGATACAGCCACATCATCTGTTAAAAAACGGCCATTTCCCTCCACTTTTCCACATGGACTCCTGTGTTAGTCAGCTCACTGCCACGATGGAAATAGCACACTGGGCAGCTCACACACAAACATTTATTTTCCCACAGTTCTGGAGGCTGGAAGTCCAAGACTCCGGTGCCAGCAGGTTTGGTTTCTCCTGTGGTCTCTCTCTCTCTGGCTTGTAGGTGGCATCTTCTCACTGTGTCCCCACCTCCTGGGGTCTCTCTCTCCTTGTAGGGACACCCATCACTTCAGATGACAGTCCTCAGGGTCCCTGTCTCCAGGTAGCCTGGCATTGGGGGTCAGGTCTTCAACACAGGAATCACGGGATTGGGGGGGTGATTCCGTCTGTAGCAGCACCTGACTCTCTCTCTTCCTAACTGCAGGGCGCCCGAGTTGTAAGTGCTGGCACTGGCATGGAGTCTGCCCCTGCCCTTGCAGGTCCTCGCTGTCCCCAGGCTGGCTAGGGCAGGGCCGGAGTCTGTGAGGGATGTGAGGTCACGCAGTTGAGGCTGAGGGGCAGCAGAGGCGGGAGAGTGGCGTGCTCTGGAGAGGCTTGTTATCTGGGGGGTCATGGGAGGGTCAGCAGGGACAGGGCAGGGTGGGTGAAGAGCTGTGGGAGGCGCTGGAAGGGCAGAGGGCCCTGGACCGCAGGCAGCGGTGCACAGGGGGAGCCTGGGAGAGCCGTGTGGAGTCACCCCCCATGCCCAGCCGGGCTCTGCCCACCTTGGGTCTTCCCAGGCTCATGGGTGAGCCTCCTGGGGCCCAGATGTGTGGCCCCAGCAGCCGTGGCGCGGGTGTCTGGTCAGTGGCCCTGACCTAGCCTGGTGAAATGCACTATATAAATGTAAATTTCCCTGCAAACCGCTCGCTCACTCATTCAACAAGCGATCAGTGCAGCGCTGTCACTCCAATTTTCCACACTTTCTGTCTCTGTTCTCTGTCTGGGGCAATCCTGTTTCCCCGGGCTGTGGCAGGCTGGCAGCTGCAAAAGTTCAGCTTTCAGCTTCTCAGATGCAGACAGGACCACCCAGCGGGCCGCCACTGAGGGGTGGGGCACGGCTGCAGGCGGCTGACCCAGGCAAGATGTCCCAGCGAGGTCTCTCCAGGCTCAGGGATTGGGTCGGTCGCCTGGGATGGGGAGTGGATTTGGGAAGAGGAGAGCCTGATGCGTGGGCCCTGGGCAGAGGGAGATGCACGCCCATCTTCTCTGGGCAGATGGGGGTGAGCGAGGAAGAAGTGGGGGCGCTCCGTTTAGGGCTCTCCCTCCCTCCCTTCCTGAGGGAGCTCCCGGGTACCTGGACCTCCGGGCCTCCTCTGCACTCCACTGGAGGGACAGCGGCACAGGGGCTGTCTCTGGAGCACCATGGCAGCCTCAAACAAGATGCTCCCTCCAGCAGCAGCTCGCTTGCCTCCCACTGGTCAACAGCAGACAGCCCATGGGGTCTCCTTTTAAAAGCAGGGAAACTGAGGCCAGGGAGTGAGGTATATACTCCCCCAGGGCAAGTAGCAGACCTGAGGCGTGAGGCCAGCCCTGGGCCACATCCCTGGCACCCTGGAGGAGGAGACAGCAGGCAGGGCACAGGCATCAGGGGCTGGGCATGGATAGTGGAAGCGGGTGACCATGCTCAGAGCCCAGGCCCTGCCCCAGAGGCCCACACACCAGGCCTGACCCTCCCCTGTCTCAGCCGCTGTGCAGCCCTGGCTGCCCCGATGCTCTGTGGGCTCTGTGCTGCCCCTCGTCCCCGGGGTGTTCCCTGCCCACGCCTGCTGGCTGGGATTCATTTATCTCGGCGCCTGCACATCCCCCAGCTGGGCACTCGGGAGGCAGGCCCAGCTTCAGTGCCAGGGAGGAGCGAAGAGTTTCAAGGCCTTCCGAGGGCTGCAGGTTCATCCAGTGCTCACCTGCCTTTCCTACGAAGAGACGTGAGCCACTGACCAGGGACAGCAGGGCAGCCCCAGGGATGGGCTCCTTTTTAAAAAACAGCTTTATCAAAGTATCATTGGCATACAGCAAACCTCACATATTTAACATGTACAATATTATGGGTTTTGACATGTGTCCATGCCAGCGAGAACATCCCCGGGACCCAGGACACAAACATTCCGGTCACCCCCAGAAGTCATTTCTCTCCTTTCCTGACACCTCCTCTCAACCTTTCCTCTGAGCCCGGCAACAACTGATCTTCAGTCACCGTAGATTAACTTTCACTGTCTAGAATTTTATACAAATGTACGTTTTTCCCCTCTGGCCTCTCTCACGCAGCGTAATTATTTTGTAATCCATTCATGTCTTAAGTCAGTAGTTCTGTTTTGTTGCTGAGCTGAGCAGTACACACTTTATTGTGTGGTTATGGTACACAATGGTACAGTTTACAATTCACCTTTTGATGGACGTATGGGTGGTTCCAGTTTGGGCGCTGTTACAGATAAAGTTGAATGCACTTCATGTACAATTCTTCATGTGGACATGCACTTTCGTTTCCCCTGGGTAAATGCCTAGGAGTGGAATGGTGAAATTGTAGGGTAGATATATATGTATTTTTTTTTTTTTTTTTTTTTTTTTTTTTTTTTTTGAGACGGAGTCTTGCTCTGTCACCCAGGCTGGAGTGCAGTGGCCCGATCTCGGCTCACTGCAAGCTCCGCCTCCCAGGTTCACGCCATTCTCCTGCCTCAGCCTCTCCGAGTAGCTGGGACTACAGGCGCCCGCCACCACGCCTGGCTAATTTTTCTGTATTTTTAGTAGAGACGGGGTTTCACTGTGGTCTCGATCTCCTGACCTCGTGATCCGCCCACCTCAGCCTCCCAAAGTGCTGGGATTACAAGCGTGAGCCACCGCGCCCGGCCCATATGTATTTTTTTAAGAAACAGCCGAGCTGGTTTCTAAACTGGCTGCTCGACTTTACTCCCCATCATGATGCGTTCACACTCCTCCATGTCCTCACCCGCGCTTGGCAAGGTTGGTCTTTTTAATTTCAGCTACTCCTATAGGTGTACAGTGGCAGCTTCGTGCGGTTTTAACCTGCGTTTTCCTGATAATTAACAATGTTGAGCGTCTTTTCATGTATTCACCTGCCAGCTGTGTATCTTCTCTGGTAAGAACGTCTCCTCAAATCTTTGGTGTGTTTTGAATTGGGTTGTTTCTCTTAGTATTAATTCGTAAGAAATTTTCCCCTGCCTTTTCAAATGGAACTATAACATGACATTAACCATTTTAAAGCATGCAATTCTGTGATTTTTAGTGTATTTATAAGGTTGTGCAACCATCATCACGGCCTAATTCCAGAACATTTTTCTCACCCTGTGAAAGTCGATCGTACAAATTGGGTCATTCTTGTCACACCCAACTACATGAGAGTTGGAGGCTGAGGGAAAAGTACTCGGGGTGCAAGACATTCCTCTAGGAATATGATTATCTGCAGAACTGCTGACTCCTGAAGGCAGCCTCATCTGCAGCTACTGCGATCAGGGCCGCAACTCCGGGGCCGACTTTGCCCGGCCTGGCCCAGCAGTGGGGACTTGCGGGCCTGAGCTTTTCCAATGCCCGACGTCCTCAGGACCACAGGTGACCTTCCTGTTTCCTGAGCCGCAGCCTTGTTTTTATTCTTCAGATGGGGAGCCCCCCTGGTCTGAGTGTGTGCCCCGAACTGCAATTCCTTCCTCTCAAATAAAACCCACGAAACGTAGAGATTCATCTACGTTTTATTTTGACTTCGAAAAAGAGGAAACCCTGTTCCCATCCCGCAGCCGCTGCCTGCTCTCCGCCCCGGTCCCTGCCACCAGGAGCCTGCACTGGGCCTCCTTGGGAGCCTGCACAGCCCCTTGGGAACCGGAAAGGAAGGGGGACAGAACAGGAATGGCCATCCCGGAGCTGGGACTGGCTGCCGCTGGGCCCGACGTTTTCAAGGGGTCCGGAGCGCGGCCTCTGTGGCTGGGTCTCAGAGACTGACAGACTCAGGCTGCCCGCGCCCCAGCTCAGGGCCCAGGGTCCCACGACCGCCATCAAGGCAGCTGGGGTGGCCTGGATCCCCTGCCTCGCTGGACGCTGTGTCTCCCGCCCCAGAACAGTCCCCCAGCCCCGTCAGGAGGGCCGCCCATCACAGGGCCCCATCTCTCCCACCGCAGGGATTGGTCTAGGGCCAGGCACATGGCCTAAGCTGTCCAATCACAGTACCCCATCTGTGCGATCACAGTGATTGGTCCAGGGACAGACACATGGCCTAGGCTGTCCAATCATGGTGCCCCATCTGTCTGACTATAGTGATTGGTCCAGGCATGGGCACATGGTCTAGGTTGTCCAATCATAGCTCCATAGGGAGGAGGAACAGAGTGGGCATAGGGAGGAAGGGAGGAAGAGAGTAGGGGAGGAGGGGGAAGGGAGGAAGGGAGGAGGGGGAAAGGGGAAGGAGAGAGGGAGGAGAGGAAGGGTGGGGGGTGGATAGGGGAGGTGAGAGGGAATGAGGGAGGAAGGGCAGGGTAGCGGGGACAGGGGAGGGTGGGTGCTTTGCAATTTGATATGGTGCCAGCACCCAAGGCCTCCCGAAACTCTCCTTTCCAGGGCAGAGACCGTGGCTGCAGCCCACACAGACCCCGAGGGAGTTCTGGGCGCAGCCCCCCATCCACGCCCTCGCAGGGCAGCCAGCCACCTGCCAAAGTGGGGCTTCGCCCACCCTCAGGGCGTGATTTATAAGGTGTCTTGCTGCGGGTCATTTGCTTTCTCCAAAGCCTACAGAAATCTAATTGCTGTTTGAAGAAAAAAAAAATGCCTTAAATAAAGCAGTTAATTGCAAGCAGCAGCTCCCTTAGGCGCAGCCTTGCGGGCCTGGAGCTGCCGGCCATGGACCCCGAGCAGGGCGCCAGGGTGGGGCCTGGGCCGCAGGCAGGTCGGGAATCGGGCCGGGGGCGGCTAGGGTGGGCTCAGCAGAGCAGTCCCTGGCCCCGCGGTTAATTGAAATAACCGGGTCAATACACGGCCGCCGGGACTCAGCCCCATTTGATCTCTCTCCTGGGCAGATTAAGTGTTATCAATTAGCGGCCCTGGCTAAAGGGCTGCACTGTCACGCCTGATGGGGACTGAGCGCGCCACGGGTCCGGGCCGATGTCCGTGGGGGCGACAGGCCTGCCAGGCGGGCTTCAGCGGGGAAGCCAGGGGTCAGAGACCAGGTCCCTGGGGCAGTGCCAGTGCGGGCAGGCCCGGAGCCTAGGACAGCCCAGCACGGCTCCAGCCCCGGCCCCAGCACGGCTCCTGCGCCGCCCAGGACGGCCCAGCACCGCCCCAGGACGTCCCCTGCATAGCCCAGGACAGCCCCAGGACAGCCCAACACCGCCCAGCAGGGGCCCAGGACAGCCCCAGCACAACCCAGCACGGCCCCCGCACCCGCCCAGCACCGCCCCAGGAGGGCGCCAGCACAGGGCAGCACAGCCCAGCACGGCCCCAGGAGGGTCCCAGCACAGCCGCAGGGCACGCGGCGCTGTGGAGCGCATGAGCCGGGTGCGCCCTAGGACGAGGCCCGCGCTGGCAGCCCCAGCCTGACTGCCGACCGCCGCTGCCGTAGAAGCTGGGCCCATCCGCGGTGCCGGTGCAACGTGCGGCCGTGGGGAGGCGGCGGGGCCGGGCCGCTGGGCGCTGGGAGCCGCGGCCACATCGGTGGAGCAGGGCGAGGCGCCACCTGGCGGCAGGCCCTCCCCTCCCGTGCGCGGCGCCGGAGCCGCTGGGGCCCCTTCCCGCTGCCGCAGCCCGCCTGCAGGTCCCCGCCCTCCAAGTCCCTGCCCACCAGCCTCTTCACCCATCATGGCGCCGTCGCCTTCAGCCTCTCTGGACACTGAATGTCAGGTTAAAGCCCGGACACTCACAAATGGTCTGGCTCCCCACACCCCAGGCTGCCCACACAGGCACCCCTGCTGACCCAGGCAGGGCCTGGTCTTCCGGCCTTCTTTATAGGACCAGAACAGGGAGGGGGTCTGGGGAGTGAGGGCTGCCCGAGCCGGGTCTCTGGAAAGCAGTCCTCGAGGCTCAAGGGTGAGGCTGGGAGGAAGCTCTTCCTCATCACCCCACCCTTCCTACCTCTCTTTAATGGTCCCAGCTGGGTGGCCATACTCGTCCATCTTGAACTAAAGAGCCCTCCAGAGAATATGGGCCAGCACACGCCTGTCCTGAGCCTTGGAGCAGCTGGAGTTGGACAGACTTGGCCTCAGCTCGGTTTTTGCCATGTCTGCTGGGTGGCCGTAAGGAACTTGCTCCACCTCTAAATCCCAGTTTCCTCCTCTTGCATGACTGTTCTGATTATTAAGAGACCAGGTGTGGAAAGAGCTGTGGACCAGGAAGAAACGAGATAATGATTATGGCAATGGCTATGGTGGAGGTGATAAAGATGATGATGGTGGTGATGGTGATAATGGTGATGCTGGTGGTGATGACGGTGGTTGATGATGATGGTTGTGGTTGATGGTGATGGTCGTGATGGTGATGGTGATGGTGGTGATGGTGATAACGGTGATATGATGGTAATGGTCATGATGGTTATGGTGGTGATGATGGTGATAGTGACGATGATGGAGGTGATGTTGGTAATGATGGTGGTAGTGATGGTAGTGATGACGGTGATGGTGGTTGATGGTGATGGTGGTGATAGTGGTGATGGTGATGATGGTGGTGACAGTGAGGTGGTGGTGGTAGTGGTCATGATGGTGGTGGTGGTGATGATGGTAATGGTAGTCATGGTGATGGTGACAATGATGGTGATGGTGATGATCGTGATGGTGGTGATGATAAAGGTAGTGGTGATGGTGGTGGTGATGACAATGATGGTGATGGCAATGATAGTGGTGATGGTGGTAATAGTGGTGATGATGATGGTGGTGGTGATGATGGTGACAATGGTGATGGTGGAGATGGTGATGGTGATGGTAGTGACGATGGTGGTGGTGATGTCGATGGTGATGATGATGGTGACAGTGATGATGGTGATGATATTGGTGATGGCGATGATGGTGATAGTGATGGTGGTGATGATGGTGATGATGGTGGTGGTAGAGATATGATGGTGATGGTGATGGTGGTGATGGTATTGATGGTGATGGTGACAAAGATGACACCGGTGATGGTGGTGATGATGGTGATGATTATATTGATGTGATGATGTGATATTGATGATAGTGATGATCATGGTGGTGGAGATGATGGTGATGGTGGTGATGATGGTGATGGATGGTGATGGTGGAGATGATGGTGATGGTGATGATGATGACAGTGATGATGGTGATAATGGTGATGATGGCGGTGATGATTGTTATGGTGATGGTGGTGGTGGAGATGATGGTGATGATGATGATGACAGTGATGATGGTGATGGTGATGGTGGAGATGATGGTGATAGTGATGGTAATAATAATGACAGTGGTGATGGTGGTGATAATGGTGGTGATGATTGTGATGGTGGTGATGGTGATGGTGGAAATGATGGTGCTGGTGATAATGACAGTGGTGATGGCAGTGATGATGGTGATGATGATGGTGGTGATTGTGATGGTGATGTGGTGGTGGAGATGATGGTGATGGTGATAATGGCAGTGGTGATGGTGGTGATAATGGTGGTGATGATTGTAATCATGATGATGGTGATGGTGGAGATGACAGTGATGGTGATGATGACAGTGGTGATGGTGATGATGGTGGTGATGGTGATGATGGTGGTGATGATTATGATCATGATGGTGATGGTGGAGATGATGGTGATGGTGATAATGATGACAGTGGTGATGGTGCTGATGGAGGTGATGATTGTGATGGTGATGATGGATATGATGGTATTGATGGTGATGGTGATGATGGTGATGGTGATAATGGTGGTGGTGGAGATGGTGATGGTAGTGATGAGGACAGTGGTGATGGTGGTGATGGATATGATGGTATTGATGGTGATGGTGATGATGGTGATGGTGATAATGGTGGTGGTGGAGATGGTAGTGATGAGGACAGTGGTGATGGTGATGATGGTAGTGATTATTGTGATGGTGATGGTGGTGATGATGGTGATGATGATGGTGATTGTGATGGGGATGATGGTGGAGATAATGGTGATGGTGATAATGATGACAATGGTGATGGTGGTGATGATGGTGATAATGGTGGTTATTATTGTGGTGATGATGGTAATGGTGATGGTGATAATAATGACAGTGGTGATGGTGGTGATGGTGATGATGGTGGTGATTGTGATTGTGATGGTGGTGGTGGAGATGATGGTGATAATGATAACAGCAGTGATGTTGCTGATGATGGTGATGGTGGTGGTGGTGGAGATGATGGTGATAATAATGACAGTGGTGATGGCGGTGATGATGGTGATGATGATGGTGATGATTGTGATGGTGATGATGGTGATGATGGTGATGGTGATGATGGTGGTGGTGGAGATGATGGTCATGATGATTATGGTGGTTAGTTGTATTACTGATCTATTGCTGTATAACAAATTGCCTGAAAACATAGTAGCTAAAAATCACGAATATTTATTATCCTGCACGGTTACTGAGGGACCCTCGGAAACTTAAGAACAGCCTAACGTGTAGTTCTGGCTCAAAGTCTCTGGTGAAACTGCAGTCAAGTTGTCAGCCATGGTTGTAGGTATCTCAAAGCCTGACTGGTGGCAGATTCGTTCCCAAGAACATCCCGAGGCTGTTGGCAAGCCACCGACGTTCACTGCCTATACCCCAGGGATGTCGGTTTCCTGCCTCTATGGGCTTCTCCATAGGCTGTCTGAGTGGACTCGCTCCAGCCGCTGGCTTCCCCCAAGAGGAAGTGATGAGAGAGAGATAGGGTCGGGAGGGGAGGAAGGCGAGGGAGAAATCCAGCCAGCACCCGAGACAGAGGCACGCTCTTTTCTACAGCCTCCTCTCAACGGAGCTGCCTCCCCTCCTACCACATCACCCAGAAGCATTGCCAGGTGCAGCCCCACTCCAGGGGAGGGGACTCCACAGGGGTGTGCATCCCTGGGGCCATCTCAGAGCTGCCAGGCAGACACTGTGATGAGGAGAATGCAGAAGGAGCAGAGGGTGTATTCTGGCTTCAGCCCCCTCCAGCCAGGAGGAAGAGGTCAGAGACCCCACACAGTCCCTGTGGACTCCAGGTCTCACACCTGACTTAGAAAAAAGAGAGATTCTTGGGCCACACCCGGGGCTTTTTGTGATTTGCCTCTTCCTGCTGGGGCTTGAGTCCCTCTGAAGTGTTCTGTGAGTTATGGCTGTGTTCACATCTCTCTCTCAGCCAGATTGTGGGTGCCGTGTCCCTGAGCCTGGGCCTCCTGAGCCTGGGCCTCCCTCCGGCCTTTTGCGATCTGTGCATTCCCTCCAGACGGCTGCTCCTCACTCCCAGGGCCCCTCTACTGGGGCACCAGCAAGGAGGGAGGCAGAGGGGCCAGGCACTGAGCAGGGGAGGGCCTGGCAGGGACCCTGTACCCAGCCCCTTGGGAAGGACACAGACCCAGATGGAGCCCGTCTCCTCAACACCTGGCCTGGGCCCCTCCCCAGCTCTGCTAGAATAAATCCTCCTCTAACAACCTCCCGCTGCTGTCCCAGCGTCTGAAGAATGAACACAGCTCCCCATAACTTTCCAGGCGCTATCCGATGGGACAGTTTGTAATAAAACTGCTTCTTAAAACATATTTGCAAGTTGCCACCACATTTTTTAAGCAGAACAATCTCTCGCAGAGGCTGTTCGTCTCCGTGATGAAGTAGCCGACCTTCTTACATAGATTTTGCTATATGCATCTTCACCAGGCTGAGGAAACGCTGTCTCTTCAGCGGTTTCCTTTAAAAAGTGTTTTGACGTGTGATTTACGGGGTTATCTGATGCATCCTCTCCTGGAATGGGTTGACAGTGAGGGAAGGGGTGCCCTCGGGGCGCATCTGTAAGCCAGGCTGGCTGGGCAGGGCCCGGGCTCCAGGACTCACCTGAGGCTCGAGGGGTTCAGCATGTGGGGTTCAGGTCCCCTGCTCCTGGTGTCCCGCTGGCCTTCTCCCTCCCAGCCCCAGGCATCTTCCTGGGCCGTCTGCCACCCCTCCTCAGGGGAGGGAGGCAGCGGGGAGTGTAGCAGCTCTGCACCTAGCTGTGTCTGAGGCTACCGCAGGCCTTGGCTAACAGTGACGATCCTGCCCCTGGAGCTGGACCACGGGAGGGTCCACGCCCTTCTCCCATGCAGTGAAGTCAGCCAGCAGTGGCCAGAACAGGCGCTAGCCCTCAGCCCACCAGCAGCCACGGGTGCCACCCACCTGGGCTAGCCCTGGGTGGAGATGCTTGCTCTCTGCGGTGTCAGGCGCCGCAGCTGTGCAGGGCTGTCCTGGGCATCTAGGCAGACCCCCCCGGCACACCCACGCCATGGTGGCCCTGGGGAGTGACTGGCCCCCAGTGGGTGACTGGGGTCAGACCCCGTGGCCACTGTGACCCTGCTGCCCTCCAACCTGAGTGCGGAGGCCCCTCCCACAGAGCTCCCACCGGGGGTCTCGGGGACACCCACCACCCGACACTGGGTCGCTGATATTTGCTTCTGTAAAAGTGTCAGCCGGTTGAAATGAAACTTTTGTTTCCCGCCCTGTCTGCATGACATGTTCTCAGACCCCTCACTCACTCCTGTGGGACAGAAACCGCTCCTCACAGATGAACCCCCACCCCCCGGCCGACAGTTAGGGCTGCGCCCAGAGACCCGGGTGTTGGGGGCTGTGATGTACGAGCGGCCCCGTCCACACCAGAGGGCTGTGAACGGTCTGTTTGGGAGCAACACGGCTCCTCTGGTGGGCAGACCACACGCCTGCCTCGAGCTCACCTGTCACAGGGGCAGTCAGGTGAGCCTCTCCGGTGGCACCAGCCCCTGGACGGGCAGCACTTGGTGAAGTTGAGCCTACGGGCTTTCCAGGGCTGTTGTCTATGTGGAGTCTGTCCTAGGGAGGCCAAGCAGACCAGGCTCTCGTCCTGCCCAGCCCCTCAGCCAGCAGCACTGCCTGACTGCCCAGGGCCTACGTGCAGCAAAGCTGGCCTCCCCGGGGCAGCACGAGGCATCCTCTGAGTGGGGCCCCCTGGCCGGGAAGCCGCCTGAGGGCCCAAGGCTGAGGAGCCCCTGCTGTGCTCTGCAGCTCTGGCCTGGCACCGGCCCTTCCCAGCACCCCACACACGAGTGTGCACTGCGCACCCATCCATGCACACCTGTGATCCATGCGTCTGCACACCTGTGAGTGTGTCCACCCCGTGCCAACAGCAGGCAGGGAGCCGCCCTGACAGGCACGGCGGGGGCACCCAAGTCTGCACTGCCGGGCAAGCTGGCCACCCAGAGAGGCTGTCCTCACCCAGAGCATCACACCCACCAAAAGGAAGGACACTGGCACTGAAGCCTGGGGGAGCCCTGAGGACTCTGTGCCCAGTGAAGGAGGCCAGTAACCAAGGGCATGTTCCGTGACTCCGCTCCTGGGAAACACCCTCCTGGGAAGTGCCCGGAGCAGGCAAATCTGGATGAGGGGTGAGGAGTCACCGGGGGCTGCGGAGGGGACGGCGCGGGAGTGACTCTGCTCCTGGGAAATACCCTCCTGGGAAACGCCGGAAGCAGGCAAATCTGGATGAGGGGTGAGGGGTCACCGGGGGCTGCGGAGGGGACGGTGCAGAGGTTTCTTTTGAGGTGAGGCAAACATTGAAAATTGACTGTGGTGATGGTTGTGCAGCTCTGTGGAAAATGAAAAACACTGAATTTTACACTTTAAATGGTGTGCAAGTCGTATCTCGATAAAGCTGTTTAAATAAAAAGAAAGAACATTAGGCCGGGCGCGGTGGCTCATGTCGGTAATCCCAGCACTTTGGGAGGCCAAGGCAGATGGATCCCTTGAGGCCAGGAGTTCAATACCAGCCTGGCCAACATGGCAAAACTCCGTCTCTATAAAAAATACGAAAATTAGCCAGGTGTGGTGGCACACACGTGTAATCCCAGCTACTCGGGAGGCCAAGGCGAGAGAATCACTTGAACGTGGAACGTGGAGGTTGCAGTGAGCCAAGACTGTGCTACTGAACTCTAGCCTGGGCGACAAAGCGAGACTCCGTCTCAGAAAAACAAACAAACAAAAAAACCATTAAATTGGGGTGCCACAGGGGTGTTTGGGCAAAGGCTATGTGCCTCCCTTTGCCTGGGCCAGGCCTCCAGGCTCCCAGCACCCTGGTTCCTCTCCATCCCCTCAAAGGCGGTAGTGCCTGGAGCCAGCCCTGGAGACCTCCCGGCCAGCCAGCGTAGCTGCAAAGGCTGGGGGCCAGCACCATGTGCACTGACCCTGGGGCCCAAGCGGCCCTTCATGGAGTACGGGGTGTGGTTAGGGCAGAGGGTGAACAAGCAGGCACAGGGTGTCTGTGTGCCTGGGAAGGGGTGGCAAAAGCAAAGAGAACCACGGTGGAATGCACCCTGCTACAGGGGCTGGCCTGGGCCCAGCTCCCAGCAGCCTCCTACAGGCCCCTCACTCCCCTCTGCTCCCTGCGCGCCCACGATGCAGGCAGCTGGGCAGGGGCTTCAGCCTCAGAGGGCCCCCATGGGATCAGTCCAGCCTCACCACAGCCACACTCCAGCAAGGGCAGGGCCACTGGGCCTGGGGGCGGCTGGAGGGGGCGTGGCCGCGGGCAGGCAGCCTTCCCTCTGGTGGAGGCACCACCCCACCCCACTTGGGACCCCCTTGGACAGCCCCTCCCGAGGCCCATGACTGTAGGAGGCCTAGGGGTGTACCCCGCGGCGCCCCTGCCCACAGGCCGGCAGAGCCCCCCAGCCCTTGTTTCCCCGGGGTTGAAGTGGTTAGAGATATATTAATTATATTTCTGCCCTTAATGGGCTGCTTACTTTATGATGTGGGGACACAAAAGTAAATTTTAAAATCAATTATACAATTACATATGTAGCAATAACAGAGGACACAGCTAATCTTCACCGGGTCAGGACTGCAACCTTCCAATAATGCAGGTTTCATTAGGGGAAGGGCTGTTATTGCCAAGAATTACAGAAATAATGGGAGTGGGTGTATTCAGCGAGAAGTTAACAAATGAGGCTGCTCTGGAGATAAGACGCAGAGCCGGCTGCCGGCTAGAGCCGTGGAGGCCGAGACATCGGGGTCACCCGCTACTGCGGGAACAAGAATTAATTTTAGACGCTCCTTGGGGTCTGGCGGCGGGGGCTTCTGCCTAGCGGAGGGTGGGGCGCGGGGCGGGCGCGGAGCGGGGTCCCTCAGCCTCCTTCCTCTCCGCTGCTGGATCCTGTCGCTGGGGGCCCCGCTGCCCGGCCCGCCCTGATGGCGCGGGTGGACCAGGGGACAGGTGGCCAGGCTGCCAGCCCAGGGTAGGAGTGCGTGGGCTCGGCGAGGGCTCAAGGGCTCCTCTGCAGTCAGCGTGGGGCTGCGCCACGGCCCCGGCACCCACAGGCCACAGGGTTGGTTTCCAAGGGCGGGGGTCGAACCAGCGTCCAAAGCCTGCTGAGCCCAGAAGGGCGGAAAAGGAGGGAGGCCAGGCTCGGGGAGGGAACGGCTGGAAAGGCAGCGCGGGCTGCAGGTTCCCACAGTCAGCCGGGGGCCTCCCACCTCAGACGCCAAGGAGGGGCTTTGGCAGAGACAGGTGCGTCTCCCACAAGCCGCGCCCGGCAGGCCTGTCCTTCCCGCTGGCTCCTCGCACTCAGCACGGAAGCAGCTTCTGGAAAGGTCTCGGCCGCGCTGGGTCTGGCTTCAGGAGCGGGGTCCTTCCCAGCCGTCGTCACTCTGCAAAGACCCGAGCGACCCCGGGACACCAGCCCCGGCCTGTCCAGGGTGCGCGGACCCCTCCCTGCGCGGCGGCGACCCCGGGGACGCTTCTCCCTCCTCCAGCCCCTCCGAGGCCGCCCCGGGGACGCCTCTCCCCCCTCCAGCCCCTCCGAGGCCGCCCCGGGGACGCCTCTCCCCCCTCCAGCCCCTCCGAGGCCGCCCCGGGGACGCCTCTCCCCCCTCCAGCCCCTCCGAGGCCGCCCCGGGGACGCCTCTCCCCCCTCCAGCCCCTCCGAGGCCGCCCCGGGACGCCTCTCCCCCTCCAGCCCCTCCGAGGCCGCCCCGGGGACGCCTCTCCCCCTCCAGCCCCTCCGAGGCCGCCCCGGGGACGCCGCGCCGCTCCTCCCGCCCCTCCGAGGCCGCCCCGGGGACGCCTCTCCCTCCTCCAGCCCCTCCGAGGCCGCCCCGGGGACGCCTCTCCCCCTCCAGCCCCTCCGAGGCCGCCCCGGGGACGCCTCTCCCTCCTCCAGCCCCTCCGAGGCCGCCCCGGGGGACGCCTCTCCCTCCTCCAGCCCCGCCCAGGCCCGGCCCCTCCCGGTGCAGCGAGGCCCGCGCTGATTCCGGTGATTCCTGCGGCCGCCGGGGCCCCGCATGCAAATGAGCCGACGGCTCCGGCCTCTCTTTCCTGGCGCCGGCAAATAGACTCTGATAAGGGGATCTTTGTAATTACACGGAGCTACACTGGTCAATTCTGACTTTTAAATACCGCAGGGCCGAGAAAGGGAAGAAAGCGCGAACACATGTTCCCGGCGGCCGCCGCGGTGCCTTTGAATCCCGCCCCCGCCAGGGCCCCGTGGCCCGACCGCTCTTTGTGAAGCGCTATCGCTCCATCTCGGCGCGAGATCATTTCCAAATTAAATTTTATGGTCCATTACTTACCGCTCCGACACTGGTCTAATGGAATCTTAAATGGAACTGACTTGATCTGCGTGGGGCTGGCCTCTCAGTTAAGATGTTATTTAGTTCTAATTATCAGATAATGAACTCGGGAAATTTAATTTTTAATATTTGTATGTCAAAAGTCCATTGTGTTTTGGTGAGAGACTTTAAATTAAAAGTTAACGCGGGTCGAGCACCAGCCCCAGCTCATCCCTCCAAGGGCGGAGGCCATGCCAAGCCCCTGCTGGGCGCCTGTTGGCAGGGGTGGCGCCTGAATGACCCCGCAGGAATGCTGTCCAGGAGACCCAAGCCCAGACCCTGGTGCTGCCCTTCTGCAGGGCCGCGTGGCACAAGGGTGGACGGGGCAACGCTTCCCCCAGCTGTCCCCAAGATCCCCAGGGGCAGCGGACGGACACAGGAAGATCGAAGCGCCTCAGCCCCACAGGCTTCTGGCAGACACCTTGGCTTCACAGACGAGGTACAGACAGTCCCCTTTGTCCCTGCGGTGAGGAGGAAGCTGTCTGTCCTGTCCCGACACACAGCAGAAGTGTTTCCTCTGCAGGACTCAGCAGAGGCCGCATCGGGAGGGAACAGGCCCTGCCTCCTCACAGCCAGCACAAAGAGCAACCCCACCAGGCTCCCCTGCCAGCCCCGGTGCAAGGCTGGCCTGTAGCTGAGGCTGCTGCTGCCACCCTGGGTTCCCCCCTCCAACTCTTTTGGCCCCTGCCCCCCTCACCCTCATGCCCCTTGGTGTGAACACCCAAGGCCCACCTGTCCTCTGTCCCGTCACAGCCACAGGCAAGGCCTGGGGACGTCAGTGCCTTACCAGCCTCCTGCCCAAGTACTTTGAGTCCAGGTCTTTCTGGGGCAAGCCAGGCTCTGTGACCTCTGCCCCATCCTGATGTGGGCCTGGACTCGTGGCTGGAAATTCTCCCTACTCAGCCCAAGGTCAGGTGCCGCTTGTGCTTTGCATGACAGACCTCAGGGATCTGACTGCGTCTCAGCGAGCACAGGGAAGCCTCCTTCCTACCCCGAGCGTCATGAGGCTGGGAGAGAAGGGAGGGCCAGGGGGGCTGCAGAAGACCACCAGGAGGGCTTCCGGAGGAGGAGCCACTACCAGGGACCTGCTGGGGCCTATCTGGGTGCTGCAAGAAGGCTGGCAGGCCTGGCCCCTCCCCCTCTGCCTGTGGCTGTACCAGGGTGCCCACATGGGGCAGGGATGTGCCATCTGCCCTCCATCCCCAGCACTGGGTGATGGCTTCGACAGTGGCCACAGAGTCTGCACACGCTCAAGACCACCACAGACAACCAGCCAGGAGAAACTGGGGAGCCCCCCTGGGTGTCTGCCTCACGGTCTCCCATGTGGAGGCAAAGGCTTCCTAGTGTTATCAATTGCTGCTTAACCAACCACCCCAAAACCTAATGTCTTACAACCATGACAGCATCTGTTTTGCCTACAGATCTGCACTTTGGGCAGGGCTCAGTGAGGACAGCTGGTCTCTGCTCCTCTTGATGTCACTGGGGTGACTTGGAGTCTGGGCTGGAGTCGTCCAGAGGCCCCTTCACTCACCATCAGGTGGTTCAGGCTGGCTGGGCTGGGACTGGGACCCCTGCGTGTAGCCTCACCTTGACCTGGGCTTCCTCTCAACATGGCGGCCAGGACGAGGGTAAGTTGCCTTTTATGATCCGTCCTTGGAAGTCACCCAGCCTCAGCCTGCCCCATTCTTCTTCTGTTTGAAGCTTGTCCTTACAGTCAGCTGATATTCAGTGTAGGTGGGGGAATTATACAAGACACATCAAAGACTATGGACATGGTGGGGCCAGCTTCCGTGGATGGGGCCAGACTCAAACTCTCCTTTCTAGGGGCCTCCCTCTCTTGGAACTGGGAGCCCACCCAGCCCTTCCCTGCCAATCTCCTCCCTCCATGCTTCCCACACCCACCAAATCCTATGGATAGTGGGCTCTGCTTCACCAGACAAGCCCTTCACTTCTGCCTTCCCAGGGAAAGGTCTTGGTTCTCAGAGGAGCTGGGGTGCTCTGAGAGTGGAGTGGGGATGTCTGCCCCTGTACTCTCCCATCCGCCTGCTGTGCCCTGTGTGTCCCCTGAGGCTCAGGTGCAAGCAGTGCTGCCCTCAGTGGTATCGATCCTCACAGGGAGTTCTGCTGTGGCTGCTGCTGCGTCCTCCCACACTTCCCGGTTTGAGTTCCTTGCACAGCTCTGCCATTCACCCCTGGACTCGGGCTGTGCACTTCTAAATCATCTTCCATGAGCTGGAGGAGGAACAACTCGTTTTAATCCTTCTTGCTTTTTTCAGATTTATTTTCAACATAGATTCCTCTGGTTACTGAGGGCGACAGCAGAGGAGTCACCTTTGTCCTTCCTTCTCACGGAAGCTGTGCAGCTCTTTCCATGTGCTGCACTGGTGGTCTCATTGTGCGATATCCACACAGCGTGTATGTTTCAGGCCCTGAGGCTCTGGGGTTCCTGCCGCAGCCTCCTTGCTGTCATGTCAAGGGACCAACGTCTTTATTAATTCAGGATGGCACCTGCTCTGGAGCCGACTCCTGGCTCTGCACTTGCAACTCTGGGCAAGCCACTTAACCTCTGTTTTCCTCTGTCTAATCTGTGCATGGGGACAGTAAAAAGACCTATCACAGAAGAACTGGAGCAGCACGTAGGAGGGGCCGTGCCAGCCGTCCTCCTGGCTTCTCATCACTGGCATTATTTCAGAAGACCCCCCCGCCCCGGCCTTTGTCCCTAGGGGATATGTTCCAAGACCACCAGTGGAAGCTGGAAACCTCACATAGTAGCAATACCTGCACACTGTCTTCTCGATCTGATAATCGAAGTGGCTGCTAAGTGACTAATGGGAAGGCAGCATCTGCGGCGTGGATCCACTGGACAAAGGGATGACTCCTGTCCAGGGCAGGATGGAGCAGGAAGGTGTGAGGTTTCACTACACTACTCAGAACATTATGCAGTTTCAAATTCAGAATTGTCTTATTCTGAATTTTCCATTGAACAATTTTGGACTGTGGATGACCGCGGGTAGCTGAAACTGTGGAAAGCAGAACTGTGGGAAAGGTGACTACTGTATTCACGCCAGATTCTTGTGGGCTCCCTCCTTGTGCCACAGCCTGCCTTGGACACCGAAGATTCAGCACCTAAAACACGGCTGGTGGCTGCACCGTGCAGCATCTGGGAATGTCTTTCTGCTCCCTTCTGATGGGAACAGTAATTTGTGTGACATATTCTTTCCCCCCAAACGTCTGTGTGTGTTGCTCAGAGTCGTTTGATATTTCAGAACACAGGGAAATCTAAGCTCACCCGAAAGTATCACAGATTTGTAGGTAGTGCATGTCTTTTGTTTTTTTCCTGGCTGGCTGGCGGGAAGATTTTCCTCTCTCTATGTGGAAGAAGTGCCTGAAGGCCTCCTGCCTGCCCCTGGCACCAGATTCCCCAAGGCCCGCACCAGCCCCTTCTGACTTCCGGTTGCACTTCTGGTCATTTGTGATTCTCCACATTAAATCACCCGGATTTGCCCCATGTGGTCTCTGTCTCCTGATTGGACCCAGACTGAAACAACTTCTTTGTGACTTTTTGCACATATTTTTAAATTGCAGTTAAATGTACATAACATGAAATTTACCATTTTCACCGTTTTTGAGGGTACAATTCCATGGCACTGGGTATATTCACAATGCTATGCAACCATCCCCACCATCCGTCTACAGAGCTCTTTTCATCCCATAGGCCCTGGCACCCACCATCCCACTGTCTGTCTCTAGGAATTTGTATATTCTAGGGACCTTATATAAATGGAATCACACAGTATTTGTCCTTTTGTGTCTTATTTCACTAGGCATAATGTCTGCAAGTTTCACCCGTGTTGTAGCACGTGTCAGACTTTCCTTCCTGTTTAGGTTGAATAATATTTCACTGTTTGTGTATACCACATTTTGCTTATCCACTTACCCTTCGATGGTTGCGCTGTTTCCACCTCTTGGCTATTATCGATAGTGCTGCTGTGAACATGGGTGGGCAAATATCTGTCTGAATCCCTGCTTTTAATTTCTTTGAGTATGTACCAAAGGAACATACCTAGAAGTAGAATTGCTGGTTCCTGTGGTGGTTCTCGGTTTCATTTTTTAAGGAACTCTCATCACGTTTTCCACAGCAGCTGCATCATTTAGCACTCCCACCAGCACGCGCTCGAGTTCTAAATGTGTCCCTGTCCTCACCAACACTTATTATGTTCTGTTTTTTTTATGGTAGCCATCCTAACAGTGAGAACGGGTAACTCACTATAGTTTTGATTGACCGTCATTTTCCTAATGGCTAATGATAGAGAACGGGTAACTCACTGTAGTTTTGATTGTCATTTTCCTAATGGCTAATGATATAAAGATTTTTTCCATGGCTTGTTGGTCACCTGTTCATCATCTTTGGAGATATGGCTATTCAAGTCTTTTGCCAATTTTTGAATTGGGTTGTTTGTTTTGTTGTTGAGTTATAGGAGTTCTCTACCTATTCTGGATGTTAATCCCTTATCAGATACATGGTTTGCAAATATTTTCTCCCATTCTGTGGTTTACCTTTTCACTCTCTTGATAGTATCCTTTGATGCACAAAAGTTTTAAATTTTGAGTAAATTGTATTTATTTATTTATTTTTGCCTGTGTTTATGGTGTCATATCTGAGAAATCATTGACAAATCCAAAGATTTCTCCCTACGTTTTAAGGGTTTTATAGTTTCCCCTCTTACATTTAGGTCTTTCGTCCATTTTTACTTAGTTTTTGTATGTGGTTTAAGGCCAAAGCTCCAACTTTATTCTCTGCATATGCATATCCAGTTTTCTCAGCACCTTTTGTTGAAAAGACTGTCCTTTCTTTCCCCATTGAATGGTCTAGACACCCTTGTCGGTCACTTGTATATCCTGGTGAAAATCATTTGACCATATACGCAAGGGTTTACTCCTGTAATCTCTATTCTGTTCCATTGGTCTAAATGTCTGTCTTTATGCCATTACCACACTGTTTTGATTAGATCATTTTGTAGTAAGTTTTGAAATTAGAAAGTGTGACTCCTCCAATTTTGTTGTTCTTTTTCAATATCATTTTGACTATCTGAGGTCCCATGAGATTCCATATGAATTTTAGAAGGGGCTTTTCTATTTCTGCAAAACATGTTGAGATTTTGATAGGGATTGCATTGACTCTGGAGATCATTTTGGGTGTATTGTCATCATAACAATATGAAGTCTTTCAATCCATGAACATGGACTGTCTTTTCACTTATTTATGTCTTCTTCAATTTCTTTCAGCAATGTTTTGTTGTTTTCAAAGTACAAGCCTTTCACTTCCTTGGTTACGTTTATTCCTAAGTATTTTATTCTTTCTTACACTGTTGAAAATGGAATTGCTTTCTTAATTTCATTTGTGGATTGTTTATTGTTAGTTTATAGGAATTGTCATGATTTTTTAAACCTTTAAAAATGTAATCATAATATACATACAGAAAAGTGCTTAATGTATGAATGTACCACTCAATTATCACAAAATGAAATCCATGTAACCACCTCCGACTCAATAAATAGATGATTACCATCTGATGCCACCTCCTGGCATCTCTGTGCTCCCCAAAGGTAACTAGTTTCATAGTTTCTAACTCCATAAGTTTGTTCAGCCTGTTTTCACACTTAACATAGAGGAAGCCTGCGTGAGTAACTTTTTGTGTCTGAACACTTTTGCTCAATCAACTTGCGTCTAGGAAGCACATTCATTTTGCCATGTGTAGCAGTAAATTGCCCATTCTCATTTGTAGAATGTTGCATTGTGTGGATACACCACAAGTAAGTTTTCCCCGTGCTGTTAGTAGGCATTTGGGTATTTTCTCATTTGATGCTCAGGTGGCAGAGCTGGGAGCATTCTTGCACATGTCTTTTCATGAATGATGTGTATGTTTCTGTTTCGAGGTGCCCCTAGGAGTGGGGTTGCTGAGTCAAAGGGAGTTCTTGTGCTTGGCTTTTGTAGATGCTGCCAGAGTTTCCTAACATGCTTGCACCGACGTACATGACACCAGCAGAGATGGGAGTTCTGATTGCTCCTTAGTAGTGGCTGGAGCTGGCTCACAGGGGCTTGCAAGAGCCAACCATGCAAATCTCTTCCAACTCCACACGAGCAACAACAGACTGGTAACTGGAAATCAACCACAGCGGGAGTATTTGCACCATGGAAATCAGCCCGTGCTGCAGATCCGGCAAGTGTTTGTTAGGCGCTCACCAGCACACTCCTGCTCCACTTCCTTGCCAACCCTTGATGCTTTCAGTCTTTTTCATTCTGGCCACCCTGGTAGATGCATAGCAGCGTCTCATTTTGGTTTTATTTTGCCACCCCTGCTCCCTAATGACGTTGAGCACCTTTTTGCCTGCTGGTTGGTCACGAGGTGCCGTCTTTTGTGAAGCACCTGTTTGAGTCTTTTGCTAGTTTTTGACATTGCGTTGACTTTTTCTTATACATCTGTAGCAGTTTTTTATGCGTTGTGATTATACAAGCCCTTGGATGATGGCCTGTGGTGATTTTGATGAGCAAAAGCTCTGCTTTTCTAAATTTTTTATAGTTAGTACTTTATGTGTACTATTTAACATCCCCCATCCTGAGGCCATGAAGATATTTTTTTTCTGCAGGGTCAAATTTTGTTGCATCCCATGTGGGTAGCAGCTAACCCAGAATATCTATTGATTATATCCTCCTAAAATATAACAGTTCTGAGTATTTTATTACTAATTTCACACAAATAATCCATCCAATCTCAGCATTTTTCTCCTTTCCTGGGGGTGAGAGTACATTATCTTTTAACATTGTTAAATCATTTCAGACTTCTAGGTAAGTTGCAAAAATAGTACAAAGAATTCCCACACATCCTTCACCCAGATTCTGCAAGTGCTGGCATTTAGCACCCTTGCTGTCTCCCACGCTCCCCCTCCTCCTCTATCTACATCGTTTTTTATCATTTATAAGTAGGCTACAGACATGATGTCCCTCTAAGTGCAATGCACACTTCCTAAAAGCAAGGACATTCTCTTATGTAACTGCAGTACAAATATCAAAATAAGGAAATTAACATTAATAAAATATGATCTAACCTACAACATTCAAATGTTGTCACCTGTTCTGCTGTGTCCGTTTTTTTAATCATCCAGCCCAAAATGTCATCCTGTGCTCTTTACATATGTGAGTCTTTCCACACGCGTGCACGCGTCCCGGCTCTGACCACTGATGGGCTGGAAGCAATAACACCCTGATGACAGTGGGCACATCGGCCACTCAGATACTGGATCCTAAATACCTCCCAAGTCGTATTTAGAGAAATAGCCGAGCCCAGGGCTGGGGCAGGGAATCAGAGTGAAAACAGCACTAAGGGTGAGAGTCCCACAGCGACCCTCCCTGGCAGTAAGCCGGGCCAGGTTCATGGTTTAGTCCAAATCTTAGCTTTTCTTTTTGAGACAGGGTCTTACTCTGTCACACAGGCTGGAGCGCAGTGATGTGATTGCAGCTCACTGCAGCCTCCAACTCCCGGGCTCAAGCAATTCTCCCACCTCAGCCTCCCGAGTAGCTGAGTAGCATGCACTACCACGCCCAGCTAATTTTTGTATTTTTTGTAGAGATGAGGTTTTGCTATGTTGCCCAGGCGTGTCTCGAACTCCTGGGCTTCAGTGATCCTCCCACCTCAGCCTCCCACAGTGCTGAGATGATAGGTGTGAGCTACGATGCCCAGCCATGGTAGCTTTTTTTAACTCAATTTTTAAATTTTTAATTTTGAAATATTTGATGTTTACAAAAGATTGTGAATTGCAATAAAAAGTTTGAAAGCACTTGAGCCCAAGAGTTTGAGGCTGTAGTGAGCTGTGATCGCACCACTGCACTGCAGCCTGGGTGACAGAGTGAGATCCCGCCTCAAAAAAAAAAAGTGAGAAAGGCCCTGCTCAGGTGTGGGTTCCTGGGTCCTCTGGGTTCATGCTGCCCACTTCCGACATTCAACCAAACTGTCCCAAGTTGCTGGTCTGGCTCATCTCCTGGTGCTGGGGCTGCGGCTCTGGGGCCACACGCACCCACACACACTGCCACAGCTTCCATGTTGTTTGTTGCTGCTTGGTGGGTGCAGCGACCCGCCTGACCTGACCCTGGTGCCAGCCAGGAAGAGCCTCTTCCCTCACACCCACTGACATTCACCATGCAAAGTGCCTGTGTGTGCCTGTGTGCGCCTGTGTGTGCCTGTGTGCACCTGTGTGCGCCTTTGCTGGTTTTCCTACTGAGTTGTATGTCTTGATCTGATTAATTCTAGGAAACTTTTTTTTTTTGAGACAGTTTTGCTCTGTCGCCCAGGCTGAAGTGCAGTGGCGTGATCTCAGCTCACTGCAACCTCCACCTCCCGAGCTCAAGCGATTCTCCTGCCTCAGCCTCCCAAGTAGCTGGGATTACAGGTGCCCGCCACCACACCTGGCTAATTTTTGTATTTTTAGTAGAGACAGGGTTTCGCCATCTTGGCCAGGCTGGTCTCCAACTCCTGACCTCAAGTGATCCGTCCACCTTAGCCCCCCAAAGTGCTGGGATTATAGGCGTGAGCCACTGCACCCGGCTGATTCTAGGAATTCTTTCTATATTCTGGATACTAGTCCTTTGCTTCTATGCACAGAAGATATCCTCTTGGGCATTTGGAGGTCCCCTCTCTTGGTGTGTCATTTTGGAGGTCCCCTCTCTTGGCGTGTCATTTTGGAGGTCCCCTCTCTTGGCGTGTCATTTTGGAGGTCCCCTCTCTTGGCGTGTCATTTTGGAGGTCCCCTCTCTTGGCGTGTCATTTTAGAGGTCCCCTCTCTTGGCGTGTCATTTTGGAGGTCCCCTCTCTTGCTGTGTCATTTGACAAAGAGAAGTTCTTGGGTTTGACACAGCTTCTCTTCAGGGCCCTCCCTTGGTCAGTGTTTACTAAGGTCACAGAGATAAGCACCCATATTTTCTCCTGTAATCTGCCTGAAGATGCCTCGTGTGAACAGCAGGGAGCTCTGGTCTATGGCACGTAGGATGGGGTTGGCAGCAAGTGGCAGAAAAACCCTACTGACGGCTGCTTAGGTGAGGTGTGTTTAAGAAATAAATCAGAAGGCTGTATTTAAGAAATAATTGTATTTCTCCCTGGTGTTAAAACCAACAGACGCAGCTGCTGTGTGTCAGGGACAGCTCTGAGGAGACCTGGACACACCTCCCTCCCTGCCCACAGGCATGACATTGGCCCCCACAGGGAGGCTGGAGGTGGAGGCTGGAGGCTGGAGACCCCTGAGGGTAGGCTCGGCCTGGGCGAAAGTCCATTTTCTCTGGAATGAGTGGGGACTGGGTGTTAGGAGTCACCTGTCCTTGTGGGGACACCCTTCTCCCAGCAGGAAGGGGACAGTTGGTCATTCCCTGCCCTGGGCAGCAGGAGGAGGTTGCACCTACTGGGGCCCAGGCCCAGAGCATCAGGGACCTCCCCTCTGCCCCCGACCAGCAGCAGAGGCCCTGCCTGCATCCCCATCCTGGCGGCTGTGTGTGTGTCTGGGCCAGACGCCCCTCGGCCCTGCTCCACACTGCTGACTCTCCTCACCGAGATGCGGGGATCAGAGGGTGACCGGAGAAAGGGAGGCAGACGGAGGGGCCTGGGCTGGGCAATGTCTCCCAAGAGGGAGGACAGATTCACCTTCAGACACAGAAGCAGCAGCAGCATCTCTGCTGGCAGGGGCAGCTGAAGGCCGGGCAGGGTGCGGGCTATGAGGGAGGAGCAGGGCCGAGGGCTGGTGGGCTAAGAGGGCAGGGTTGCCCCCCAGCAGGCTGGCGCAGGCCGTACCTCTCTGAATGTGGCCCTCGTGTGAGCTTAGTGGTGGGGGTCCAGGCACCCGGGCAGCCGGCTGGGCACAGGGGAGGTCTCTGTGGGCTCTAAGGAAGCCACTCATCCTGGTGACCCCAGGGCTCAGGCCTTCCACCTGTCCCGCCTTCCCCACCAGCATCTGTAGGTAGGGGCGCCCAACCCCGTCCGCCAGCCCTGACTCCAGCCGGCAGCCTGCTCCACACCTGCATCAAATCTGCAGGAGTCCCAGACAGCCCCCCACCCACCCAGGTCCAGCCTGCCAGGAAATCCAGGCAGAACCTGCCGTGGGGGACCCCTTCCCAGGCACCGGCCGTAAGCCCCCCTCTCTGTTGGGTCCGGAGCCTCCTGCCCACCCCAATGTGTCCCCAGCAGCCTCCAGGGACCCCCATTAGCAATTCACAGCCTCAAAACACCAGCCCCAGGGAATGGCTGGGCCAAGCTGGGGTGAGTGAGACAGAGGACACGCTCAGAGGACAGTCAGCGGGACTCAGGGACAGCTGACATGGCCACGGACGACCCGGCAATCACGCCTCACAGACACGGACCCACGAGTGAAACCGGAGCCACGCGCCCGCACAGACGCAGGGGATGGTAAACTGTCCCCTGCTGCTAAACACCCCCTGGTCACCAAGGGGTCCTGCCTCTCGGCAAAGCCGGTCAGAAAGACCCACGCCGAGCGGCGGACCCCAGCGGGAAGTCTGGGTGGTGGGGACCTGCCCCTAACTCCGTGAGAGGCGAGCCCTGAGCCCTGGGTGGTCCATAGTGAGCCACAGTAGCCAAGGGGCATGGGTCTGTGGGCGCCACGGGGAGCCTGCTAGGAACATCGGTTCACAGGGGTCTCTTTTGAGTGCCCATCGGCAGCGGATCATGGCAAGCTAAACCCACCTGATGCAGCGCGCAGCCTCCTCATCCTGGGAGTTTTCTGGGCCTGGGTGGGGCAGGCAGGGAGGGTCTCGAGCGCATCTCACATCACAGGGGCTGGTGGCTCAGAGGCCTCGGGACAGCTGCTCTGCCCAGGGGCTCTGGGTACTCAGAGGCCAGTCAGCTGCCCACGCCTCAGGCCGTGTTCCAGCCGGAAGCCCCTCATCTTCCCACTCAAATCTGTGCTCTGTAATCAATGCCCAGAAAAGCAATTAGCCCCCGACTGGCCACACTGGTCATCTCTGATGGCAAGAAGGACTTCGGAGGGTCACGCCGACGCAGTGAAGGGGCCGGCAGGGGGCTGTGGGGACAGAGATCCATCAGCCTCCCCACAATTAACGCCGAAGCGCCACCCTCGCCTCCTAAATTACACCGGCGGCCGCAGCCAGCCCGGACCAGCGTAAATCATGTTCTGACTGCCGCGCGTCAGGGCAGCGGCTCTTCCACTAAGAGCAGTGTTACTGTCTCCTAAATCCCAAAGCCATGATTGATGCCACCTGCCCCACACGTGCTGAGGCCACCATCTGCTTACAGGGAAACATAAACTTTGAATAAGCAGGTCCCACTGATTTTAACTGGGCTAATTTATTGCTCACAAGCGGAGGAGCTGAGTTCGCAGCAAATTTCTCCAGCCACCCGGGAGCCCGCAGCCCGGCCCTCTCATCTGCGATGGGAGCTTGATAAGGTCACCATCAACAGCATCCACATGGCGCCACGCCAGCCGCCGGCCCCCAAAAGCACCAGGGAAAAAAGCCCCGGAGAAGCACCTCCCATGGGGGGATTTGTTTCTGAATTAAACACTCCCTGCCCCAACGGAAGCCTATTCATTTTCACAATCAGCTTTCTTCCCAGTTGTAAACACTCTTTCCAAAACTTGTGCATGATTTTAATTACAGATAAGTTTCTCTTTAAAGGCCGGGCGTTCATGCCTGGGGTGCTGAGCTGAATTCGATACATCTCTACGTTAACAGTGTCCGTGAGGAACAGGCCGGCCTTGGGCCGTGCTCCTGGCTGGGCCCAGGCAGCTCCTGGGTTGGGGCACTCCTTGGCACAGAGGCACTGGAGGGGCCCACCAGCTCCTTCCACCCTGTTGCCCCAGGACGTTGGGGACCCAGGAAAAGTCCTCTGTCCAGCTCCATGCCCCATGAGGCCATGGCCCAAGACAGCAAGCCAAGCTGAGACCCACCAGGACTCGCCCCCTCAGCCCACACCGACCAGAGTGCACCCCTGCGGCCATGGCAGCCCTGGGTGGGAGTGTGTCTGTGGAGTGTGTCTGTGGCTGAGACCAACCAGGACTCGCCCCCTCAGCCCATACCGACCAAAGTGCACCTCTGCGGACATGGCAGCCCTGGGTGGGAGTGTGTCTGTGGAGTGTGTCTGTGCTTCTGCAGGAGGGGAGGCTGTGGGTGGCTGGTGCACAACAAGGGCAAACAGGAGCCAAGGCCACTGGGGCTCGTCCTAGAGCCAGCTCTGGGCTTTCTCCTCCAAGAAGCCTCCCCTGACCTGCCCTTCCCCAGCCCTTCCTGGGTGTCACCGCTGCCTGTGGCTGCTGGGCCTACGCCCTCCCCACACCCATACCAAGAGCTTCTGGAAGCTGGGAGAGCCTCTCACATCATCCAGGTCCCCAGTCCCAGCACACAGCTCTGCAAAGCCACCCCCCTCACCCCCCAACAACTGAGAAAAGGCCCAGGACAGCCACACTGCTTCCCCTGGTTGGGGGTCCTCGGAACCACAGCCAAAGACAGACTGTTCTCCATGCACTGTTCAGCACCCATGACACCACTGAGTCCAGAACCCCAGGGTACTGGGAGGCCCCCTGGAACCTCCTCCAGGGAGCACCAGCACCTGCCTCACGGGACTGAAAGGAGGAGATCCGGGTTCCACCCACCTTCCCAGGCTGGAACACACTCGCCTTTTCTGGAAATGCAAGAGACACACTCAACCAGTGTGACACAAGAGGCATGAGCTGGAGACAAGGGACACAGCCGTCTGCAACACCAGACAGGGAAGGGAAGCTCCCTCTTGGGTCCATCCTCACAGTACTGGACGAGCGGAGCTCAGGCAGTGTGCGTGTGCACGCATGCGTGTGTGTGTGTGCGGGTGTGTGCATGCGCGTGTGTGCGTGTGTGTGCTTGCGTGTGCATGTGCGTGTGTGCGCACACACCATGTGAACTTGCAAATGGGTCGTGTGTGTGTGACCGCGTGTGCATGTGTGTCTGAGCACATGGTCAGGTGCATGTGTGTGCATGTACGTGTGTGTGCGCACGTGTGTGTGTGTGCATACGCGTGTGTGATGTGTGTGCGTGTGTGTGCTCAGAGAAGCCTCCTGGAGCCAAGGAGATCCCAGGAACCTGACGCTGCCCCACAGGCACAGTTGGCTTTGCCGTGGGTTTTCAGCTTCCAGCTTCCTGGGTTTGAAGGAATGTCTTTCTATCCATAGAAAAAGAAGGAAAACAAAAGCTGGGCTACAAATACTTTCCATTCAGTTCTCAAACGGAGGCCCCAAGCCAGGCCAAGCCTCGTCTCTGGAGGTCTCTGCAGCCTCCAGAATCTGTGTGATTTTTCAGTGGTAAATGAAACTGCCAAGGCCCGGCTATGTTGCACGGCTTCGCCGTCATAACTTTAAATCCCATTATGATCACCTCATTTTACAACATGCTTTGGCCCTGGGATCAATATATCAAGAGGGCCCAGCGCCGGTTATGATCTGGACAAGATTCTGAAGTGGGGGCTGCTGCCAGCAGGGCCCCGGCCTCTCCTACCCCTCGGGTCACGCCTGCCCAGAGCAGGGGCTCCCCAGGGCGCAGCAGAATCCAGGAAAGGGGCAAAAGAGGGGAGGCCGTGGGGGAGGCAGTGAGGGGCAGGAGAGCCCCAGAGCCTCCACCCCGCGCCCCCATGGCTCCCCCAGCGTGTTACAGCAAGCAGGCGCCCGAGAGGCCGGTCCAGCTCCAAGTCACTCGAATGGAGACCAGCGCAGACCTCGGCTCCAGGGTGGCCCCGGCACCCTGTCCTCTTACTTGGCAGGACCCCCAACCTCCTGCACACTCCCGGGGTGAGGCAGCCCCCAATGGGTGCCAGGCTGCAGGGACCCAGGTCTTGCCTTTGTAGACGGGAGACGCAGCCAGCACACAGGCAGATGCTATGGGGCAGCGGCGGGCGGTGGGAGCGGTGGTGACGGCATCCCTTGCTCTCACTGAGGCCCTCTCCATGGGCTCGGGTCCCAAAACTCCCCAGGGGCGCACAGCAGAGCCAAATGGAAGAAGCAAAGACACAGATTAGCTCTCGCTGAAACAGGATGACAACGGCATTTTCTCCCGTTTCTGAAGCTGGACCTCATCAGTGAGCAGAGACACCTGGAGTCAAGGCCTCTGGGGCAGACACCCCGGTGCCTCCCGACCCCCACATCCCACAGGTGGCTGCCACAGCCGGGCAGCCCACCCCACCCAGCCAGAGGAGCCGCGGCCACCCAGGAGCCTGCCTGGAAAATCAATCAGCATGTTGGCCCTGCCAATTTCCAGGAGCATGAAACCATTTTTTGCCCAGCAGGGCGCTAATGTCCAATGCGGCCAAAAGCAGAAAGAGGCCACATGGAGCCCCACGGGGATCCTCACACTCCCCAAACAGCCCAGGACCCCAGACCCATCCCTGCAGCCTCCTGTTACACCTTGCCTGGGAGTGCGGCGACGAAAGGCACAAGGCACATGCGCGGACACACACAGGCTCACAGCGACGCCTCACACCAGCACTCATGCACACGCCACACACACACACACACAGGCTCATGGAGACCCCTTGCACCCGCACTCATGCACACGCCGCACACACACACACACAGGCTCATGGAGACCCCTTGCACCCGCACCAAGAGGCTGCTGTGGTCGGGGTTGGGGAGGAGGGACCCAAGCCCATCAATGCCCCCACTCCACACCCAAGTCCTACATCCAGCCCAGGTCCCCAATATCTGTCTGGCTCCCTGTCCCCTCCGGGGGGTCAGGTGGGGTCTGCAGTCTTTTGTGAGGCCCAGACCAGCCCAACCCAGCACAGCAAGGACCTGAGCCTTCCCTTCACAAATGGGGCGGTGGAGGCCCAGGGTCACAGCAGGGTGAGGCTGCCTCCCGGGCCACACTCGGCCGAGACACTGGGTGCAGACTCCGGGGTAGGGGGTCGGCAGTCTCTGATGGGACAGTGGGACCCTTTGAGCCAAGGCCAGCGGGGCCAGGGCCCACCCACTGCCCTGTGCCACAGGGAAGCAGCATCTAGAACCAGGGGCCCCAGGTAGCATCAGGCCCGCTGTGTGCCTGTGGCTGGTGAGGAGGAGCCACTGGTTCTCAGAGGCAGTGAAGGGGCAGGAGGCAAGCTTTGTGCTGCGACGTGCCATTCCAGCAGCTGGGAGAGTCCAGGTGTGGCAGGGGCAGCCCCGGAGCAGATAGGAGAGGCCTGGGCAGAGGAACCGCTGTCCTGCTGCTGGGGGCAGGTCCATGCTGGGGCAGGGGAAAGGCCAGGGCACCTTGAGACTCAGAGAGCCCCCTCCAGCCCAGCCTGCCCTGGGGGGGTGCCTGATCCCTCAGCCATGCCCCTGACCCCACCCCTGGCAGTCCTCCTGGGTCCTGGGAAGTGCTCATTGGTGCTATACCTGTGACCTGGGACTGGTCGGATGACAAGGTCGAGTGGGGAGGGCCGGGGATGGGGCTGGGTCCACCCCTGTAGCCCTTGGCCCCTGGCCTCCGCTCTGAGGCTGGAGTGGATCCAAGAGTCCTCTGAACCAGAAGCCCCAGAAACACCCAGCCTCCCTCCCCGCCTCACCAGTGCCAGGAAAGGAGGGGCTGCTGACAGGGACACACGGACACGCGGAAGTGCTGACAGGTGCCTGGGCTAGAGGGAGGGTTCCTGCGGTGGGAGGGCAGAGGTGGGAGGGCAGGGGTGGGAGGGCAGGGGTGGGAGGGTGCAGGAACATCCCCCTTGTGTTCCCGGACCAAACCGAGGGTCAGGCTGCTATTTCTCGTGGCCCAATAACGAGATGCAGATGAACTGGGGAGGAAGAGAGTTTTTATTTCTGCCACCGGTTACAGGGAGAAGGCTGGGAAATTATCACCAGACCAATTCAAAATTACAGTTTCCCAGAGCTTATCTACCTTCTAAGCTGTGTGTCTACATGTAAGTGTGCATTCATCTAAAGGCGTAAGTGATTAACTTCTTTTACTCTATAACTAAGGTCTGAGTCCTGAAGACCTTCCTCTGGAACCTCAGCAAGTTTTAAGTTTACCTCGTCTAAATGGGCCCAGGTGCTGAGGTGATGGTCCTTATCTCGTCTCCTGCTAAATCACAGAGGTTTGGGGCGCTCCTTCAGACCCACAATAAAACTTATTTAATCTTAAACGGGTCCTGTGAAGAATTCCTTCATTGTCTTGTCACTTTAAGGCCGAGGAAAGGCCTGTGCAAAACTCTGGGTGGGTTTTTGTTACATTCCAGCCTTTGTATCAGGGCACTGGCTTTTAATATTTAACTTCACCGCCCAGTCAGTGCTGAAACAAGTGTTGTGGAGGCCTGCGTTCGTGAGACCTGGCCTGCCACGCTTGGAGTCCTAGTGTAGTCCCCAAAGTCAGGGAGGGACGGGACCCACAGACACGTGGCCGCGGGGAGAGGCCCCAGGGGGCATGAGGCCCAGTGACCCCACACAGCCCGGGGACTAGGACAGCTGCAGCCTGACCTGGAAGAGGTGCCAGTCCCAGGAGGCCCTGGCACTGGGTGGGTGTACAGCCCCAGGCCCCGCCTCGACTCCCAGGGGTGGGCCGGATGTGCTGCCCAGGCAGGGACCCGGAGCCCCCCCAGCTGCCGTCTTCAGTGATTTGGAAGTGTAGAAAATGGGATTATCCAGGAACAGATGTGCACAGAGGGGGTGAAATGGAAAGCCTGCCCGCTGCGCCTGCCTTTGATTACCTCTGACGGCCACGCTGTCCACGCCCCCCCAGCACCCAGCTAAATTCAGCCCCAGCCCCACCAGCCAGCGCCTCATTGAAATTGAATTGATACTTTGTGAACTTCATTTGTGAATAATGTGATCTGACAGGGACAAATGTGACGGGGAATTGTTTTCAAACCTCCTCCAAATGGAACTTATCATTGGGTAAATACAGATTCCTTTGTCTCCCGCCTCTCCTTCCACCCTGGCGTCCTCAGGCCTGAATATGTATCAACCCCGGAGGTAATTGAATTGATGATGCAGAGGGTGGGGGCCAGGGTGGGGACCCTCCCCAGACTGCAGGTCCTCAGCGGGCGGCAGCCGTGGTGGCCCTCGGAGGCCGCCCTGCCCGAGCACCCACTTGGCCCTGCGGCCGCCGTCAGGCCTCAGATGTCTTACATATTAATTTCCCACTGCAGAACATTTGCCGAGCGCAGCTCAAACCCAGTTAGCTGGATTGATGAAGGTGGCAAAAGGATACGACACACGCTGATTCCACCTTTTCAGCTTCGATTAGCTCCGGCCGGGAGTCTGTCCCCGTCAGAGCTCCATTACGCGGCCAGCGGAGAACTGGGGAGGGGCCGGCCGCAACAGTGCCCAGGAAGGCTTCAGTACGGGGCCATTATCCCAACAGGCCGCCCCCAGAGAGCCAGGTGGGGCCCCGGGGCATGGCAGAAGCAGCCCGAGAGCCTCGGACGCCCACCTGCGATGGACAAGCCTTTGCCTGTGGCGGCCCGGCTGCAGCCCCTCCCTGTTCCTGCCTTCCCTGTCCGCAGGCCTGGGGAAGCATCGCCACTGACCAGGCCCCGGCGTGCCCTGTGGGCACATCCCACAGGACCCCAGGGACTCCCTCTCCCTGCCAGGACACCTCCTTGGCTCAGGCTCGGGTGGGCCTGGGGGTCCCGGCTCCCCAACTATCTGCCGTGCAACATTGACATTGGGGTCATAAAAAGCCCCGCGTGGCTGCAAATGTCCCCTTGTTTAAGCGCCCAGATGACAGCATGAGGAAGGACAATGACCTGCCCTTTACAGACGAGGAAACTCGGTCCTGTGTGGGCGGGGGCCGCGGGCTGGTGGAGGGGACACACATGGCACCCTGGCAGCCATCACACCGCAGCTCCATCCCTGCCTCCTCCTCACCAGCATCTCCGCGCGTGCAGAAGCCGATGACAGAGAAGGACTCGGAAACCTCTGCCCTCAGACGCGCACCCTGGAATGAAGGTCCCTGGAGCGAGTGAGGAAGAGAAAGCAGACGTGATTCAGGAAGATGCTGCCGGGCCCCGGCCCCACCCCAGGCCCTGGAAGCCCCGTCTGTTCCGACAGCCCTGAAAACACCGCTGATGTCAGGCCCTTCCTGCGGGTTCCCGTGAGGACAGCGGCTCTGAGTGGGCCTCGTGGAGTCAGCGTCTGTGTTCTCGGAAATGCTGCAGGTCCACCCCCGGGGACACTGGAGGTCTCTGGGCTTCGTGGCTCAGGGACTCTGATTGTGCTGTTCCAGGTCACATCCCACAGGTCTCCCTCAGCCCCCAGGAGGAGAGAGCAGCAGACAGAGCAGTGGCCACACCAGGCACCACCGCCTTCCACCTGCTCCAGACCCCAAGTGGGCAAATGAACAGGCAGAGCCAAGGAGGCAGCCCAGGCCTGTTTTCCCTGGTGAGATGCCCTGAGACCAGGACACAACCCAGGCTGCCCGCCTCGGCCCACACCTCCGGCAAACCCACGGGCTCCAGACGAGGTTCTGCAGCCTCCGGCCCATGCCTCCCTGCAAATCCGCAGGCCCCAGAGAAGGTTCTGCAGCCTCCAGAGGACCCTGGAGGATCCCTCCCTCCATCACCTCACTTCCTCCTGGCCCCACTAAGCAGTCACGGTACCTATTTTATTTTAGTTTTTACTGGAAGCAAAATTCACATAACCTAAAATTAGCCATCTTACACGGTACATGTCTGTGGTACTCAGGTGTTTGCAATGGCACCCACCCAACACCAATGGTGCCATCCCAGGTTCTCATCCTCACCCCAGTCAGAAACCGCCGCCTTTAGGGGCCCCGCCCCACCCTCCTCCCCAAACTGCCTCCCACCTCCCCCTGCCTTCAGGGGCCACGCCCCCCACCTCCCCCCAGCCCGACACCCCCTATTCTGCTTTCTGTCTGTGAATTTGTTGTTCTGGACACGTCATGTGGCCTTATTTCAGGGCTGAGCACAGGGTCCCCAGGTTTGTCTACACAGTGGCATCAGCGCATCCTTCCTTTTTAAGGGTTTTCCCTTAAGAATGCGGAATATTCACACTGCATTTTCCGTGTTGTGGACATTCCGAATTCTTCCCAGCGTGGACACTCCGCATCCTCCCCAGGGTGGACACTCCGCATCCTCCCCAGTGTGGACACTCCCCGTTTTTCCTGGTGTGGACACTCCGCCTTCTTACTCATTCCTCTGGGCAGCGGTGCTGTTCGCCTCCCCTGCCTGGACGTTGTGAGTGGGCTGCATGAACAGGCAGTCGGACACCATCTTCCTTTCTCCTCAGGGCCCTTTGGGAACCATGCAGACATCCCGGCCATGGCTGAGTGGGGCTGCCTGCTGGCAGGAGCCCCAGGACCAGCTCCGTCCACCCATACTCCCCCTAGAGTCCCATTGTGAGTCATCTCGAGGGTCCACCAGGGCCAGAACCTCTAACAGGGATGAGAGCCTCGGTGGTGCCCCTGACTGTCCACTACTGGAGCAGCTGGAGGGTCTGATGTGCGGCCCCCAGGGCCCTGGGGTGACCCGAGGAGGCCCCCGCTCCAACCTCCCAAGCAGGAGCATCACCCCAGCATAGCACGTTCCAAGGCTGTGGGTTTATCTTATAAGCACGGGAACCAATGACTTAGGAAATTGCCAAGATAATAAAGATTTTTACGTGGCCTTCACGCTCTGTACTCCAGTGCAGTGGGGCTTCCACGGGGGACCCAGGGGCAGCCAGGCTTCCGGGAACCGGCGCCTTCACTCCGCCTCACCGATGCAGGTGGGGCCACCTCTCTCACTCGCAGGAGGAGACATCAACAATGGCCACAGAAATGGACCTTTTGTCCCACCCGGCTCTGCAGGGGTTGCGAAATCTATCCTGGGCTCTGAGCAGGCCTGACCCACAAACCTTCCTGACCGGCCATTAGACCGGGGGGCGGGTGCTGCCAGGCCCTGGGGTTCAGCCAGATACCGGGCACAGGCCTGGGGACCAGTCGGGCTAGGACAAGAGTAGGCTTTGGCCGGGGGGTAGGGGGACGCCTGGAGTGCCTTAGGGCTTGATTCGGTTTGCTCTTTTGTCCCTGCAGCTTTAGAGGTGGAGGCAGGAATTCAGGGAAAGACGTTAAGCGTGCATCACGGCAGCCCCAACCCAGGGCAGCCCCTCAGATGGGGAGCCAGGGTGTGAGCCCCAAGCTCCAAGGATCTCGGAGGTTTCATTGGCTGCCGGGCTCGGGACCCCGAGGCCCAGTGCACAAGCCAGGGAGTGGGCAGGCAGGGCACCCGCGAGCCATGGGGTCTGCCCCCCGGGCCTGGTGCTGCCCGCTTGCTGTCCTTACGACGCTGCGTCCTGGAATTCCCATCTGAGACGACCGCCCAGTGTCCAGGCCACTAGTGACGATGCTGCAGGCCTGAGGTCACTGATCCAACCTCTTCTCCAGCCCTAAACAGAGTTCAGGGCTCACCGCCCTCATCACAAGCGTGAAGAAGTGTGAGGACTCAGGATGGTGGGAGCGGCAGCTGGAGACCTGGATTCCCAAGGGCCAGCTGCAGATGGTGGCATCCTTCTGGATCTTTCTGCAGAAAGGAGTCTGATAGGTGCTTGCAGGGGCTGGAGGGACTGGCCCAGGCTGCCCTGACCAGACAGGGGCTGCTCCTGCCACTGCCAAGGGTCCCCTCTGCCAGCCCAAGTCTGCCCCTAGGAGCAGAGCGAGTCTCTCCAGAAACTCCTGTGGTCAGGGCACGCAGTGAGACCTCCCAGCCCTGCCTCCCAGCCCCGCCTGCCCACTTGGCCAGGCAGTCACTGACATGTTGAGAAGCAGGTGCCCCTGCCCCATGGCCCCCAGGAAGAGCTGAGGCAGGCGCTGCTACGTCTCAAGGGGCAGCAGGAGGAAAAGTCCACAGGCAGCCTGGGTCCCTCTGCGGGGCCCACGTTCCCACTGAGCAAAGCTGGCGGCACTGCAGCCCCCACCATGGACACCCCGCACCCATCCACTGCCTCCCTGCTACTGAGGCCGGAACTCGGGGCCTGAGACACCCACAGCCAGGGTGTCCAGCAGCCACCACTGGCACGTTAGAGCTGCCAACAGCATGGATGCCTGGACAGGTGAGGACGAGGGTGTGGGCAGAGCACACTGGCGTCAGCATGCCCACCCCAATCAGGAAGGAGCATTCCACCAACGCCCGGCCAGCTCCCTGCAGACTGGCCATGATAATGAAGGATGAGGGAAGCCTGAGGACCCATCCAGGCTGAGGTCCCACAAAGGTGACCCCTTGATGCAGCCTGGGGTCCCAGAGCAGGACCCCGGTAGGAGCCCCAGCAACTCCGTTCTGTGGATGGCGCTGACCCCAGGCCGATCAGTGGGCCCTGCTTCGGTGCAGTGCTGTCCCTGCGGGAGGTGAGGGAGCTACGGGAACTCTCGATACTATATTTAAAAGTTTTTTGTGGCCGGGCGCGGTGGCTCATGCCTGTAATCCCAGCACTTTGGGAGGCCCAGGCGGGCGGATCACGAGGTCAGGAGATCGAGACCACGATGAAACCCCGTCTCTACTAAAAACACAAAAAATTAGCCGGGCGTGGTGGCGGGCGCCTGTAGTCCCAGCTACTCGGAGAGGCTGAGGCAGGAGAATGGCGTGAACCCGGGAGGCGGAGCCTGCAGTGAGCCGAGATTGCGCCACTGCACTCCAGCCTGGGCGACAGAGCCAGACTCCGTCTCAAAAAAAAAAAAAAAAGTTTTTTGTAAAATTTGCTCAAAATTAAAGTTTTTATTTAATTTGAAAATGCCATCTGTCCTAGGTCAATGTGTGCACCTCAGGAAGGCATTGACATCCCAGCCCCCAGCACCTCAGAATGTGACTTGTTTGGAGACAGAGTCTTTACAGAGAAAATCAGGTTAAGGTGCGGTCATGAGGGCGGGCCTCACCCCAGCACGAGGCGCCCTTATGGAAAGGGGATCTGGAGACAGACAGACAGACACACAGGGAGAGGCTGTGTGACGATGAAGGCGGACGTCAGGGCGGTGCTTTCTCAGGCCAAGGATCACCCAGGGCTGCCTGCCGCCACCGGGAGCTGGGGAGAGGATGGGACCGGTTCTGCCTCTCATCCTCGGAGGAGCCAGCCCTGCAACCAGATCTTAGACTTCCAGCCACCAGAACTTCGAGGCATACGTTGCTGTGGTGAGAGTCTCCAGTCTCTGGTACTTTGCAAACTCACCGTGTCTAGGCAGATCTCACATGTGCTAGGCCCAGCAATACGAGAATATGACCTGTTTTCATTTCTACCTGGAAAGGGGACAGCCTGGGCAGGGTGGTAGGCACTGGGGGTGCTCTCCTGCCTTGTCGCCCCCTGCCCTGGGGTTGCGTGGCCCTGATGACTCCCCCTGCGGATGGTTCTCATGGGCGCCCGCTGCTGCCGTGGGCCCCTGCACAGCTGGTGGCCGTGGCATCGCTGGTGCAGCGCTGGCAGCTGACATTGGTCCCACTCTCGGCCCATGCAGAGCCCGTGCTGCCCAGCTCCCAGCAGGAACTGCTTCTTCACTGAAACACCAAGTCCTAGGAATGGTTCCCTGAGGCCAAACCTATAATTTTATTGTTGTGTGAATATTCTGTTTGAACAGGAGATTACAATTTTACTTCCCATTCAATAAACATCCCCACTGCAGGCCCTACTGAGGGAGTCATTAGCGGCTGTGTGGGGAGTAAGGATTAACAGTGGGTTCAGTGCAGCAGGACAGCTGGACCCCTGCCCCAGGCTCTCAGCAGGACAGCCGGACGGACCCCTGCCCCAGGCTCTCAGCAGGACAGCTGGACCCCTGCCCCAGGCTCTCAGCAGGACAGCCGGACGGACCCCTACCCCAGGCTCTCAGCTGGCGGTCAAGGTCTCCTGCTTTACTGATAAACTTGTCTCCAGGGACCCACACCCCCTGCCCAAGGGCTTTTGATCCTGGGCAGACATAGAAGCAGGGCAGGGCCTCAGTGTGGGCCCTGAGCCTCGGGCTCTAAAGGGTGAATGGCACGTTCACGCCATCGTCTTTCCTGGAAACGACAGCCCCTGCCATTCAGGACGTTACCCAGCCCCCGGCCTGGTAGCCCATGACTCTCTGGTTCATAACACAAAATCACACTTTTCATCAAGAAGCTCGTATTCTCCAGATAATTCAAGAATCCACAGAGCAAATCCAGCACAGACTGTTTGCTTCCCAACGCCCATACACATACATGTGCCTGCAAATTCCTGATGTTATGAAGACCTGCCCCGGGGAGGGGAGGCATCGCCCCCGGTAACCCCAGGGCATTGACAACCCACATCCCAGACCCCAGACGACCCCGGGGCACTGACAGTCCACACCCACACCCGAAATAACCCCGGGACACTGACAACCCACACCCCAAATAACCCTAGGCAACCCCAGTATGCTGACAACCCACACCCCAGACAACTCCAGGAGACAACCCACACCCCAGCTGACCCCGCATCCTGGCTGTGACGGGACTGCCATCCACGCCGCCTGCTCCAAGGGCTCTGCTGCTCTGGGTTGGACCTGCACGGCCCTGGGTTGCTGCAGGACTTGGGACAAGTGACTCAGTTCCCCAATGAGCAGGACAGCATCCCAACCGCCCTGGGTTACTGTGATATCAGGAGTCAGTGACCAACGTCTCTGAGCCCCCTTTCTGAGGCCAGATGCCAGCCTGGAGGCTGCAGTAAGTCCCTTCCCTCATCTGCACGAGGCCTGGGGGCCCCATGGCCACCTGGCCCAGGTGTGGGCACCGAGGCGGGGCTGTGGGGTGAGCTCCCGGGTGGCCCATGGCTGGCAGTCGGCCGTCCTGAGGGGACTCTAGGTACGACACGAGGTCCTCCAGCCACGGGCATCAGCTTCCCCTCTCGGACACAGGCCAGCGAAGACAATCGCCGGATGTTTGAGTATTTCCTCTCCTTCCAAAGCAAACAGAAAACCCGTCCACAGCATCTGTCGACCAAAAGAAGAACCGCCAGAGTCCAGGGAAGCAGCTTGCCGGGAACCTGCCAGGTTTGCATCAAATGCCCCGAGTTCTGGAAACCCCGTCCGTCCCAGGCAAACAGGCACCATGGGTCACCCTCCCGGGACCCACATTCGCGCCAGGCCTGGGTGGAGGCCTTGGCCCTGGGAAGGAAGGCTGACCCGAAGCCCTGGCACCCTGCCCCCGCGGCCACGTGCGGACGCAGAGGCCTCTTGGGCGGTGAAAGGCTGCTCCTGAAGGCATTTCTGGTTTTTCCATTTATAAAGCAGAGTGAGGTTATAAATCAGAAAGGTGTTTACAGGAGACACACAGCTGGCAATAACAGCTTTGAGGGGCCACTGCGTCTCTGTGACTATTTCATCTTCCACGCCAACTTAAACACGAGAAAAAAAGGCTTTCCAGCCCAGGGCCCCGCTGCACGGCCCAGCAGATTGAGAGCATTTGTAATAATTCATAGACTTCTCACTTTCATTTTTCTGCCGCCCAGGAATTACATTCCACTATTAAAATGCGCTGGGACTGCCTGGCCTGGTCGCTCCTGCGTGTTCAGACACAGGTCGGGCGAGGACCCTGCGCGGCCCCAAGTGGGCTGCGGCTCCAGGGCCGGGCGCTTGCCCCCTGCTGGACACACGGTGCACTGCAGGCAGCCCAGAGGGCCCTCCCCGCGCTGCGGGTGAGAAAATCCCGAGACAGGCCCATTTCCTCTGAGACGGCCACGGTTCCAGGTGAGAAAACAGGCGGGAGGGAAGAAGCTGGCGTCCAGGCCCCTGTGCAGTCACATCTGGTCCTCTGCGGCCCGTTTCTGTTCTTGGGATGCTGGCAGGGGGCACTGCCCCAGCTCAGGGGCACACAAGACCCAGATGGGTGCAGGCAGGAAGGCCAGCTTGGTCGGGGTGGTGGGGGCGGGCCCGGGCCGAGGCCAGAGCCGGGACAGGCCCCAGGCGTGGTCGGGCCCTGGACCTTCCCTACTGCAGACCCAGTGGGTCCCACTCGCCTTCAGCCGAGGCTTTGTCACCTCAGGGCAAGTTGAGGGCAGAGCTGGGACTCCCCGGATACTGCCCCATCTGCTCTCACCAGCCCCGGAGCCCCAGGCAGGAGGGATGGGCAGGGCCTGAGGGACAGGACTCTGTGGTCCTCAGAGCCTCACCCATTCACAGTCAGGCATGGGGCCAGAGAAGGCCGTGCTTCAGTGGGACCACCCCCTGAAGGCCCAAGGCCGGTGCCAGCGGTCCCCACAACAGGACCCAGAGGCCTCTCTGCCCCATCCTCCAGATGCAGCTTCTGGTGTGCACAAGCTGAGAGGGGATGCTGAAGGCAGGAAGGAGCGGGACTTGGGTGTCCTGTCCCACACGCCCCCGAGGGGCTGGCAGGGGAGGATGGAGCAAGATGGCGGAGCTTGTGGGGGGAGATGGGGAGCACATTTCAGCAGCTGGGCTCTTCTGGGAGAGCACAAACTGTGGGGGAGAAGAGTGACGGCCGGCAAGGTCCCTGGGTGGCGAGGGGTCCCGAGTCCAGGGGCCCAAATGCTTTGGGGCACGGTGACAATGCCACCTCCTCCAGGAAGTCTCCCCAGACTGCATGCCCAGCGGTGACTCTGAGCTGACTGCACCTCCCCTGAACTCCAGCCCTGGAAGCAGCCACTCTCCGGCTGCTAATATTACCCTCTAAGACTCGGGAGGTTTGGGGCGCAGTCCCAGAGGTTTTTCAGGAAACAGCCACTAAATGGATGAATGAATGATGAAGCCTGCTGCTCAAGGGCTGCAGACTTGGGCTCTCCCTGCACTGCCCGGGCCCTCAGGGCTGCACCCCCCAGGCTGGGTCGGGCCACACACCCCAAAAGGGCCCTGCCAAAGCCCTCCCACCCCAGAAACAGAAGAAGAGGCCGGCGGCCACCCCTAGACCCAGCCCCGGCCTCCCCGCGCATGCCCCCAGCCCCCCACAATGCCCTCCCCTGCCCCTCGTGGGTCAGAGATCTCCTGGAGGCTCCAGGGAGCGGAGGCGATGCCCGCAGGCAGCGAGCACGTTCTCAGGAGCAGGTGGGCAGGGGCCTTGCAGACTCTTCATTTCTTCCTTCCCTTATCGCCGTTAGCCATTTTCATGGGATAGAGATACAGAGGAGCTCCATTACGAAGCGCCATTAAGCTGTCGTCTGTGCAACTGTGTGTGAAGAGCATTGGATAACGGTCAGGGCTGTGCATGCCTGAGTCGCTGGCCCTGCACCCGGCCCAGCACTCCTAGAGAGAGGCCTCACCTAGAGAGACAGGCCTGCTTCAGCACCCAGCGCCACTGCCCAGCCCGGCCAGCCCCCCAAAGGACACTCACCGCCTGGGCAGGACAGCCCCGGGGCCCAGCACACCAGGAGGGCTCCGAACCCGGCCAAAGGTAGTGGGAAGACATAGGAACCATGAAGAACAGATGATAGTCCAGGCTGGGGAGCGGGGGCTGGTGTCCCCAGAGGCAGAGCCACCCCCCACAGTTGAGGGGGCCACCCACTCACGGTGCCATGGCCAGTGCAGGCCCTGGAGTCAGGCCAAGCTCCCGTCTGCCCCAGCTTGGTGTTCAGACCACCAACCCAGAGGCCACAGGAGTGAGGTGTAGCCCCAGCCCCTGGAGCTAGAGGGAAACTGAGGCTGGGGTAGGGGACCAGAGGTGAAGCAGGCCTAGACCCCACCCCGTCTCCGGGGGGAAGGAGCTGCCTTGGACCCGCCATTCCCCCTCGGTGTGTCTAAGGGCCATGGGGATTTGGGAGCTCCAGGGGCATGGCTGGGGTGGGCGCTCAAGGCCAGGAAGAGCTTCTTAGGGTCCCCAGGGCCCACCCCACCTGGCCATGCCCAGCCCACAGGTGCTCAGGCCCCAGGCCAGGGCAGACTCAGTAAAGAGGCCGGTGGGCAGGTGGGAGGTGGGAAGGGGGTGTCACGGCCCAGTGTCTGGCCTTTCCAGGGATGGGGACCAGGCCTTGACGGAGGCTGGTTGTGGTCACGTGGGGCCCGGGCAGCAGGGCATGACTCCATGGGGGGCACATGTGGCGCCTGGCAGGAGGCGGAGCTGCATCTGAGCAGAGCACACAGGAGCCTGTGTCCCTGCATGTGGGTTGGTGCACATGAGGCCAGCACACGCCAGGAGCAGCCAAGCGGGTTCCAGGACTCAAGAGGCAGCCAGGCTCAGGGAGCGAGACAAGGGGGCCTCCTGAGGACAGAGGAGGCCCAGCCAACCCAACAGACACCCCCAGACAGAAGGTCCCAGACTCATCTAAGACACCCCCAGACAGAGGGTCCCAAATTCACCTCAGAGACAAACCCAGACAGAGGGTCCCAGACTCACCTAAGATACCCCCAGACAGAGGGTCCCAAACTCACCTCAGAGACACCCCCAGCCAGAGGGTCCCAGACCCACCTAAGACACCCCCAGCCAGAGGGTCCCAGACCCACCTAAGACACCCCCAGCCAGAGGGTCCCAGACACACCTAAGACACCCCCAGACAGAGGGTCCCAGACACACCTAAGACACCCCCAGACAGAGGGTCCCCAACTCACAGGCACCCCTTCATTCACCCAGCTGTGACTGGTGGGCCTGGAGGCCAGGCCCAGGGCAGGTGCAGTGAAGACCCCACCCAGACCCAGGTCCCCACACACACTGGCCACACCCCTGCCCTGGGCATGACCTGGGCGGAGCTGGGGCAGAGACTGCTGTCCAGGGGGTTGGTCTAGCAGCTCCAGAGTGCTGGGCGCTGGGTGCGGCCTGCTCACCCCCTCTCCTCTCTCCTCCCTGAGAGTCAGTGGGAGGTGAGGGGAGAGGGCCTGGGAGCCAGTGGCCAGGTTCAAAGCCCAGCTCAGCCACCGGGCAGCCAGGGCCAGTCCCTGATGGATGATGGCCACCTGGCCCGGCCACTGCAAGGGTGGGGGCAAGGGTGGGGTCAGCACCCTCGAGGCGCCCAGAAAGGCCACTAAGGAAGCCGCAGAGCCCAGGCCACCCAGCACAGCAGGGAGAGGAAACCGCCTGGCCCGAAGGAAGGGAGCAAGCGGACCCGGGAGAGGCACCGCCCAGGACCCAGCACCCAGGGCCCCTCCGCAGGATCAAAGGCTGTCCAAGGGCACGGATGCCTCCCCACTCCCGCCCAGGCGCTCACCGACGCGCCCGCTCAGAAATACAATATTTGTAGGGTCTTTTTCATAAAGGTCTTTATGGGTTTGGAAATTTAAACACCACAGAGCCTGAGCTGAATTGGAAAGCAAACGTCTCTAAGCTTGTACATCTTAGAGGAAAAAAATTCAATTAAGTGGGATTTTAGCTGTTTCAATAAAATTGGACTCTCCCTTTTCAAGATAAGAGCTCTGTGGCGTAGAAGCACCTTTATGTGCCACGAGTATCCACTTCTCCTAAACGCGTAATCCCGGCTCAGGACACAATGCCCACAACAGGAAATCAATGCATAGTCGAATCAATTTGAAAATATAAAATAAACTAATATATGAGTGGAAAATTGACTTCCTATGGATTAAAAGCAGCACAAATAGTAGAAAAATCTAGCTTTTTAGCAAAAGGAAGCGGGTTGGGGGGCGGGGTCCGGGAAGGGGCCCAGGACGCCCTCGGTGCTTGGAGGATGGCGCTGGGGCCCAATCCAGCCGAGGAGAATATAGGGTGCCCGGTCCGAGGCTCCAGGGCTGCCAGGCGGTACTGAGCCTCAAGGCCCCCATCACCAGCTTACATAAATGATGCTGTCATAACCACTGAGTGGAAGAGTTGATAACGGGACTGTTTTTAAGGGCGGCGTAATAACAACCCCTTCACAGGTACCCGTGGCTCCTCTCCTCCCCAGCACAGCTTGGGGTGATGGAGTAAGCTGCCTGCCTGGGGGATGCAGGGAAGAAACCCACAGGCCCGACAACATCTTCAACGATGCCTTCTCCGCATCACTGCCCCCCAGCCCAGATGCCTGGGAAAGAATGCTAGAGGGGCAGCCCCGCCAGCTGGTGCAAGCATGCCATGCAACGTCCAGGAAGCTGAGCAGGATGGCGTGGCCTACGCACCCACCACGGGGCTCCTGGAGAGAATGTGCAGCCGCCCGATGAGGCCTGCCGGGGTCTCAGCCAGGCCCTGCACCTACACAGCTGCCAGGCCCTGCACCTCCACAGCTGCGGGACGCCAGGCTTCCTCTGAGATCTCCGGTCTGTGCCACCTCCACCCTTTTGTTCAGACACAGCTATCGCTCTCCCGAGACCGCACGACCCACAGCCCCCTGGCCCGCAGGCACTCCTCCTCCAGGGAGCCCACTCGGTTGCCCCCCTCAAAGCCTGCTCCCACCCCCTCCCCAGCTGCCAGGTCTCTCCCTGGCCCAGACCCCACAGGCCCCAGACACCCCATGCGCAACTGGGACTCAGTGCCTATGAGGCTGCCTCGCCCCGACCCCAGCAACCACCCCTCACCCTCTGTCTGACCGGTCTGACGGGGACCCCTCCTCACCAGCCCCCCGGTCTGTCTCCCTATCACCTTGGTATGTGGTTTCTAGGTGACCTCAGGGGGCAGCCAGCAACTCTCTTTTGGTTTGTTTGTGTTTCCAAGCAACGGACAAAAGCGCCACTCCCGGGTCCCGCGGCTCTGAGGCTTCCGCCAACAGGGGAGGCCAGGAGAAGCTCAGTGGGCAAGCCCCTGGGGCCGCACCCAGGCCCCCGCTAGGCACCGGCCCACCTACCACTGCCCAGAAACCCACCTGCTCATGCATCCACCCACCCATGGGCTCCCAAACACACCCCCTCACTACTGTCTCCACCCGCCCAATTCCTCCCCCGCAACCTATGCACCCACCTGCCCACTAAATCCCAAACCCACCCACCCGTGCATCCATCTATCCAACCACAGCGCATCTGTCCGCCCCCAGACCGCCTTCCGCCTGCCTGTCCAGCCATGGCCCCCACCAGCCTCGACCTGCCCGTCCCATCATCCATTTATCTATGCCCCGCTCGCCGATGCCCGCAGCTGAATAACAGGTCTGTGGGTCCCGGCATAGGGTCTGCGGCATGAAGCCTGCCTGGCATGGCCCGGGCGGCCGCCATCCTCACCAGCCCTGGCTCAGCCTTGCTCTGCTAGTTCTGGTGTAGTCCAGTTAGCGTCCCCACTCCCCACTCTGACCCTTGATCCACTCAGCAAACCCTCGTGAGCTCGCGAAGATCAAATGAGGGAATAATACTGGCAGCTAATGCAATGCCCACAGGTGCCAACCACGGGCCAGGCGCTGATCCAAGCACCTTGCTGTGCGCAGGTGACAATGACGTTCAGAACTAGACCTGCCACAGAGTCAACAAGCGTGGACCGCCTGCAGGCTCCGAGCTGAGGGAGAAGCACACGCCGCCCCTGCCCTGTGAGCTGGCGTTCCAGGACAGAATCGGATATCAAACAAGCACACAGATACCAACTAAAGGCCCCACCATCACACAGTAGCTGCTGGAAACTGAGTTTGGTGGGGGAGGGGCCTCTCTGCCCAGGGACTGAGACCCCGGGATGGTGACAAAGGCCAGCACCGGGTCCTGCACGGGGATGACGCCATTTAACCCTCCCCAAGACCCCAGGGAAGAGGCGTCCTTGTTGGCCCATTTTACAGAAGAGTACACTGAGGCCTCCAGACGCTGGTGGGGACCTCCCAAGCCAGGCTCCCCATGTCTCTTCCTGGGCCTCCGACCACTGTTAATCAGAGAAGCAAATCTGTTGGGAGAAATTTCGGAGCCACAGGGTGCTGGCAGGGTGCTCCTGGCGGGGACCAGCCCGGGCTGGCCCGACACTTCCTGCACGCTGGCCTCCCTGTCCCTCTCCTTTCGCCTGCGGCCTCTACCCTGCCTCTGCCTCTCTCCCTCTTGGCCTCACTCCTGGGCCCTGTCTCTCTCTGCAGACCGTCCTTCCCACTTCTCTAAGCAGCAGAGGCAGCCACTGCCTATGGCACCCGAGCAGCCTCCGTGTCCACAGAACAGTGACCCCGGGGAGGGAAGTCGGCGAAGACAGAGGCAGAGGCTGGAGTGGCCGCTCCAAGCCAGGGGACTCCGAGGGTTGCCGCAGCCCCCGGGACCTGGGGGAGGCAGGAGGGAGCCCCAAGCCTTCAAAGGGAGCCATGGGGCAAGTACCGGGTGCCCCCTGGTGATGCCGGTTGGTGCCCGGTAAATTCCAGGTGGCTTCCGGGCTCCAGACCGCAAGAGAATTCTGCTGTTTTAAGCTCCACCTCTGCCTGTGGTATTCATTCCACAGCCCCAGAGGAAGGTCCCCCGGGGGCCGTCCTGTGACTCCCCCTACACTGCACCTCACCCGGAGTCCCCACCCCGCCCCACCCACCCTCAGGTCACGCCCTCCTCTGAGCAGCCTCCCTACACTGCACCAGCTCCCGGCCCCCCTCCTCACTCCCTCCTCGGCCCCTCCCCCTGTCGCTCTCCTGGCCTCACCTTGCCCCCTCCTCTTCTCCCGGGGCCAGACACCTCCTGCAATCCCATGCCAATGCCGGGGCTGTGCTCAGGGCGGGCTCAGGGCAGGCTCAGGACGGGCTCAGGACGGGCTCAGGACAGGACGGGCTCAGGACAGGCGAGGGCAGCTGAGACTCCCGGGCCGGCAGGCCGGTGCCGCGTTAGAGGCAGGCTCGTTAGCGGAGTTAACCATCAGACATAACAAGGGGAAAAAAGCTCAATTTGTAAACACTTGGTCAATATGAATTAAGGCCAACAGGATGGATTTGGGACCACATTGGACAATGCCATCGGCTGCACCGGACGCCCAGCAACAGTAGGTAAATTAGGTCATCATTAAATTATCATGAGGAAAAACGCATAATCGGCACCAGAGCTGGTAGAAAGATTACGGTTATTTACAAAAACCATGCTGTTTGCAAATTTGTGCAAAATTATTTGTTCCTAGCAGAGTTTTATAGAGCTATCTGCACATTATCTCCGCCTGAGATTCCCAGCCCTGCATATTAACTAATGTCTGTGGTTTAATTGGAAATAGAACAGGCCACATTGTAAATCGCTTTTCTGCCATCTGTCTCTGTCTCCACACGGGGCCTGGGAGTGGAGGACACAGTGAACAGATGGATGACAGGGACCCTGCGCTGCCCCGCCCCACCCCACTCCCTGCCAGAGCCTCAACTTACCCCTGCACCGCCTGGCCCCACCTCATCCCTCTCCAGAGCAACTTACCCTGCACCGCCCGGCCCCACCTCACTCCCCACCAGAGCCTCAACTTAACTTACCCCTGCACCGCCCGGCCCCACTCCACTCCCCTCCAGAGCCTCAGCTTACCCTGGTCACGGCTCGACCCTGACACCGGCCACAGCCACAGGCACTGGAAAGAACCAGCCCCTGCACAGCCACACACAGGGTTGGGGGTGGCCCTCAGCGGGCTTGAAGCGGCAACGGGCAGTAGTGTCTTCAGACCTGAAAAGTAAAGAAGGCGACGGAGGCCGTGTCTCAGCAATGCGTGCACTTCGTGGGACTTTCTTCGGTTGAATTGACCATTAGAGCAAGGAGGGTGAAAAACGACCTGGATCAAAGGGTCGGGCCAGATGCCAGGGACTCCTGCGAGATCCTGGGTTACTGCCAGGTAAATTCCAGTCCTGACGGTGCTCCCAGGGCTCAGCCTCACACCTCACTGGGAGGCAGTGGGATGGGGAGGGTGGTGCCTGTCCCTTCCTCTGCATGACCCGGGTCGGCTGTGTCTGTCAGGCCCTGGATCAGCTGGTCTGGGAGGTGGACAGAGGGGCTGGGAAGCACTGAGTCCTCTCTGGAGGGCCACCCATCACCTACCCTCCCCACCAGGCCTCAGAACAGCCCGGAGCCACACTGCGGAGGCGGAGGCCCCACGAGCCTACAGGACCTATTTCCCGGCCGATGCCTGCCTGGCTCACGAGGTTCTTACAGTCATATTTGCATGTGTGGAAAACAGTGAGCACAGACACCTTAACATAAAAAGCCCAAGGCAGGCCAGGCACACAGGCTCACACCTGCAATCCAGCACTTTGGGAGACTGAGGGGGGAGGATTGCTTGAGCCCAGGAGTTCAAGACTGACCTGGGCAACATAGCCAGACCCTGTCTCAAAAAAAAAAAAAAGGAAAGAAAGAAAGAAGAAAGAAGGAAAGCAAAGGGAAGGGAGGGGAGGGGAGGGGAGGGGAGGGGAGGGGAGGGGAGGGAAAGGAAGGCAGGGCAGTGCAGGGCAAAAACGCCAAGCCATAGTCAGAAAGCCAGGGGGCACCTCGCCGTGCCCCGCCACGGTCTTAAACCCACCTCTTCTTCCTTACAGCCCTAGGACAGATGTGGCTGAAGATCAGGATCCAAGCGTGACGTTGGGGTTTCCAGTGACAGCCTGAACCCAATACTTGGCCCTGTCGGCACTTTTATTCGGAGTGGGGCTTGGGCTAGGGGGTGTGTCCTGAGACGGGGATGGGATCTGGATGAACTGAGATGAATTCTGGAAGCTTGGAACCCCCCAAGCCCCAGGTCCCCGTGGGCCTCCCCTGGCAGCAGAAGTGGCCCCTCCCCCTATCAGAAGGGACCCAACCCCCACCCCGCCCGGCTGGCTGCCCTCCCGGCGCCCAGAAGGAAACCGTCCTGTCTTCTCTGAATACGCAGCCTGAGGGACAGGAGACCATGCAGGGACACGGGTAAGCAGCGTGGACGTGGGTTCTGAGGGTGTCACTCCAAGGGGGACAGGTCTGGGCTGAATGCTCCTTCTCCCGCAGTTGGAGGTGGCTCTTGGAGTTCACTTGGACCCTAGACTCCGTGGTGGCCTGATCCCATGAGGCTGAGATGCCGTAACCTCCCTGCACCGTGGGAGGAGGAAGCCGGGCCACCTGAGGAGGACGAGGGAGCCCTGGGAGACGGCAGGAAGCAACCGCACCAGCTGGCCTCGTGAACTACACAGAAATGGAGCTGGAGGTGCCAGTGTCCTCGTCACAAATCCAGCCATCTCATTAATGCAATTACATCTTTTTACCCTTTCTCCTAGCCTTACTGGTTTTTTGCTGTTGTTGTTTTTTGTTTTTTGTTTTGAGACAGGGTCTCCCTCTGTCATCCAGGCTGGAGTGCAGTGGCGCGATCTCAGCTCACTGCAGCCTCTGCCTCCCAGGTTCAAGCGATTCTCCCGTCTCAGCCTCCGAGTAGCAGGGATTACAGGCATGTGCCACCACACCCAGCCTACCCTTACTTTTTAAATATTTGTGGTGTTTGGCACCATAGCTCTGGGTTACAGAAAGCCCAGGTGATGTCACACGGAATTTACCCCTGCGTGGTGCCTGCGGGGTGGCTGGAGCCCGGGTCTCCATCTTGGGTGGGGGCTCAGGGAGAGCTGCAGCGTCCGAGGCAGCCACCTAGGGCCTGGTCACGTGGAAGTCAGATGTGGGCCTGGGCCCCCGTGCAGCGATGGCTGTCCCGGCCGTCTGCCTTGCCTCTCACCTCCACCCCACCACATCGGCCACTCTGCCCTGGGGCTAGGACTGACCCTCCACCCTTGTCCCCAGGCTTCCGACCACTGCCCTCTGGTTGGGTCCAGTCAAGGGAGGCCCTGGCCGCAGCCCAGAGGGATCGGGGGCGTGGACCCCTCCGCATCTGTCCTGGGTGGCATTTCTTCACCTCAGCTCCCACTGGGAGGTGCCTCCTTCTTGATCTGCCTCTTCTAGGAAGCCTGGCCCAGCTCTGCGTCCCCAGCTCCAGCTTCACCCCGGCAGCCTTAGGACATGGCAGCGGCTTCCTGCCATGGGCCACGGGTTCCTACACCGCCTCGGTCACCCGGTCTTCAGGCGCAGCCCCTGTCGAGTCACCCGACAGACTCGTAGGTTTGTTCTGGTTTTCAGCGCCCTGCGTTAGCTGCCTGCACACCAGGCCCAGCTCAGCTTGTGCATGGCTCCAGCACCATTTTAATTATCGTATCAACTGCAAAATGCGTCATTTCTTGTTGTGTTACCTGCGCTGTTTCCTGACTCCCTGCTGTGCGGTTAAATGAGTTAGACGCATGTGTTCTCTCCTGCGCTTGGTAGAGCTCCTCGGCGCCCCACACTGTTCTGGGGACTTGGGCTGCATCGGAGGAAAAAGAAAACAGATGTCACCATGCCCTGTGGAGCCTGCGTCCTAGTGCGGATGTGGCAGTCGGCCCACGGGACGTACGCGGGACCCCAGGTGAAGGTGACCACCGTGGAGGAAGGTGGGACAAGGTGGGAAGGGCTGGGCGAAGGGAGCACGGTCACCCGGGGAGCGGCTCCAGACAGGAGACAGCAGGAGGCCCTCGCCGCAGCACCTGGTGTGGGAGGCACAGCCAGGGTTATCGTGGCCATGGGCTGGAGGCCAGAGGGGTCAGGGCCAGGCTGTGAGGGCTCTGCTCTGCGCGATGGCTGCTGAGCTGCAGCGATGGATGGGGTGGATGCCGAGGGGACCCGGGCAGCTGAGAGGCAGCATGAGGAGGGATTGGGTTCTGTGCATTTCCATGGTGCAGCCATGGGAACCTCTATGGGATGAAGGGGCCGGGAGAAACTGCGGGGCCCATGGCGGGGCCTGGAAGGCCGGGCACCCCTTGCTGAGGGACGGGGACTTCTGGGCAGCAGGTGGTCGGGCATCGTTAGGATTCAGCCACGGTGAGTGTGAGAAGCCTCTGGGACAGCCAGGTGGAGATGTTGGGGCCTCCGGATTCACGGCCTGGGAGTCGGGGGCAGGGGGGTGACCAGTGGTCATCAGCACAGGTGGTTCGAGAGGCCAGAGCCGGACAGAGCAGGTGTCAAGCCTCGGAGCAGCGGACCCAGAGGGCAGGCGCAGCCACGGGCACGGGAGTCGGGGAGCACGGAGTCCTGGACCTACACCGGAGCATGTTGCAGAAAGGAAGGGCTGGTCATGTGTGTGTCACGTGTCCGTGAGTGTCTGCGTGTGTCTCTGTGACCATGCGTCTCTGTAAGGGATTCTGTGTATTTCTGTGTCAGTATCTCTGTGTGTCCACGTGTGTCCACATGTGTCTGCATGTGGGATTCCGAATACCTGTGTGTGTCCGCGTGTGTGTCTGTCTAGGTGCATGTGGTCTGGGGGCTGCACAGAGGCTGGGTGGGGATGCTGACGACCATCCCAGACTGAGCCCTGTAGCCCCGAGAGGAGGGCGTCGGTAGCCTGTGGAGCATGGCTGGGAGGGGCCCCTGGAGCTGGAGCAGACAGGTCAGGGTCACCGTGACTATCTCCCGCCCTGGTTCTGGGACCCTGGGCCTCAGGGTCTGGCCACCCCTCCCTGGCCTGGTGGAGCAGCTCCACGGCAACCCAGGTCCCCACCCTCCAGGACAGAGTCTGCCTCAGCCTCGGGTGGCCGAGCCAGGCAGGGTGAGGCCGAGAGGGCAGGGGATGGGAAGCCCAGATACCCACTTCCGCCGCCGGCCCCACCGGCCTCCCTCATCCCTCGCAACGAGCCGCGGCCTCGGAGTGTCAATTCCGCGCCACTAACTCATTGATCGCCTTGCCCGGGTTAATTAATTAATTAGGGGCAGCCACGGAGCACAGTGGGCTGGGGCCAGGGAGGGACCCCAGCGCCGGGAGCTTTATTAGTACATAAAATGGGTGTTTAAAACCCACGCGGCCACGAGCGCGCGGTTGAGGCTTTTCATTAAACAAACCTATAACATTACGTGCCTCATTATGTATTTCGAGACTTCCCCTGCCTTCCGTGCTCCCTCTCCACCTGCCTCCCCGCGCACTCTAAGTGCCTATTTGAAATCAATTTCTCTAATAATGGACTTAATGAGCTCATCAATTAGAGCTGCCATAACCGAGTGTCGCGGGCTCTGCGGTTATCAGTTAAACTCTGGAACTAATTTCCATGCTTCATCTATCACGGGGCGCCCACGACGTGGGGCTGCTGCTCCAGGACGATAGGGAGACCCCAGGCCCTTCCCGCAGGCCGTGGGGCCATCCCCGGAAGAGGACAATGAGGACAGGGTGGCCCGCCTGGCCAAGAGCTGCCGAGGCGCGAGGCCGGTGTAATTAGTGGTAATGGATGGCCGGCACGGGCCCAGATAAGACGTCGTTCCACATGGTCAGCCCCATTAGGCTGTTCTCGTCTTGTCCCAAACCCTCTAAATAACACCCCAGCGTCATAGGAGGCCAGCTGCATGGGGCTTGTAGTGCCTCAAATCCTGGGGCTCCCGCCTGCTGTCCAGCCCAGGGCTGGCGTGGGCCGGGCGAGAGCACCCATGGGCAGGCAGAGCTGGCAGGACCCCAGTGGTCAGGAAGGGAACCTGGAGAGAAGATACCAGAAGCTGACTGAGGACGGGCGTTGGGAAGGCAGGTGTCAGGGCATCCAGGGCTGCTGCTGGACACGGCAGTGTGGGTCCCCAGGTCCAACGGGCAGTGGCCTGGAAGGGGCTGCTGTGGGGAGGGCCGAGCAGAAGGAGGGTGGCCCGTCAGGGTGGGCAGGGCCGCGGCCTGGATGTCAAAAGCAGGATCTGCTCTGCCCGCTGAGCCCAGCTCTTGGGACAGTCCGGTGTGCAGTGAGGCTCGAAACCGGCGGACGATGGGCAAAGGGGAGCTCAGACAGCTGCCCCTGCCCCAGCTAGGGGTGCTTCCCAGAAAAAGCAGACCCCGCACCTGAGGTCCTGGATACGGGGACAAGGACCTGGAGAGGGACGAGGGGCACCAGAGCCGCAGACCCAGGACTGTGTGTCTCCCAAGCCAGACACCTCCTGGACTGAAGGAGAGGAGGAAATGGACCTCTTACCTGGGGTACTCTTGGGAAACTGAGGCACAGAGCTCGTGCCTCCCTGCCCAAGCCAGAGACCACGGTGCCAGCTCCCCACGGGGTGGGTGGTGCCCACATGGTCCGTGCCGCAGCCTTGGCCTAGCCGTCTCTGCTAGGGTGGTTCAAGGTGTCCTCAACAACCCCATGGCTGGGCCCGGGGTCTCTGGGCAACGCCTCACCTGCCTGGCCCGTCCTCCCTGCAGCCCTAGAGGCCCCTGAGTCTCCATCCAAGCCATGCACCCCCATCCCAGCCTCAAGCTGAGGACCGCCCTTCCTCCCGTCCTGCCCAGAAAAGCCTGAAACAGTTCACTCAGTCACCCCTAGGGACCCCACCCATTGCTGCACAGGCCCCATGCGCTTTGGAGAGCTGGCATGGGGAGGTGGGTGGGGGCAGGTGAAGGGCCAGCATGGGGGCACTGGAGGACCAAGGGGCCTGGGAACCACCTCTCCCTTCCACCCCGCTCACCCTTCCACCCCCACCCCTGCCCCAGGGTGTCTCCGGTGTCTCCACTTAGCCCCTGCCCCCCTTCAATTTGTCATAATCAGCCCGGCTTTCTCATTAGCGAGAGGCCATTAATGAAGCTTTATCAGCAGCTGGAGGCCTGGCCCTTCCCCGTCTCCGCCTCCCAGCCCCTACGGTGGAGGCAGAAGTGACCTGCGTGGCACCCTCTGCCCCCGCTCTTCCCAGCACCCAGCACATCCAGGCCCAGAACTTGGGGTGACTTAGCCCCAGGGAGGATGGTCCTGGTGGCCCCATCCATGGGGTGCCCCTAGTCGCTTCACTAGGCTTAAGGGCACCCACCCTGTGCCCCGCACCACCCTGGGCGCTGGAGCGAGGGCTGGAAGGCTAACCAGTTGCTTGTGGGACGCAGGGACACAAAGCAGAATGGTTGAGGGGGAACAGGTGCACACCTGAGGGTCAGCAGGCTTCTGGAGCACAGGGGAGCCAGTGGAGATCTGAGCAGGGGAGGGGCGGGACCCCAGAGGCTATGTGGCCTCAGGCAGCAACCCTGAGAAGGCGGAGCGGGCAGTGGGACAGGTGTGGTGTGTGGGAACAGCACAAGAGGAGCAGGGAAGGGACCAGGAGGAGGCTGTGAGGAGACGGCGGATGGGGAGGCAGAGCTACGGGAGCTGTGCGGTGTCTGCAGGAGGAAGGAGACGTCAGCCGGGCCAGATAACGTTGTGGGTGGGGGCATAATTTGGGGCCTGAGACTTGCCCCCGAGGTTTAGCAAGGTCACCATGGTGACCAGACAGAAGCCCCCTCGGTGTGGGTCTGGGAGGGCCATGGAGGCTGCCCCTCCAAGGGAAGGGGGTGGGCTGGGGTGGCAGGGAGGAGGGCAGGGGGTGCAGGCCAGGGCAAGGTGCTTAAAGAAGGAGCAGGACCAGCCTGTCTTTGCTGATGGCTGAGGAGGAGGCCTTGTGGGGTCAGTGGTCTAAGAGGCCAGATTGAGGGGCAGGATGGGGGAGGCTGCAGATGCAGCTGGCTGGACTGGGGTTCCTCAAAGGCGCTCCCCCTGCCCCTCGGCTCCCCAGCATGCCAGGCCTGCTTGCGGATGCAGACCCCCCCGCAGCCCAGCTCCACAACCTCCTGCAGCTGGTGTCCCTCTGGGAGCTGAGCCGGCGTCATCCTCCCCAGCTGTGGGGCCAAGCCCTGTCCAAGGCCTCCTGGTTCTGGGGACCCTGGCCTTGCTCCCTGGGTCCCACGTGGGGCCATCCTTGGCTGTTCGTTGGGCCTCCGTGTTGGGGGCCTCTCGGCAGCTGTCTGGGTGCAGGTTGGAGTCCCCAGAACGTCTGCTCTCGGTAGGCAGACCCTGACCTTACCAAGGCTGGGCCCCTCTGGCAAGGTGGGTGAATGATGGATGAGCAGTGAGGGGCCCAGCCCCACCCGGCTGCTCACAGCCTTTCCCTCGTCCTCACCTCCGCCTGCCCCCGAGGCCACTCCCCTGCAAGCTCAGACTGGAAACCCCATCAGCCTCGAAAGAGGTCAGGGCAGTCAGTGATAGCAGCTCTGGGCATGAAAGCCGCTCAACACCCCTGCTCCTCAGGGGTCTCTCAGAACCATCAGGTCATTGCTCAGCTGGGCCAGAAATGGGGGTGGGGGGCGTAATTTGGGGCCTGAGACTTGCTCCAAGGTTTAGCAAGGTTTAGCATCCCCTGCAGGTGGGGACACAACCACACAGGTGAGGTTGCCCCTGGAGGGGACAGAAGCCTCTATGTGGATGGGATCCTGGGTCCCCAGGCCTGGCCCTGGCCTTGTGGGGTGAAGACCCTGCAGGGGGCCCTCTCAGTCTCTTGGCCATAACTCAAGCCTGCGCAGGCGGGATGGCGGTGGTTCAACCTAATGACCCCATGGCTAGACATTCCTATGCTGTTCTTGGTGTCCAGCGAGACTGCTGAAACCAGCTTCAGGATGTCCACAGGCCCGGGCAGAGCGAGGATGTGGCCCCGCAGGTGCCCCATGGAGACAGACGGCTCACCTGCTGCCCGCAGAGAGCATCCAGCGGAGGGGCAGAACTGGGCTCTCCAAGTACAGAGAAGCCAGCACACTAGGTCACGTGTGTGCACGCCAGCCTCCTAAACCTGTCCCTGGGGACTGCGGTAGAGGCAGGTAGGGGACAATGTGAGGTCCCACAGCACTGAGAAGGACCTCAGATCCAGGACAATGACCCCCTTCGTCCCTGGTGGGGAGGCAGTCGCCCCACCTGCAGAGGGGGAGGCAATGAACCCCTTCGTCCCTGGGGGGGAGGCAGGCACCCCACCTGCAGAGGGGGAGGTTCTGCGGAGCCCAGGGGTAGTCTGGGTTTGTGTCTCGTGGGCATCAGACACAGATGCCGACTGTGCTGGAGCCCGCCAAGAAGAGGGTGGCACCAATCACAGGGCTGCCAGCGCTTCCTGAGCTGACATGGACGCGGCACCAAGCGGGCCCCGCAGAGCCACCGCTAAAGCTGCAGTGCTGCCGATGCGGAAATGAGAATGCCACGGTGCCTGGGAGCACCAGGGGAGGCTGCCAGGCGTCCACTCTCCCGGGAGAGGTGAGGGAAAGGGTAGATGAACGCTGGGAGCTGGTAAATCCAGACTCCCCAGGACCATGATCAGAGGAAAGCTGCAGGGCAGGCAGAGGGGCAAGGCTCCCACCACGCAGCATTCCCGGTGGATGGGGCTCTGGGTGGGGCGGGGCTCCAGGTGGGCGGGAATATGGGTGGAGTCACAGGTGGGTGTGGTTCCAGCTGGGTGGGGCTCCGGGTGGGTGTGGTTCCGGGTGGAGCGGGGGCTCCCGGTAGGTGCGGCTTCAGGTGGGTGTGGCTTTGGGGGGTGTCACAGGTGGGGTGTAGCTCCAGGTAAGCGGGGCTCCGTGTGGGTAGAGTTACAGAGGGGGCCTCTAGGGGAGGTCCAGACCCAGGTCTCTCTTCTTCACCACAGGGAAGGCCTGTAAGTCAGCCCCTCCCTGTGACCCTGCTGGAGCAGGGGCTGGGCCAGGGGGTCCCCCCAACCCCCGTCAGGTCAGGCACCCACTGCCCTTCCACATCAGCTGCAGCCTCGGCTCTCTCGCCTCTCCTCCTGACCCTTTAGTCATCGGGGCCTCCCTGTCCTTGGTGCCGCTCTGGCTCCACCTTCACTCCGCTGCAGTCCCAGGCTTCCCAGCATCCCGCCCTGCGGGCTCAGATCTGCAGATGTGTGCAACCCTTTCCCCAGCACCCTGCCAGAGCCCAGACCCTCCCAGGACAGCTGGAGGGGCAGGGCTGGTGGTACCCAGTACTGGTGGAGGGCAGACCAGAGGAGGGAGAGAGGGAGGGGGCAAGGTCCAGGACCGGCGGGCAGGCGATGGCCTTGCAGCATGAAGGACCTGGGGCTGCGTGAGGCCCACCCACTCCTCGCTGTGCAGGGCGGGGAGCAGCCTCACCTCCTGCTGGAAGAGAGGCCCCATCCTCTGAGCTCCCCTCCCACCCCCTGCAGCAGCCCTGTCCCCCGCCATCCCCCACCAGAGACAGCACCTGGGGACCTTCAGGACCCTCTGCCCCCTCCTCCAGCCCCGAAGCTGGCCATGGCCCCACAACCCAGGCTGAAGGGGTGGCCCTGGCCACGTCCCCTGTGCCCAGCAGAGTCCTGGGATCTCCTGTCTCCTCAGCACCTGCTCCCCTTTGCTGAGACCACACACCCAGCCAGATTTGGGGGGCTGGAGAAACCCTAATCATGACTTGGGCTCGGGGTCCCTCCTCGGCCTGAGGCCACCTCTTTAAAACACCTGGGGCCAGGACAGCCCCAAAGGCCCCCAAGGACCTACCAGGAGCAGCCCCAGCCCAGGGCCCCCGGCCCCTCCAGCCTCCCCTCCACACATGGGTGGAAGGTTCAGAGGGATGGGGGACACAGCCGTCCACACGTGCGGCCAGGGGAAGGGCTGGGCAGCACACCCCCTGCCCTTCCACAGCTTGGACCCGCCCAGCATCATGGGATCAACCTTGACCCAGCTCGGCCCCAGTGTGTCAGGCCAGACCGGCTGTGGAGGTGCAAGCAGGGCCGGCAGGGACAGGGTTAAGAGCACGGGGCCTCCCAGGCCTCCCTCCTCATTCCCTTTGAAATGGCTCCCTGGTTCCAGAATGACTCCGGCTTCCCCTCTTAATCTGTATTTTACGAGTGAGAAGGTTTGCATTATGCAAATCGTTAGATAGGAACAGGTGACATTTCAGCAAAGAACACGGCAGGCGGCGGCCTGCGGCTGCTGATTTAGACATTAGTATTTGTCACCAGGGCGGTGGGGGCGGAGGGGAACTCGGCCACGGAGGGCTCCTCACACCTTAAGGTGGAAGTCTCCCAGCCGGGGCAGGCCCGGCCCACACACCCTGAGGCCTCCCAGTGACCAGCACACCACCCGCGGGAGCTCCCTTCTGTGCACCAGGCTGGGGCTCGGCAGCACCTCCTGGAGCTCACTCTGCCACGGGGCAGGGCAAGCACAGGCCCATTTTACAGATGAGGAAGCCGAGGCCCGGCGAGGTGATAGGCGGGCTGGGTCTCAGCTGGAGAATGGGGCAGGGTCCAAGCCAGCCAGGGGTCTCCCCACAGCGAGTGTCTGGAGGGCCCACTCCCCACGACTGCACAGCTCACTCTGGGTCCTTCCTCCAGCAGCGCCCCCATCCCAACTCACCCTCTCCCATGCAGCCCACAGACAGCCTGAGGCGGCCCACCCACCCCACCCGCGCCTCCTCCCACTCCACCCGCGGCGCCCTCCTGGGCAGGCTGTGCGGCACCATCCATCATCCACTGTCAGAGGCATCCGCGTCCATTGCCCAGGAAGTTGTTTGAGGGGAAATGGACGAAAGAGAAGGGAGCGGCCACGCACTTCCCAGGGCGCCCCGCGAGCCCTTCAATTTTCCAGCTGCCTGACAACGCCCACGGTGCACCCAGCTCTGAGGGGCATTAGAAACGCCAGGCCCTGGGGTCCTCCAGAGGCTGGGAGAGCAGTGGAGCCACCAGGGTAGGCTTTCTCAGGAGCTCCATGGGGGCTGTGGGCTGCGCCACACAGCTGAACATGGACCGCAGCCCCGGGCAGACCCTCCCGGCACAGGCCCGGCAAGCTGCTGTCCTGGCTTCGAGGTCTCTGGTAGGCTGAGCTGGTTGGTCCTGGGGCTCCTGTGTGGCCGTGGGCCTGTAGGCAGCCAAGGGCGGTATGTCCTGGGGAGCCTGCAGGGTGAGGGGCAGGGCCCAGCTCCCCACAGCCTGCCTGGCCTCTCCGGACTCTGGCTGAGTCTGCAGGATGTGGAGGCGGCTGCAGCTGGCTCTCCCCTGTGTTTCTCAGAGGCTGGGCAGCCCTCTGGGGAGCTCAGGGGAGTCTGGGGTGCCGTGGTCCAGGACGACCTGGATGACCTTGGATGACCTCCAACGCCTTTTGGCTCAGACGACCCTGGATCCCAGGGGTGTGTGGGCAAAGGCAGGAAAAGGCCCATGAAGAGAGGCGGGGCGTGTTGTGCAAGGAGAACAAGGGCCAGAACCAGTGGCAGGGCCCGGATGGCAGCACCGAGCAGCTGCTCCCATGCAGGGTGACCCCTCCTGCCCTGTCCTTGCCTGTGGGGGAGGAAGGGTGAGGCAGCAGCAGATGGAGGTGGGAGCCCTTTGTGGAGCTGAAACCATGGCAGCCGGGAGGCCAGCCTCACCCACTCCGAGGACCCCCAGATCCCCGGCTTCACACAGCAGCCCAATGGCATTAGTAACACGCTTTTCTTGGGGAGACTTTGGGGCAGAAATGAAGTTGCGGGGAACATGCCATGGGGGAGGCAGAACCCTGGACACAGCCCAGCTCCAAGGCGCTGTCTGGGGCTCACGCCGCCTCTGAGACACCCACGTGGGGGGACACATGGCTGGCTTGCAGCTGGCAGATGCCCTTAGATGCACCTGGCTGAGGAATCTGCTCAGATCCTCAGCAGATCTGCCTGGTGCTCACAACCCCACTCCGGGGGCTCCTGACACTGAGGCAGGGATATTGGCTCCTGGCTTATCTAGCGGGGTTCCTTAGGCCACAGAACTCTGGGTTCTGGACACTTGTGGGGGGGTGGGGGGGAGGTGACCCTGGGTAGGAAGAGGGTGCAAGGGCACGGAATTCATAACTCACGCCTGGAAGTGTGCAGACAGAGTGTTTAGCCAGAGGGGTGGCTCAGTCCTCAGACATCACACAGAGTGGGTCATTCAGCCACTCAACAAACACAGGGATCCAGAGGGGACAAAGGAAGCGGCTCGGCCAAGGTGGGCTGAGCACCCTCCATGTGCCTGGCATTGGGCTCAGTGCTGGCCGTGCAGTGAAGGCCAGGGCCCTGTGCCTAGCAGCAGAGCAGCTGGGTCCTCGTCTGGCACCCCCACGAGGTGGCTTATCCATCCTCACGGGCTGCCTCTGACACCATCCGCGTGTGCCAGGTGAGGAGAGTGAGGCCCGCTCAGGGACCTGCCTCCCTCTCACACTGCTCGGCTCCACAGCTCCCCCAGTGCACGCCCAGAACCAGGTCAGGGCCTGGCGGTTCAGGGCCATCTGCACCCCCGCATCAGCAGCAGGGGTCCCCAAATGACAGCCCGTCCTCTCTCCTCAGGGGCTTCTCCAACCCAAGTCCCCCAAGTGCAGCTCCTCCTGGACAGCCCGCCCACTCCAGGCCAACACACCAGCGCAGCCCTGGTGTCAAATCTGAACGGACCCAGCAAGCCTGAGACAGGAGAGGAGAGAGGGTGCCCAGGCGGGTAGAGGCAGCCTCAGCCCAGCTAAGGAGGTCAAGGAGGCTGGGGAGGCCGCTGGGACCAGACCTGCTGGCCTCCTGGGCCTTTGAGAGGGGCTTGGAGGAGCTGCTTAAGGCCAGACTAGCAGGGGAGGGGCCTGTGGGGGTGAAGAGGATGCCCCAACCTCGACGATGTGCAATGAGGCCTCGGTGGGCGAGGCTGCGGGTTGGAACCCGTGTTTATGCATTTGGAGACTCCCTTCTCCGCTCGGGGCACTGTAGGTGGGGGCCGTGGGGGCCACAAGGGCCACAGGGTGAGGGCAGCGCCCAACCCACCAGAGGTCACAGGTGTGCAGCAGAGGCTTCCAAGGGTTAGGACTGTGGGTAGGGCCATGGGGGGCAGACTCTGACCCTCATCCCCAGTTCCCAGGGAAAGTGGGAGATGCTGGCCACCTCACTGAGGGTCTGGCAGACCCCAGCCCAGCAGTCTTGCCCCAAGCACGGTGTCTGCAGCTGTGGGTGCAGGGGTGGAAGCGGAGGCTGAGGCTGAGCCTCACTGGGCCAGGCCGCTGGCTGCCCAGCCTGTGTCCTCCCAGAGCCTGCCCGTTTCTTCCAGGCTGCCCCGGGAGAATCGCCTGCTGTTTTTCCACCTCCCTAGCCCTGACTCCAGCCAGGCAGGGCCTCACCTGGGCTGGGGTTGGCAGGTGAACCAGACCTGGTGCCAGGTGCTGGTGCTGCCAGGGGAGAACGTCTCCAGGTCCCAGCACTGGCAGGAGGAAGGTGTCCCTGGAGTTGAGGGCTTGTGCTCGCCGCCCTAAGTGCTCTGTCCTTCGGGTCCAAGTGTGCTCTTCATTGCCATGGCCCCACGAGGCGGAAGGGCCTCCTCAGCAAGGTGCTTGGGGGTGGCCTCCTGCTGCTCTTAGAGCCCTGATCCTGGACGGGGGGAGCGTGGAAGGGGTGCATCGTGCAAGGAGGTGGAAAGCTGCTCTCTGGGCTGCCCCACCCTTCTCTGATCTGAGGCCCAGGGCAGCAGCCACCCCCCTTTTCCTCACCCTGGAACAAGTGTGCATGCAGCGGCTTCTGACACACACATGGAATAAACAGACACGGAAACACATATTTAATCGGCTTTTCTCTTAAAGCACTCTGTGGGCTGAGGCCTGGTGAGATAGGAAGACGGTGGGTCCCTGGCCCGCTCTGCCTGGGAGCTGAGCTGTGGGGTCAGGAGCTCTGACACCTGGAGGAGACAAGACCCCCACACTCTGGGGCCTCCCACACCCTGAGTTCCCAGCCCCCTCCCCCATCCCAGCCCCACCACCAATGCCCGGCAGCCACAGCGTCACCCCCACTCCTGCGGCAGGGGAGCGCCATCCTGGCGTCTCTTTCCTGGGATCCCAGCGCTTTGTAGTGACATTTAAGATGAAAAGAAAGGGAAGTCCTCCCTGCTCTAATGTGTACAGTTCAGGTTTGAAATTAGCATGAGAAAAGGGAACACTCTCCTTATCTCTGGGAGCGAATGGGCCAGCTCCTCCACTCCTGGGCCTTTGTGACTGCCAATAATCACTTACCTTCAGGCCCATAAATGTCATTCTTGGGGTGCTCATAAACAGCCCCGTCCCTTTTTAAATTAGCAAGTAGAGATATTTATGGGTTTCTATTAAGGGCGGTGGGTGGGGGAGTCAGGAGCACCCGGCAGCTCCGATAAGGGAGAGGTTGAGGGTGGCCTGCAGGAGGCACGGAACCCCCACCCAGCTTCCAAGGCGGGCGCCCCAGCTAAGGCTCCGTGTAGACCCGCAGACCCTCACCACACTCCTGTGGGGACAGCTGGGGGACATCCATGGCTTGCTGGGGGTAAGGGGGCTGCAGGCCTAAAAATCACAAAGAGTGAGCCACCTGTGGCAGAAGCCAGGTGGGGGCTGGTGGGAGCATGAGGGTGGGAGGGGCTCCAGCGGACAGGCACACCACCAATCCTGACTCCTGCCCCGGAGGGGCCTGGCCTCAGCTTCCCCAGCTGTGAAAAGGTGTGGCCAAGCCACTGTGGAGGCAGGTGAGGCCCCTGCACACGCAGTCACACCGACCATCCTACGCTCACATGCGCGCACTGTCCAGACACACACACACACACCACTGTGGAGGCAGGTGGAGGGCCCTGCACACGCAGTCACACCGACCTCCTACGCCACATGCACGCACTGTCCAGACACACACACACACACACACACACCACTGTGGAGGCAGGTGAGGCCCCTGCACACACAGTCACACAGAACATCCTGTGCATACACGCACACACTGTCCAGACACACACACACACCACTGCGGAGGCAGGTGGAGGGCCCTGCACACGCAGTCACACTGAACATCCTATGCACACATGCACGCACTGTCCAGAGACACACACACACACAGCCCACTGTGGAGGCAGGTGGAGGGCCCTGCACACGCAGTCACACTGAACATCCTATGCACACATGCACGCACTGTCCAGAGACACACACACACACACCACTGTGGAGGCAGGTGAGGCCCCTGCACACACAGTCACACAGAACATCCTGCGCATACACGCATGCACTGTCCAGAGACACACACACACACACACACACACACCACTGTGGAGGCAGGTGGAGGGCCCTGCACATGCAGTCACACTGAACATCCTATGCACACATGCACGCACTGTCCAGACACTCGCAAAACTGCTCACACATACTCACATGTGCACACACATTCACACGCACATTCACACATATATTCACTCGCATTCACACATTCACGTTTGCACACACATTCACACAACTCACTTTCACACACATTCATTCTCACATTCACACAACTCACTTTCGCACACATTCATTCTCACATTCACACATTCACTCATGTTCCTTCACACACACACATTCACATTTACACTCACATTCACACACGTTGACTCACATTCACATATTCACTCACATTCACCCTCACACATCCAAACACACACACACACAGCCTCCCACCTCGAAAATGTCTCTCCACACCTCCTGCCCCTTCAGCTTCTCCCTCATCCCAACTCTTCCTTCGTTTTGGGTCCTTCTTCATTCTCAGCTCCTCCCTCTTCCTGGTTTCTCTCTCATCCCAGCTCCTCTTTTTCCCCAGGTCCTCCCTCATCCCAGTTCCTCCCTCAGGTCCTCACTCTTCCCCAGATCCTCTCCAATCCCCAGCTTCTCCCTAATCCCCAGCTTCTCCCTCTCCCAGCACCTCCCTCATTTCCAACTCCTTCCTCTTCCCAGATCCTCCCTCATCCCAGCTGCTCCCTCATTTCAGCTCCTCCCCAGTTCCCAGCTTCTCCCTCACTGCAGTTCCTCCTCAGCCCCAGCTTCTCCCTCCCAGCTCCCCCCATCCTCAGCTCCCCCTTACCCTCAGCTCCTCCCTCATCTCAGCTCCTCCCTCACCCTCAGCTCCTCCCTCATCTCAGCTCCTCCCTCATCCCAGCTCCTCCCTCATCCCCAGCTCTTCCCCCCTTGCCAGCAGCCACACTGCACACCAGAGCCAGAGTGATTTTTAAATTTCACTTCCGAATAATTTTAGATTTACAGAGTAGTGCAAAGACAGCACATAGAGTTCGGATGCCTCCCCGGCCCTCCCAGTGTTTCATCTTGTCACCTTCGTCACAGCCTGGCACGTGGCTCTTCCCTGAATTCGAGCCTTCCTTTGGGCTCCCCGCTTTCCCAGTGCCGTTTGTCTGATCTAGGACTCTGCACCATCTCTTCAGGCCCCACTGGTCTAGGACGGCCTTGACAGCTTTTGGGGGCACTGCTTGGCGTCCTGCAGAGTGTCCCAGTCAGGGTTGGTCTGGGGATTGTCTCAGGGCCAGACTGGTGCCCTCCTCATCCCCTCCCACCAGGGGCAAAAGCCCCCGCCTGCCAGTCATGTGGCTGCTCTCCCCCGGTGCCCTGTGTGAGGGGAGAGTCAGTGAAGCCCCCACTCAAATGGTTCAGCTCCTCCTCCAGGGACATCCAGCATGTTTCTTCGGATTCCTCTGTGAGGAAGATTGGAAGACATTCTTTTAAAACATGATGGTCTCTGGTGCCCCCACGCCTCTCTTCCTCTCTGTGGCCCTCAGCCGAGGGATCATTTCAAGGGACCCCCAGCCCCACTCTGTTCCAGCCTCTCCTGTGGGGCCTTGCAGACACGGGCTCCCCTGAGACAGGCGAGGCCTGGGCAGGTGCAGGAGGTGGGCCTGGAGCCGGTGGGTGGGGCTGGCTGGACGGCTGATGGTCAGTGGGTGGCAGGCTCAGCTTGCTTCTGGCAGGAGGGCCCGTGCCCTGTGTGCCAGGCTGCTGGGCCTCCCTGGATGGACCGGCTGCCCAAACCCCTCGACTATGACAAGCTTTCATGGTCTCTGCCTCCCTCAGTGTCAACACATGACATTGAGGTTAAAAAATGTGCCAGGTGGATGAGTGATAGGCCCCCTTCACAGAAGGTGGCCACAGAAGCAACCTGCACGTCTAAAGGCACGTGAGAGCAGTCCAGTCCCCACGCAGTGAAGGGGCCCCATCCGCCCACCAAGAGGACAGGGTGCAGCAAGCCAGCTACCCCCTGAGTGCCCACTGCCTGCCCATGCCCTGCTGGGGGAAGAGGCAGCTGGGGGCCGCCCGGCAGGGCTGACTGCATGGGGCACACCCAGCTGGGCTTGTGGTCCCTGGGGAGGGCTGGCAGCCCCTTCAGGAGAAAGCACAGCCACAGGATGGGATGCTGTGTGGACTCAGGTCCAGGGCTCCGCCACACCCCAAGTCTTTCTGGCCCCCAACCTTACCACATCCCACCCTGCACCCAAGTTGGCATCATCCACTGTGCAGACTGGATGCAGATCATCCAACGTGAGCCACAGGGGACTTTGACAGGGGAGATGGCTGCGGTCTGGCAGGGGCCACACCAGGGGAAAGAAAGGCAGTGACAGGCACAGGCAGTGCCCCTGACAGAAGGGTGGCCTGGGAGGGGGGCTGTCCAGGGGGTTGCTGAAGGTATGGCAGGAAGACCAAGAGGCAGGACGGGGAGCGCCTTGCCCGAAGCTGAGTACAGGTGGCGGCTGTCCAGCAGGGGGAGGGAGGGGTCTCCATGATACTGAGCGGAAGAGGAAGGTGCTGGACACTGCCCCTACCCAGGAAATGGCCTGGCACCCCTGGGGTCCTAAACAAGCCAGTCTCCCTCCTTGCCAGAAAGCAGGAGCTGGGGGCAGAATGAGGAGGCTGCTGGGTCCCCAGCCGGGAGAGCCATCGTTCTTGGCGGCCTGTTAAGGGGTGGGAAGGGAGAGGGTCACCCTGAGACCCAGGCATACAGGACAGTACACTGTGCCCGGGGTCGCCAGGGCCACCTCACCCCCAGGACCCCCTGCAGCCACCCGGGGTGAAGTGGCCCCAGGGCAGCGTGAGAATTCCACACCCCCCACCTGCCCGGCTGTAGGCTGCAGCCTCCCTCCTGGCCATCCCAGCAGCATCTGCAGCTGGGCCTATGCGGTGAGTCCACCTTAAGTGGGTTTGATCGGCCCGTGCACTGGTGAGCGCATGCTAATATTGGCTCCAATAAAGAGCAAATCAGGGCCCTCGTCGACACGTCTTATCACACAGTCAGAACTGATGGCTGCAGAAGTCATAAAGATCCCATTTAATCTCGCGCCTATCTATCACGCGGCTGCCTTCATCCTCTTTGTGCCGGGGTAATATGTGCTCATTACGAAAGCAAAACAGATCTGGCATGAATAAACGCAGGATGAAGTGCTCACTCGGAAAGTGACAGCATGATCAGTGGCGGCAGTAATCGCAGAGAATCGCGGGCTAAATTATTCCATAACCATGATTTGAGGGGACAGCCCAGAGCACCCCACAGCTGCCTGCAGCGCAGCGACGTGTCCTGATAAAACATCCTTCCCAATTTACGGGGCCGCGCTTGACTAATCCGCCTCAGTGCGCACACTGTCTAATCATGCCATCAGCACTGTGAGAAGGGGCTCAATTGGGACTCAAATGAAAGGAGATTGGAAAACTACCCTCAATTGAAATTACATTTGTAAATGAGGCAGAGTTTTCTGTTCAGAGTGTGAACGTTAAGGCAAATCTGCTCGAGAAAGTGGAAGAGGCGGCGGTGGGCGGGCCGGGGACGCCGCAGGGGCGGCTGGGACTGTGCCCCGGCTGGGGCTGGGGCACGGGGCCGGGGTCCACATTCTGGAGAGATGCCTGGCACCATGCTGGCCCCTGGGGACAGCCCCAGGAGAGGAGAGGGGCTGTGGCGGGAGCCCGGAGAGTTGGGCCTGGTTTGTCAGACATCAGACTTCACTCCCCACTCTGTAAAATGGGGCGCAGGGTGGCCTCCTTGAAGGAGGGGGTAAGACAGAACGAGGGACGAGTCAGCTTAGCTGGCCTCCTCTCTGCCTTCCAAGGGTGCCCCCGCCCCTCCCTCCCGCACTGCACACTGTTCCCCGCCCCTGCCTCCCTCCGGCCCTCTGTGTGTCTGGTAGTGTTCCGGGTCCTCTGAGGCAACTGAGCGGGTATTGTGGGGGCAGGGGCACTTCCCGCACCGGGGTGTTCGGTCTGAGGCTGTCCTCGTGGTAGGGGAGGGCTGGACACAGATCACCTGCCTGACCATGTGCCCAGGTCATTGGCCAGGCACACTCACTGGGACACTGCAGGAGGGGAGCACACAGGGAGAGCAGAGGAGGCCACGTGCCAGACGGATGGACCTGCCCCCCAGGACAGTGGCGAACCCAGGGGAAGGTGGCCTTGGGCCCTGGAAGTCCTCTCCCAGAGGCAGGGCCTGTGCTCAGGGCTCAGGGATGGCCATGGGGACCCCACCAGCAGACGGAGGCTGGACGCTGGCAGCTCCCGTGGCCACAGGGTGGGGGGTGGGGGAGGGGCTCCTGCCTGCTGGTCTCACCTCAGGGACTGCTGGCCAGAGTGGCCCCAGCAGCAGCGGTGAGGTACCCAGCACCTCCTCACAGGCCTTTATGTAAATCAAGGCCTAATTAGGCCACCCGGCGTTTGTGTAGAATATCATCTTTTTAATTACCAGCCCTGGGCAGGTTCCCCGGCTGCCTGTTGTGGGCCAATTACCATAAATCCCCCGGTAACAATTAACAATGTTGGAGCAAGCTGCATGTATTTCCAATGTTATAATTATGCGCGGCGCTCTTGTTAATTGGCCTATCTGACTCTGTACTTTTTATGCCGCTCATCTGCTCATTACCCCGGCCATTTAATTCAATTAGCACCTTAATTAGAGGAACAGCCTTGTCCAATGTCGGGGCCTTGTCAGGGAGCCGCCTGATGAGCAGAGACAAACACAGGCTCTGCGGGGACCAGGCAGCCGCAGGGCTGCGGGTTGGGGGCTGCAGGTGAGGGGCTGCGGGGGTGCAGGTGGGGGGCTGCGGGGGTGCTGCCCGGGGATGCTCTGGGGGTTCTCCCTATGCCCTTGACCCGGCTGCCCTTGCAAGTCGGGGTGAGCAGCCACAGCGCGATTCCTGCCCGCCCTGAGCGCCCTCCCCCGCCACGACCTTCAGGCGTCTGGAAAGGTCTGTAGTCCTGGCTGCCAACACCCCCAGGCCCCCCCAAGCATGGACACGGCCCCCAGACCGGCACGATGTCCAGGCTAGGTTTTGTTTTGTGCCAGTCTATTGAAATCGCTATTCCCTGCCTATTAATTCTCCTAATTAGAATTAAATGAAGCATGCTAAATTGCTAGATTAACCAATAATTAAGCAGCCACCGCACTAAAACTGAACACCCCGTGTGGCCTGCACCCCGTCTGCGTGCAAGTGCCAGGGGCGGGCGTGCCAGGCAGGAGGGGCCGACGAGCCTTGGGGACAGCGGTGCGCGCGCTAGTGCCCACACCCGGTGTGCAGAAGGGCGCGAGCGTTGGCGTGAGAGCCGGTGTGGCCCGGAAGCTCTGCAGGAACGTGTTGGGGTAGGAGGAGAGGGGACCCTCAGTTACGGGGAGAGGGCATCACAAGGGCCTTGCTGGGGGCAGATTTGTCGTGAGCGCGACAGACCCACCAGACTCTGCAGGTCCCCGTGGGAAGCGCCCTGCCCTCCACGCCTACCTACGAGGTCGCGACCCCCCCCACCCCGAACCGCCCTCTGCAGACAGCGAGGCTGGGAGGAGGAAAGGAGCGAACCAAAGCTCCCACCGTCACCAGGGAAGGGAGAGGAGGGCAGGGAAGGGGCGGAGGAGGGGAGAGAAGAGGGGGAGGGGAGAGAAGAGGGGGAAGGGAGAGAAGAGGGGGAAGGGAGAGAAGAGGGGGAAGGGAGAGAAGAGGGGGAAGGGAGAGAAGAGGCGGAGGAGAGGGATCGCCTCTCGAGGCGGGGCGGGCGGGAAAGGGCGCGGCCCAGCTGCGATACCCCTAGGCCCCCACCCCCGCAGGCGCAGAGCCGGGGCTCTCCCCCCACAGCCCCGCCCGCCCTCCAGGCCGGAATCGAGGTCCCCTTCCCAGCGCTGCTGGACGCCCCTCCCGAGCCCTCCCGAATCCGACCCGCCCAGAGGGGGCTGCGCCTCCAGGGGCTCCCGCCAGGCCCCTGCCCCCCCTGCTCTGGCGCGCCCCCCGCCCCTAGCCGCCATCCCCGCCCGAGGGTCCCAGCCAGCGCCCCGGCCCGCGGCCCCGCCCGCGCCTGCTGGGCGCCCCCTGGTGGCCTCGACTGGGCCCTGCCGCTGAGCCCACGGCCCTCGGGGGAGGCCCCTCCCTACCCCGGCCGCCCTCGGGCCCCCACGGTCCACTCCCCCATGGGGACCGGCATGTTGCCTTTAGGTACCAAGCCCCTGCGTGGGCGCTTGCGCCACCTCCCCGCCCTCCGCACTCGGCCCCTTGTCCCAGCCCCGCGTCCTGGGGAGGAGGCTTGAGCCGCAGCCCAGCACCCAGAAGTGCAGCGCGCACGGGTGGGGCCAGGCTCGAGTCAGCCGGTGACGCAGCCGCTGTGTGACCAGGGCGGATGGCCCAACCTCTCTGAGCCTCCGTTTCCCCGCCTGTAAAAGGGGCTGGGGCTGCCTCCCAGGGCCGCTGCGAGGCGTGAGTGAGTTACGACTCAGAACGCCCAGGTCCGAGGTGAGCACACGCGACACCCGCGAGCCACGGCCACGCGTGTCTTCAGGGCGCCTCCCGCCACGGGCTGGCCAGGAGTGTCCGCGCTGTCGGGACAGGAATGGGCGCGGCCCCAGCGCTGCGGGGCCCGCAGGGAGGGCGCAGGGGTCGAGCATCCGCCCCGGGGCATCCACCCGTCAGGCCTCGCCGTAAACTTCCTCGTTACAGCCGCTCCTGCAGCCGGAAGATATTGACTCGGAGGAGAAACAATGGCACGAATAAAATAAAAATAAAAAAGTTAATTATCCTTTGTGTTTGTAATTTAATTAAAGATGCAGTAAAGTTTTACTGTTTTTCCAGGTGATGATGTTTAGAGCCCCGAGAAGCTATTTGTGCTGGTGAGATTAAAGTGCATTTTAAAATGTTCCTTCAGTACTTTCACATTTGTTGATAGATTTTTAAATTAAACTTTAAATTGTAATCTAAATTACCTCCAACAATTCATGGTCCCTGTAATGAACTCCCACCGTTCCCGCTGTCATCCGTCGATGATGGAGTGCGAGCCGGGAGCTGCAGCCCCGCGGGCGCCGAACCAACCGCGGAGGCCAGGCAGCCTCGCCCCGGGGACCCCGCCCACGGCGCCCCACACCCGCGGCCAGTCAGGGAGGCCAACGCCGCGAGACAGAAGCAGCCAGACCCCGCGGGCCACCAGTGTGGCCAGAAAAGATCTGCAGGGATGTGAGGGCAGCTCAGAGCTGAGATCTAAGGCTGGGGCAGAACCGGACGGCGCAACAAGCTAGGGAGAAAGCATCCCCGGGTCGGGGTGCACCGAGCCCCAGACCCCACCCGCCTCCCGCCCGGACCCCGCCTCCACTCAGGGAGCCGGGCCCCGCCTCCCGCCCTAGGCCCCGCCTCCCACCTCGGGCCCCCACCTCCCGCCCAGGCCCTGCCTCCTACCCAGGCCCTGCCCCCAACTCAGGGCCCCGCCTCCCGCCCAGGCCACGCCTCCCATTCAGGACCCTGCCTCCCGCTCAGGGACCCGCCTCCCACTCAAGGCCCCGCCTCCCACCCAGGCCCCCCTCCACTCAGGGCCCCGCCTCCTACCCAGGCCCCGCCTCCACTCAGGGCCCCGCCTCCCACTCAGGGCCCCACCTCTGCTCAGGGCCTCCGACCCAGGCCCCGCCCCTCACCCGGGCCTCGCCTCCTGCGATCTTGCATGCCACAGTTGCTCAGACCAGATTTTCATCATAATGCCCCCTCCCTTACAGAAGTAGAAGTTAAAGGCAAAACCAATTTTGAGTCTCCAGTTTTCTCCAAATGTTCTAGAAATCGGTCATTTTCTTAAATGTTTAACTGTTACCTGAATTTTCTCTTCCTCGTGGTCCTGCATATCTGTAATATTACTGGCAAAACCCAGTTAGACTTTTAAGGCATGTATGTGTTTCTAAGCAGGCCAAATATCTTTTTTTGTTGTTTTTTTAAGACAGAGCTTTGCTCTTGTCGCCCAGGCTGGAGTGCAATGGGGCAATCTCGGCTCACTGCAACCTCTGCCTCTGGGTTCAAGCGATTCTCCTGCCCAGGCTCCCAAGTAACTGGGATTACAGGCACCCGCCACCACACCCAGCTAATTTTTGTATTTTTAGTAGAGACAGGGTTTCACCATGTTGGCCTGGCTGGTCTCAAACTCCTGACCTCAGGTGATCTGCCCTCCTTGTCCTCCCAAAGTGCTGGGATTACAGGCTTGAGCCACCACGCTCGGCTTTTTTTTTTTTTTTTTTTTATACAGGGTCTTGCTCTGTCACCTGGGCGTGAGTGCAGTGGTGTGATCACAGCTCACTGCAGCCTCCTCCAATCCCTGAGCTCAAGTGATCCTCCTGCCTTGGCCTCCCAAAGTGCTGGGATTACAGGCGTGAGCCATCACTCCCCGCCCAAAATTTCTTTACATCAGCTACACAGAGCTCCCTCACTAGTTGAAGGCAGCACATGGCAAACAGCCGAACCTTGTCAGCAATCCAAGAAATGAACTTTAGGACAGCAAGGAGACGCCATTCCCATGTCACGTTTCAGCGTTTACTACTGATATGATAAGAAGGGTCCCTGCTGTGGGGGCAGTGTGGCAGGGCAGATGCTCTGCGACCTATACTCCAGCCAGGCCACGGCCATCAGCGCATGCTGCCCAGCAGGGCTGGACAGAGTCCACGGAGTTCCTCCTGGACCCAGCTGAGCGACACTCCCCTCCCTGCCAGGGACGCCACCACCAGCCAGCAGGGAAAGACCAGGAGGGCAGGGAGTGAGCCAGTACCATGTATGCCACCCATACAGACCCAAGAGAGAGTGGACGGGAGGCCCTGCACCCTGCACCCAGGCTGGGAAGACTAGGAGGAGGCTGGCGGCCCTGGCTGAGACCCCATTTGGAGGCTGACCTTGGCCTTAGAAAGCCACCCAGCCCAAGATCAGTCCTCTCCCATATCCAGTGAGGAGTGGATGAGGGGTATAATGGCCCTCTGTCCCAGTGGGGTCTCTCTGCAGAGCCACCCCAGCTCCAGGCTCCCGATGAAATGGCTTGAGTCCTCACGCCCGGACCCATCACCGCACAGTTTCCCCTCGGCCACTCCTGCTTCTTTGTGCCTTGACGGATGAGAATCCCAACAGCCTCCCTAAGCAGGGTCCTGTGTGCTCTCCTCATCTCAAGCCCGCTTCCCGGAATGCCACTGAAGGGCCAAGCTGGTGGAGAGGTTCCCGCTGAGAAGCAAGCACCATGCCCCATGGCCTCTCCAGGTTCTGGGGGCAGCAGAACCCACACTGGGGAACATGGCTCTGACCCACACAAGGTGACACTGAAGGCTGCCGGCCTCCAGTGCAGAAGGACCAGGTCTGTCTGCAGAGCAGGCGGCCTGATGTCTGGGTTGAACAGCCAGGCAGGCTCTGCAGGGAGAGGGGTGCCTCACATGGGCAACAAGGCCTCAACAGGAGAAGCCCAGGGGAGAGCTGCGGGTTCTGAGGTGCGGCCATGCCACTCACAGGAGAGAGAAATGCTGGTCCTGAGGTGTGACTGGGCCCTGATGGAGCCCACAGAACTCCAAGTGACCCTCCAGTCGGAGCTGTCCATCGGGAGCTGGGGTAGCCGACCCCCCATGGTGTCCAAGCCATCACCACAGAAGCCGAATGGGCCCATTAACAACCCTTGGTAAGATGGAAGCAGAGCATTGTTGTTGGCCAAGGGCAGGATGGAAGAAGACAAGTTACACAGGCAGGTGGCCTGGGCCCCGAGTGATCCTCCACAATGGCACCACACCACCCTCCACTCACTGTCACCCTCCACAGTGGCACCACACCACCCTCCACTCACTGTCACCCTCCACAGTGGCACCACACCACCCTCCACTCACTGTCACCCTCCATGGTGACACCACATCACTCTCCACTGTGACCCTCCACGGTGACACCTGCCACCCTCCACTCACTGTCACCCTCCACAGTGGCACCTGCCACCCTCCACTCACTGTGACCCTCCACGATGGCACCTGCCACCCTCCACTCACTATGACCCTCCATGATGACACCCACCACCCTCCCCTCACTGTGACCCTCCACAATGGCACCTGCCACTCTCCACTCACTGTGACCCTCCACGGTGGCGCCACATCACTCTCCACTCACTGTCACTCTCCACGGTGACACTACATCACTCTCCACTCACTGTCACCCTCCACAGTGGCACCTGCCACCCTCCACTCACCGTGACCCTCCACGGTGGCACCACTCTCCACTTACGCCCCTGCTATGTTGGGCCACAGGGAGCTGACAGAGGGGGAGAGAAGCTGAGCTCCGCTCACAGATGGGTCACAGTCTGGGTGTGTGGACATGGATGCCAAGGAGATGGACTGGGGCCGCACAACAGCCCTCTGGGGGTAGCCCTCACAGGCAGTGGTGAGGAGAGACCTGCTCTGTGGGCAGATCTTTCAGCAATGAACCTGGCCATCCACTTTATGTGGAAAGAGAAATGGACCAGGGTTAGAATATATAGTCAGGAGCCACGTAACAATGTTTCAGTGAACAACGACCAATGATGTTGGTCCATAAGATTATGGCCCTGTATTTTGACTATACTTTTTCTGTTTAGATACACAAATGCTCACTGTGTTACGGCTGCCTGCAGTGTTCAGGACAGTGGTGCACTGTACAGGTGTGTAGCCTGGGAGCAATAGGCTCCCCCATACAGCCAGGTGTGCAGGAGGCTGTGCTGTCCAGGTTTGTGCAAGTTCACCCTGTGATGTTTGCACAGCAGTGGAGTCACCTAATGACACAGCTCTCAGAGCATGTCCCCGTCACTACGTATACAAATGGTTTGGCTGGGTGGTCAGGGGCCTGGAGGGAAAAAGATTGGAAGCTCAGGGTCAAGGAGGTCTCGTGGGCCCATGGAGTGGACGTCAAGTGTAAGTGAAGATCTGTCTGACATATGATGTTCACCAGAGAGTACCTGCACAGAAGAGCCACTGAGCAGCCAACTTGACAGAAGGACTCAACTAGCAGGAGGCAGCCGGCAATGGGGTCATGAATGAGCAGCCATGGTGGCTGGGATGGAAGCCACTCCAGGCCCATCAGCTCCACCTCCTGCAACCAACATTGATCCAGCTACTGCCACTGCTGGATGCCCAACCTGCCAGTATCAGAGACAGAGGCTGAGCCCCTAGAGAGCACAGGGCCCCAAGAGCCAACCAGCCTCTTGGGGCCACTCACACAGCCACCCTGCCCAACAGGGCCACTGCCAGGGCCACCAAAGGGCCTCTTCCTCTGCGATGTCCTTCCAGTGCCCTTTGCTGAGGAAGCTTCACTCAGCCTCCTGTAAAGGAAAATGCTTAAGAGAATCCCACCATCATCACAGAGCAGGTATTGAAGAGTGAATTTGGAGCTAAGAGGCGATAAGTGGCAGTTTAGTGGCACAGCTGAGTGGCACAGTCACCCTTCTGACTGCTCAGCTTCCACGTGCACCATCCTACATGCATTTGAACTCACTTGCAATCCTAAAACAACTCATATTTCCACCTAACGATATCCAAGTGAAGAAGTTCTCACTCTTTCCCCAAATGAGAAGACACACAGGCTGCACAGTCATTGCATCCGTATGGGCTATAAGAATCTCTCCTCAAATTCATAGTCCCACTGAATATCCTGTTACTTAAAGATTAGACTGCAAAGTTAGCATTCAATAAGGTTGTGGGGAGACAGCACCGTATATGGTCTGTGATTCAAAGCATAAGCCACATTCCTTCAGATAATCCCATCTTTTCAGGGTGTGGTCTCCCAGTTGGCTCCATAACTATGCCTTTTGTGAACCATTCTGCCTGTCAATGAAGCCACCTGATTCCCAGTGATGGAGGGTGTGGGAGGAAAAGCTGGTTGTATAGGCCTGAGCCCACTGCTGCATTTGCTGTGAAATGGTCTCCTCAGCCACACAAAATGCTGGAGGAATGACATTATGGTGGACAGGCATTCTGGAAGTCAACAGAGAAGCATCATGACCAGGCAGGCAAACTCATATCCAGAATAGATCTCTGTTTCACTGAGGACAAATCTTTGCTCCCTCCGTGATGGGAGAGTCCCAGTGTCATCGACAGATGACAATGTCGGCCACAGATGGCTGCTGTTTGTCCTGGTGTTGTATCGGGGACTCATTGTAAGTCTTTGCTGTTGGCTGAGTAGACACTGAGCAGCGGTGGCTGGGCAGACAGGTCAAGCCCATTCCCAGCCCCCACACTGCTACCACACTCCTTGTTCATGGACCTGTTGGGCAAGCACTGGGATTGCCAGGGGCGAGAGGCTGACAGACATCACAGGTAGTGTCACTTCATCCACCCAAAAATTGAGAACCATCTCTTCAGTGGACACCCTTTGGTAGCCCTTCACATGGAATACAGATGCAACATCTTCATTCTCTGTGTTCATTTTGGGAGGTCTCTGCACACAGTTCTTCCCCAAACTTCCTCGTCACCAACCTTCCAATCCTGTTTATTCCAAATCCTGGGCCATCCAGCCAAACATAAGCAACTGCTCAGAAGTCAGTATTGATCCATACTAGACTGGACCTGTCTCACTGCAGAGCAAACAATCTAATGTACTGCTGTCAGTTCTGCCCGCTGAGCACATGTTCCTTTTCCACTGCCCTTCGGTGTCAACCCTGAGTGGGGCTTAGTGCTGCAGCTGTCCCCTTTTGGGTGGCACCAGCATATAGTTCAGAGCCATCTGTAAGCCAGACTTGAAGACGTTATTCCTTCCCCAATAAACAAGTCATCAGGAGCACCATGCGGGCATGGGCTGAGAGAGAGGAAGCAATGCAAGAGGAGCTGGTGTCTAAGGAGTCTGAGCTCCTGCCCGCTCAGCTTAATCACACCTTTTGGAACTGAAGAGCTTCATCTCATAAATGCCATTTCCACTTTATGGTAGATCACTGCTGTGAATGCCCAGAATTATGGCTAGGTGGTCAGACAGTGAACAGTTCATGGGGAGAAGCTCAGGCCACGTGGGCACCTGATATCCTTATGGCTACGTGTTTAGTTTATATCAAGGCTGGCAGCAAGGGAGAATCTGTTTCTTAAAAGAATACTCTGCAGAAGAGGGTGTAGATTTGCTCCCAAACCCTGGATATCTGTGATTTTCCCTCTGGTGCTTAGCAAAGCCTGCATATAGTGTCCCTTTTTTTTTTTTTTTTTTTTTTTTTGCCATGGATGCTTTCAGTGTTGTTGAAGATTCAGTCAGTCAGCATAGGTGCGATAACAAAATACCAGAGACTGGAGGGCTTAAGCAGAAGATATTTCTTTCTCACAGTTCTGGAGGCTGGATTCCAAGATTACATGGCCAGCAGATTTGACACTTGATGAGGGCTCTCTTCCTGGATTTCAGAGGCCACCTTCTCACTGTGTTCTCACACGGTAGAGAGAGAGAGAGAGCACTCTGGTGTCTCTCTTCGTATAAGAGCACTAATCCAATTATGAGGGCTGTACCCTCATGACCACATCTAAACCTAATTATCTCCCAAAGACCCGATCTCCTAATGCCACCACAGTGGGAATCAGGGCTTGTCTTGGTCCATTTTCTGTGGGTATAACAGAATATCACAAACTGGGTAATTTGTAAAGAAAAGATGTTTATTTAGCTCATGGTTCTGGAAGCTGGGAAGTCCAAGAGCATGGTGCTGGCATCTAGTGAGGGCCTTCTTGCTGCATCATAACATGGTGGAGGACGTTCGATGGTGAGAACCCAAGAGCAAAGGAGCCATAAAGAGCTTGCTTTTATTTAAAAAAAAAAAAGCCACTCCCAAGATAATAAACCCACTCCTGTGATAGCAAAATATTAATCTATCTACAAGGGCAAAGGGATTGTTTCCAACACATGAACTTTTGGGGGACACATTCAAACCATAGCAGGGCTTCAGAATATGAAATCTTGAGGGACACAGACATTCAATCCCTAACACAATCTCAAGTGTTGTAAGGCTGAAGTGATGGAGTGGCTTGTAGTGGAGCTTTAACTTGCTGCAGAGCCTTTTCTTGCTCCGGTCCCCACTCATATCTAGCAGCGTACAGGTGACTCTGTAGAAGGGTCAAAGCAGAATACACTGAGGTGGTATATGTTGCCTTCAAAATCCAAAAAGCCCTCAAGAGCATTGTGTCTCTTTTGTCATGGTGCCAGTCATATCAGCTTGCCTTTTACCATGGGGGATATTTGACATGCTCCAAACCGCTAAGCTCCAAGAAACTTTACTCAAGGGGCAGGCACCTGGGTGCTGTGGGGCTGATCTCCCACTCTCTAGTTTACTAGGGCATCTAATTCCTGCTCCTCAGAGCCATCAGCAGAATGTTGTCCAATAGTGGAGCATGGCACGACAATCAGGGTTTCTGTAGTCAGTACCACAGCAGAGAGTAGAGGTGTCATATCCCCGTGCAGGTATACTTCTGGCCCTTTCAGGTAAAAGCCAACTGCTTCCAAGAACTCATGCAAACTGAGATGGAGAAAAAGTCATTAGCCAAGTCAATAATTGCATTTTTTTTTTTTTTTTTTTTTTGAGACAAAGTCTCGCTCTGTCGCCCAGGCTGGAGTGCAGTGGTGTGATCTCGGCTCACTGCAAGCTCTGCCTCCCGGGTTCACGTCATTCTCCTGCCTCAGCCTCCAGACTAGCTGGGACTACAGGCACCCACCACCACACCCAGCTAAGTTTTTGTGTTTTTAATAGAGACGGGGTTTCACCATGTTAGCCAGGATGGTCTCGATCTCCTGACCTCGTGATCTGCCCACCTCCGCCTCCCAAAGTGCTGGGATTACAGGTGTGAGCCAGCGCACCCAGCCAATAGTTGCATATTAGGAGCCAATGGCTGTGCGATTTGCCCCAGTAAAGATGCTACATCTGGAACAGCAGCTCAATTGGAGGGATCTCCTGATTAAGTGAACAGTAATCCACTGTCATTTTCCAAGATTCATCTAGCTTCTGCACAGGCCAAACTGTGAATTAAACTGGGAACGTGATAGCCATCCCTACCCCTGATTCTTTGATGGCGGCTCTGCCATTTCCCCAGGGATGTAGTATTGCTTCTGATTTACTGTGCTGGCAGGGAGAGAATGTTGCAAGTGAATATTTCACTGATGGTGACCTGGCAAAATACCCAGGGGACACGAGGGCAGAGGCAATGACTCGGGCATTTGAAAGATAGGGAAGATGATGCCCAAAAAGATGGTGGAGTTGGCTGGTTACTGCTGAGCTGTGCTGACACCCTGCAGAGGAATCATGAGAAACTGAGGCAGTTAGCAACTCAGGCAGAGAGTGAGAGCTAAGGACCTCCATGGGAACTCACAGGGTCCATATCTCCTTCAGCGGGAGGGCTGCCAGGGTGCAGTGGCAGACTGAGGACCTTAATGCTAGAACCCAGAGCTCCAGAGACATTGCACTGCTAAGCCAAGGCACATCTGTTATGTGGCGGTCAGGGCCCCACTGGGGAAAGGCTGGGACCACAAAACACATGATGGAACATCTAGGTGGCAGCCCCTGAGGACATGGCTCTACAGACTCCCTGAACACTGAACGCTGGGCTTGCAGCAGTCACCCCTTCTCTCATAAGAGGTGGCACGTCTGTTGTGTGGAAGACCCTGCAGACCTGCCCCCCATGGGCAAGAGGTGCCCCTCAGGAGGTAGCCCCCTCTCATCTCCAGCTGCCAGGACAACAGCCAGTGTTAAATCCCAACATGAACTAGCTGGGAGGTGGAGGGCCTGGTAGGGGTGGAAAGAGGCTGTACACAGAAAGAGCTGCAAAAAGAGGCACAGGCTGGGTGCAGTGGTTCATGCCTGCGATCTCAGCACTTTGGGAGGCCGAGGCGGGAGGAGCTCTTGAGCCCAGGAGTTCAAGACCAGCCTGGGCAAAATGGTGAGACCCCATCTCTACAAAAACAAAAATTAGCCAGGTGTGTGGTGGCGCACGTCTGTAGTCCTAGCTACTCGAGAGGATGAGACAGGAAGATCACTGGAGCCCAGGAGGTTGAGTCTGCCGTGAACTGTGTTCCCCACTGCACTCCAACCTGGGCAACAGAGTGAGACCCTGTCTCAACTAAAGCAAAACAAACCAAAAAATAGCTACATATATAGGCAGAATCCAGAGAAAAACCTCGGGGTTGGATTTCAGGTCCCAGATGAAGGGATCAGCCTGGATGAGCAAGAATGCATTGATTTGACGACTCTTTCTTGGTCATGAGAATTAACATCCTGTCAAGAACCTGGGTGATAGGGCAAACTCACTGCTAGGTGGCTCTTAGGAGCCTAAACAAAGTGATAGTTAACTCTCAGTGAAATGGCAATGCCCAGTTGTCCTGGGTGATGGCAAAGGGAGATGGGAGTGCTGGGTGAACACACTGTGGGTGCCAGAGACCCAGCAGAATCATGTTCTCTGGGAGGGCCAGAGGCTGTCGAGAGTGCACTGGGGAGGGACCAGCACCAAGACGAGGTGGACGGAGTGTCCTCTGCAGGCAGGGGACAGTTAAGAGATGGGAGAAAAGCAAAGGAAGCAGGGTCCCAGGTCTGCCCCATGAAGAAGAGCAGGACCAGCAGGAGGCAAGGTGGCCGCATCTTAGACCCAGCACAGGCCTAAGGCCAAAGTCGCTGGTCAGAGGAGTCTCGCGTCTCCCTTGGGGAACGAGCCATTCACTGGCTTCCCTGTGCTTGATCTGTGTTCCCAGGAGGACAATAATCTCTGGTCTGTGCCAGCAGGGATCAAGCACTTTGCATGATCACCTCACGTGCTTCTCACACGTCTCATGAGCAACTCCAGTTACAAGGCACACTGAGTGTGCACAACCCTCCCAGTCCTGAAGCTGCCAGCAGCTCAGGTGGAGCCATCCTGGCCTCTGTGCTCCTGACCCTGCTGCTGTGTTCCGCCTGATACCTGTCCCTCCTCCTGGGGCTTGTGAAAGGATTGAAGCGTGAGTGTCGTTCTTGACAGCTCATGGGTGGGCACCTGCCTGCTTTCACCACCTGCCGCCAGCTTGCTTTCCAGGAGACGTCCTCTCCAGCCAGAGGTTCTCCTTGCCCCACATCCTTGTCAATCCTGGGAACTATACAATTATCTAATTTTTGCCTCTCTGATGGGTGCAGAGTTTATCTCACTGCTGTTTCCATTTGTGTCTTTCTGATCACTGGAGAAGCTGAACAACCACTCCTTGTTTATCATCAGCCATTCAGGTTCTCTCTGAGAATCTCCTGTTCGTGTCAATGCCCCTTTTTCTTTTGGAGGCCTTGTCTTCTTCAAGGTGATTGATGGCTGCTTCCTGTGTATTCTATCAATCCCTTGTGGGTTTCAGATGTTGCGATATCATCTATTCCTCTGTCGTCCATTCATTAACATGGCCTATCGAATTTTTTGTCAAACAGAATCCTTCATTTTGATATATTCAAATCCATCCATTTTTCATCTTATGATTTGTTCTTTTGGAGTCTTGCTTAAGAAATATTTTCCTATCCAAGGTCACAAAGAAATTCCACAGCATTTTCTCCTACAAGCCTACAGCTTTACCGTTTACATTTAGGTCCTGAATCTCTTACGTTTAGGTTTCTCTTTGTATATGGTATGAGGTAGGGATCCTGCCTTCCATTTTCCATAAAGTGAGGCGATTTTCTCAACATTATATATTCCAGTTACTATTTCTGCATAACAAATTATCCTATAACCTTGCAGCTTAAAACAAGTATCTTAATTTGCTCACATTTTTTAGCATGAGTAACTTGGGAAAAGTTCAGCAAGGGCAGCTCTTATTTGGGAAGAGAGAACAGTGGCATGTGGCTGCACCTGGATGTCAGCTGGGGCTAGAGCCACCTGGGCTGGATGTCCCCATTGGTGACTCCCATGGCTGGCAATGGAGGCTGGCTGTCAGCTGGGAGCTTGGCTGGGCTGTCAACACAAATGCTTACATGTGGCCCCTCCAGCATGGCGGTCTTGAGACAGTCAGACTTTTTACTCTGTGCCTGGCTGCCCCTATGGCAAGTGTCCCAAGAGGACAGGCAGAGGCTGCATGGCCTTCTCTGACCTAGCCTCAAAAGTCATGCAGTGTCATTTGCATTGCATTCTGTTGGTTACATGTAAGTCACTAGGGCCAATCCGGAGTTAAGGAGACGAGACACAGACTTCACCTTTCAGTGGGAGGAGTGTCATGGTATTTGCAGACTTGTTTTTTTAATTAACTAATTTTTTAATTGACTAAAACTTATATATGTTTACTATGTACAAGATGATGTTTTGAAATATGCATACATTACCTGTTTTGTAAATAAAGTATTAATGGAATACACACAAAAAAAGAAATATGCATACATTGTGGAATGGCTAAATTTAGCTAGGTAACATAAATTTAGCTAAATAACCTCATATGCTTATCATTTTTTGTAGTGAGAACACAAAGTCTACTCTCAATGACTTTCAACAACACAATATATGATTAACTGTAGTCAGATGTTGTACAGTAGATCTCTTGAACTTACTCTTCCAATCTATTCATAACTGAAATTTTGTACCTTTTGACTAATAATGTCTCTACTCTCCCTCTCTCTCTTTTTTTTTTTTTTTTGAGACAGAGTTTTTCTCTGTCACTCAGGCTGGAGTACAGTAGCACAATCTTGGCTCACTGCAACCTCTGCCTCCCAGGTTCAAGCAATTCTCCTGCCTCAGTCTCCTGAGTAGCTGGGATTACAGGCACATGCCACCACACCCAGCTAATTTTTGTTTTAGTAGGGACGGGGTTTCACCACATTGGCCAGGCTGGTCTCGAACTCCTGGCCTCAAATGATCTGCCTGCCTCGGCCTCCCAAAGTGCTGAGATTACAGATGTGAGCCACTGCACCCGGCCCAATGTCTCTACTCTCTACATCTCAGTTCAACTTCTTTAAAGTCCACACATGAATGGATCACGCAGTATTTGTCTTTCTGTGCCTGGCTTATTTTGCTGAACACAAGGTCCTCCATGTTCATCCACTTTTTCAATAACAGTATTTCCTTCTCTTTGTTTTTGAGACAGGGTCTCACTCTGTCACCCAGGCTAGAGTGCAGTAGCAATCTTGGCTTACTGCAGCCTTGACTTCCCAGGCTCAGGTGATCCTCCCACCTTGGCCTCCCAAGTAGCTGGGACTACAGGAATGCGCCACCACACCTGGCTAATTTGTGTGTGTGTGTGTGTGGTGTGTGTGTGTGTGTGTGTGTGTGTTTAGTAGAGACAGGGTTTCACCATGTTGCTTGGGCTGGCTTTGAACTCCTGGGATCAAGCAATCCTCCCGCCTCAGCCTCCCAAAGTGCTGGGATTACAGGCATGAGCCACCTCACCCACCTTCCTTCTTCTTAAAGGCCGAGTAGTACTCAATTGTGTATATAGACCACATTTTCTTTATTCATCTGTCAGTGGATACTTAGATTGATTCCATATCTTGGCTTTTATGAATAGTACTGTCATGAACATGGGCGTGCAGGTCTCTCTTGGTGAGGCTGATTTTTTTTTTTTTTTTTTGAGATGGAGTTTCCCTCTTGTTGCCCAGGCTGGAGTGCAGTGGTGCGATCTCGGCTCACCACAATCTCTGCCTCCTGGATTCAAGCAATTCTCCTGCCTCGGCCTCCCGAGTAGCTAGGAGTATAGGCATGCACCACCACGCTCAGCTAATTTTTTTGTATTTTTAGTAGAGACGGGGTTTCATCATGTTGGCCAGGCTGGTCTCAAACTCCTGACCTCAGGTGGTCCACCACCCCAGCCATGAAGCTGATTTTATTTTCTTTGAATATATTCTCAGAAGTTGAGGCCAGGTGCGGTGGCTCACGCCTGTAATCCCAGCACTATGGGAGGCCGAGGCGGGCGGATCACGAGGTCAGGAGATCAAGACCATCCTGGCTAACATGGTGAAACCCCGTCTCTACTAAAAAAAAAAAAAAAATACAAAAAATTAGCCGGGCGTGGTGGACGCCTGTAGTCCCAGCTACTGGGGAGGCTGAGGCAGGAGAATGGTGTGAACCTGGGAGGCAGAGCTTGCAGTGAGCCAAGATCTCACCACTGCACTCCAGCCTGGGCAACAGAGTGACACTCTGCCTCAAAAAAAAAAAAAAAAGAAGAAGAAGTTGAATTGCTGAAACGTGTGGTGGTCTATTCTTAATTTTTTGAAGCACCTCTGTACTCTTTACCACTCTTTTCCACTTTCTCCACATCCTCACCAACACTTGTTATCTTTCATCTTTTTGATAGTAGCTGTTCTAAAAGGTGTCAGGTGATATCTCACTGGGATTTTGATTTTTATTTCCCTGACCGTTCATGACACTGGCTGCCTTTTTATAACCTGTTGGCCATTTGTGTGTCTTCTTTTGAGAAATGTCTACTTAGGTCCTTTGCCAATTTTTCAATCAGGTTGTTTTCCTGCTATTGGGTTGTTTGAGTTCCTTGTATATTTTCGATATGAACCCCTCAGCAGATGGGCAGTTTATAACCATCTTCTCCCATTCCACTGGTTCCTCTTCACTCTGCTGATTGTTTCCTTTATTGTGCAAAAACTTTTTAGTGTGACATAGTCCCAATTATCTATTTTCTCTTTTGTTGCCTGTGCTTTTGGGGTCATATCCAAAAAATCATTACCCAGACCAATGTCATGAAGCTTTTCCCAAACTGGTTGCTTAAAAACAATAGGCATTTTTGTTTGTTTGTTTGTTTTGAGACGGAGTCTCGCTCTGTCGCCCAGGCTGGAGTGCAGTGGCATGATCTCGGCTCACTGCAAGCTCTGCCTCCCAGGTTCACGCCATTCTCCTGCCTCAGCCTCTCCGAGTAGCTCGGACTACAGGTGCCCACCACCATGCCCGGCTAATTTTTTGTATCTTTAGTAGAGATGGGGTTTCACCGTGGTCTCGATCTCCTGACCTCGTGATCTGCCCACCTCAGCCTCCCAAAGTGATGGGATTACAAGCATGAGCCACCGCGCCTGGCCAAAAACAGTAGGCATTTTTAAAACCTCTTCCCTTTCTGGCCGGGCACAGTGGTTTACATCTGTAATCCCAGCACTTTGAAAGGCCGAGGCAGGCAGATCATTTGAGGCCAGGAGTTCAAGATCAGGCTGACCAACATGGTGAAACCCCATCTCTACTAAAAATACAAAAATTAGCTAGGTGTGGTGGTGCATGCCTGTAATCCCAGCTACTCAGGAGGCTGAGGCAGGAGAATCGCTTGAACCCGGGAGGCAGAAGTTGCAGTGAGCTGAGATCTCACCACTGCACTCAAGCCTAGGTGACAGAGCGAGACTCTGCCTCAAAAAAAAAAAAACCTCTTCCCTTTCCAAAGACATATTATGTTACCCTGTGACATCAAGCTGCCACAAAAACATGGATTTATCAGAGGGAATCTGTCTTCAGTTTTATTATTTATTTGTTCCAGTGCCATTGGCATACTGTTTTTCTTTTTATGTCTTTGTAGCATGTTTTAATACATTTTATAACTGTAGGCAATTTTAATAAATTTTAAATGATTGTATTTTAATTTATATTTAATATTTTAATAAAGGTAGGGTAATTCCCCCTCCCTTTGTTCTTTCTTTTCAAAGACTGTCTAAGATGTTCTTGTATCTTCATTTTTCAATGTACATTTTAAAATTAGTTTATTACACTTCTCAAATACCTTTCATTTGAATTGTATTTAATTTACAGATTAATTCAGGGAATGCTAGCATCTTTAATGCTAAGTCAGCCATCGGTGGCTGTAATGCAGCTCTCCTTTCATGCCTGCCTTTTCAGCAGACTGGGATTTTCCCATTCTCCAAATAGGGTCTGGTGCGTTCTTACTCAGGTGAATTCCTAGGTCCTTGATTGTTTCAACACTGTTGTGGTGGTTCCCCATTTGCAGTTTATATTTTCCCTCAGAACACTAGTGATGTTTGTAAGATAATTGTGGTGATTTACAAATATGCTCCCAGATTCTTCAATGCCCTTTCCTTCAAGAGGTGGATCTTAATTCCACTCGCTTTGAGTGGGCTGTGCTTAGTGATCTCTTCTTACGAACAGAATGGGATATGCTGTGTAAAGTTTTTCTAATAAATACTGATGTTTGCTGTCAGTCTTTAGGTAGCTTTTGATCAAGTTAAGAAAATGTTCTGTCCATTACTAGTTTTCTGAGAGTTTAAACAATAAATAGAGAGCCAGTGCTATCAAATCCTTTTTTAATCTGTAAAGATAATCATGTAATTCTTCCCTTCTAGTCCATTCACAAGGTAAATCATGTCAATAGATTTTTCTGATGTTGAACCATCTTTGCATTCCTGAAATAAACCTATTTGATAATGACTTGTAGAAACATACACTTGGGGTTGGTTGGTTATATTTTATTTATAATTTTTTTATTGAAAGGCCTTACAATTGTCTTTTCTGATTTTGGAATAAGAGTGTTGCTTGCCCATAAAATGAGCTGTGGGACATTTCTTTTTTTTTCTGTTCTCTGGAAGAGTTTGGGGAATTATTTGTTTTCCATTTCAATTTCTTTCACGGATATTAGTCTTTTACATTTTCTATTTACTGTGGTGTCAATTTGGCATTTTATATTTTTACAGAAATGTATTCATTTTATTTGGGCTTTCTGAATATATTAGCGTATAGTCATTCATAATTTTCCCTTCATTATTTTTGCCATTATTTTCCATTTTCATTCTGTATTTACTTTGCTTCTTCTCTCCTTTGTCATCAGTATTGACGGTCTTATTATATTTACAAGGTCTAGTTTTAGCTTTGAAAATCTTCTCTGACTTTTTAATGTTAAGGATGTTTTCTATTTCACTGATTTCTGCTTTTTCTTTATTTACAGCTTGTTTCCTTAGCTATATCTTTAGTTCTTTTTCTAGCCTATTGAGTTAAATGCTTTGCTTATATATTTTTGACTTTTATTTGTATTCTGATAAGTTTATTCAAAATCATAATTTTTTTCTCTAGGTACTGCTTTGGGTATGTCTCACAGCTCCTGACACACAGAGCTTTAAATGTTGTATAATTTCTTTATGATTTTTCTCTTAATCAGGGGTTATTCAGTACTTATGATTTTTCTTCCCATGTATCTGGACTTTCCTAATTTTTTTTTTTTTACAATTCTTTTATTTATTGTATTGCATTATAGTGAAAGGATACAGTCTTTATTATGCCAATTCTTCGAAATTTATCACATTTTCTTTTGTGGCTGAAATAAACAGCCCGACTCCATTTTTTGATGTCTGGCTGCCAACAGCTTTTAAGCATCCCTCCCTTTTCTCCTGTGCCCCACATCTGGACAAGCTGATAAGAAAGCCTGGGTGCTCCCTCATTTGATGCTGGTGGGGAATTCAAACCACAAAAGGCCCTGCCTGCACATGAAAACTCTCACCCAGGTCCAGCCCTGAACCACAATAAAAACCTTTCCATTCCTTGCTCTCTCAAGCCATTCTTGACTTGCTTGGGAGGCCTGCCCTGCTCTCCTCAGAGACCTCAGTTATGCAAACAATCCAAACCATTTCAAGCCCTGTTGGTGTGTATGTGTGAAGCCATCTGTTCCCAATATTTGAAACAAATTTTGGGTAGGGGTCTACCTGCCTCTGAAGGTGACCATACAGTAGCCTAGCACATGGCCTACTTTTGTGAATAATAAGTGTGCACAAAAGAAATCTGTATTCTCCATGAGATGCATAAATTGATAGATAATAGAGCTCACTCGATTAATTCATTATGCCATTCAAATTAAATAGACTTACTTTTGTATATTTAATCTATCATTTTATAAGAGGAATTTGTTGAAAATTCTAAATAACATAGTTTAGTCATACATTTCTCCTGGTAATATTCTCAGTTGTAGTTTTATATGTTCTAAGACTATATTATTTAATGCTTATATATATATAATCATTCTATGTTCTTGGTCTGTTGTTCTTTTGAACTAATCCCTAATATTCTTCTTTGTCTTTTGTGATTTGTTTGGCCTTATTTCTATTTCGTCTGACATTAGAATTGCTATCCCACATTGCTTTGGGTGTACATATTTGCCTGGTGTATCTCTTTTCCATCCCTTGATTTTCAATTTTTCTGTGCCCTTTCCTTTAAAATGTGTCTTCTATAAGGAACATATAGCAGCAGTTTGTTTTTCATTCAACCTGTGAGTCTCCACTTTCAGATCATTGAGTCTAACTCATTTATATTTATTGTACTCACTGTTGCATTAGGATTTATTTCTGCAGGCTGGCCCCCCTCTGGACACACTGTGGACTCTGCACTCTGGGACCTATGATGCACCTAAAGAAGCCAGGCACCGCTGTACTTGACAGGAATGGAGGAGAGAGAGAGAATACGCATGCACACGTACCCCACGACATTCCTACAGAGAGTGTTGGCCATGGCATGGCAAGCTCTGCCAGGATGGGCTGGCAGTCAGTCTTGTTTCCCACAGCAACTGCAACATCCCACGCAGGGCCCACCTGCACATCAAATACCCTAGTTCACGTTATTGTGAGTGAACAAATGAATAGCTAGGTCCTGGTTCCTTCTGAGCACATGGTCTGGCCTGAGGCCCTACCCTACTTTCAGCTCCTTCCAGGTGTGGGTTTGGGATCCATCCAGGGGCCTGGGAGTCCCTGGGGGGAAAGCATGAGCCAGAGAGGGATCTGAGCAACAGAAGGAAACCCAGAGACCCTGAGCTGAGGGACTCCCCAGAGGGCCACAGGAGGTCACCCTCCAGGGCTCCCCCTTCCTTTACAAATTGGGAAGCTCCACCCTGAATGCCAGCTGCCTACCCCTTTCTGGCTGCTGATACAAGTTTTGGGGGCCTCCTTCTTGGGTGCAGGGTAGAAAGAGAAGACTTTAAATAGAGAGTGAAACGGGAGAGTGGATATTTAAGCCCAAAGCAGTCGGTCACCCCAGACCACAGGCTGAGCCCAGCACCATCCGGCTGGATGATAAATGGATGCTATTTTTAAAGAGAGACGCTGCTAAGATCGTTTCTATTTGTTCTGTGGGGTTTGTCGGGCCGCTGTGCCTACGTATTAATGCAGCTCTCTGAGGGAGATAAACTGGAGAGGTTGAGCTCTGAACCCACCTGATACCATCAAACACCCCAGGGAAAAAAAATGCCACGTAATAATCTCGTGAAGGTTTTCTAAATTAAGACCAAACAGATGACCGGTGGTGCACGGCATGCACCAGCCACGTCCACACGCGGCCCCATCCGTCTCCGCGGGCGGAGCGAGGGCTCCGGGAGGCAGCGTCAGAGCGCGCAGGCCTGGAGGGCGCGAGGCCAGGGCCACACAGATTACCCCCAAAGTCCCGGAGGGGCAGGGCCCAAGCCCAGGATTCCTGAGCAAGGCCGAGGGGGCCAGGAGGCAGGATCCCGGAGGCTGGGGGGCGCCGCGGTCCTTCTTGGGGGAAAACAGGGGCGGGAGAGGGGCCCTAGGGCTCCCGGGCGCCGGCCACACCCAGGGGCCTCCGACACGTGGTTCTGCACCCCCTGCCCAGCCCCTCTCCTGGGCCAAGCCAGGGCGATCCCAGGGCCGTGACACCGGAGAGCCTGGAAGCCTGGGGGTGGGAGGGCAGGATCTTCACAGCATGGAAGGAAGGAGATGATTGAGGCCTGGGTGGGAGGAGCAGGAGGGAACAGAGCTCGCCGCAGAGCCCAGGCAGCCCCTGCCATCGCTGCCCACAGGGAGGAGAGGCAGCCGCGGGGGCGCCTGAGTGGGCGCCGGGTACCACGTCCCACCCGCACATGCCTGGAGCCCCCCGGACACGGGCCTCGCAGGAGGGGCGTCTGCAGGGCACATGGCCGAGGTCCTGGCTGCGGGGCGCGGGGCCGCTCACACCCTGCCCGGCTAGCCTGTGGCAATGGAACCGGCCCTGATTCTGGGCAGCTGCTGCCCCATCCCAGCCCAGCTGGGTCATTTTCTCCCCAGTGCCCAGGGCCGAGGGCCCATGCGGAGCACGAGCGGGCGCAACAGAGGGTCGGGCGTTCTCCGCCGGAGGGGACACAGGCATCCTGTGCGGGAGCGGATGGCGGCCAGAGGGGCACCAGGTCCTGGCTCGGGGGCCGGGGGCATCTGAGCCCTCCCGACACCGGCTTCGCGGGTCCAGGGCTTGGCCCAGGCGCCTCGTCTGCAACCTGGAGGTTTGGGGTCAGCAGAGGCACCCACGTCCCCGCGCGCCCGCAGGAGGGAAGCCTGCACGGCAGGTGCGCTCAGCCCAGGCCAGGGGAGGCTGGACCGCGGCCGGGAGCCACGCCAGGGCCCCTCCGAGCAGGGCGAGCTCAGGCCCAGGGCCTCCCCTGACAGTCGCCCCGCGCCCCACGCCCCAGCCCGGCTCCCCCCTCGGTAGATCAATAGCTTTGGAAATCTGAAAAGAGCCCAAACAAAGAAGTGGGCTTGTAAGTATCCAGCTTGTATCAGCTGATAAATGGTCCCCTCTTTAAGGGACTTATCTCTTTAGGGCTTGCGGGATGAGGGATGGCGTCATTTGTCCTGGCCGCTCGTCTGGACCAGCCAGGCCGGATCTATTTAAAAGATAGCGCGATACTGTCGACAGCAATAGACAGGGTAATTGCAGAGCGGCTGCCGGGGTATAAATTACACGGCTCTAAGTGGTGGAGTGGCCGCGGGAGACTGGAGAAATTCCTGACAATTCACTTGTCCCTCTGCCCTGCCGCCAGCTTATCACGGGCCAGCAGAAGACGCGCGCTCGGGTGAAAAAATTAAGTATTGATCAAATTAACAGTTTTTACTGATCTTTTTAAGGGAGAAAAGGAGTGCAACAATTAAATTTAGAACACAAAGGACGGGGCAGGGTAACTCTTGACCCTGCGTGGCAAAGTCTATGACACCAACAAGCAGGAAATACGGTCTTGGGCAGGACAGCGTCGCGGGAGGCCGACCCGAGGGAGAGCAGGGGCCGCTGGGGGCAGCTCCCGGGGCCAAGGGTGAGCAGAGGCCGCTGCAGGGAGGGGTGCCGCAGGCCCCAGGTCCCCCCCAGGCTGCCAGCGGGGCAGCCAAGCCGGAGCCTCCTCCGCAAGCTCCCTGAGTCCTTTCTGGGCAGATTCTCTCCTTCCCTTGGGAGCCAGCAGCGGCCCCGCCTCCAGCAGCCCCACATAGCAGGAGGCAGGATGGACAGATAAACCGACACACAGGTCACCAGGTCAGGGCTCAGCCTGGAAGACTTCCTGGAGGCGGAGGAAGGGGAGGGACCCAGCACCCGCCCCAGCCTGTGTCCCCTTCTCCTTGTGGGGGGGCCCTGGGCAGGAGCAAACAATCCCCAGCCTCAGTTTCCCCTCATGAAAAAAGGAGGACAGAGGCACTGCCCCCCGGGGTATACAAGCAGGCACAAAAGGCACCCCCCACGGTGGGGGTATTACTGTCATCATGATTATTTTGGGTCCTCTTCTCTATCTTCTTTTCAAACATCTGGTAATGTGGATCTATGCTTTAATAGTTTTAGGCCAGGTGCAGTGGCTCACGCCTGTAATCCCAGCACTTTGGGAGACCAAGGCAGGCAGATCACTTGGGGTTGGGAGTTGGAGAACAGCCTGGGCAACATAGGGAGACTGCATTTCTGCAAAAATACAAAAGTTAGCTGGGTGTGGTGGCTCCACAAATGTAGTCCCAGCTACTCAGGAGGCTGAGGCGGGAGGATCACTTGAGTGTAGGAGTTGGAGGCTGCAGTGAACCGTGATGGTGCCACTGCACTTCAGCCTGGGCAACAGAGCAAGACCCTGTCTCTTAAAAAAAAATGTTTAAGGTGCTTAAGTTTTACGAAGTTCACATCTCCTTCATAATATGCATTGCCGTCAGGAAGGAGCTCTTGGGTGTGGAGGGGGAAGTCTGTTCCTTCTGCAGACTGTCGGCCCCAGGCAAAGCCGTGCACAGGCCCACTGGGCCGTCTGCCACCCCATCCCCCCACAGGATGGAGACACAGATTGCTCATCGGGGACCAACCAAAGCACCATGGGACCCAGCCAGTGCCAATGTGCCAGGGATGGGGAGGCACAGATTCCAGCTCCCACAGGAGTCAGAGGACAGGGAAGACGCAGCCACTGAAAGGAGAGAAACGCACAACTGGTCCCTCTGCCCACAGGGACCCCCACCCACCTCCAGGCTCTAGACGGCCACCGGGCCCCAGCAGCAGGGGTGCAAGAAGGTGGGCAGCAGGAGCCCCACCAGCCCCTCTTTGTACGGACGTTGCCATGGTCCTGCGTGGCCACTGGACAGTGGCCAGGACAGGCTCCCCACATCCTGGTGCCCTGCTGACCCTCCCAGGCTTTTGTCTATTGAAGGCTGAGAAGGGGCACGCAGAGGCTGGGGGCCCACCACGGGCTGGGGACAGCAGGGCTGCCCCACCCCTAGGCTTGGTGGTGCTGGACATATCAGAACCCACTGACACTTTAGGTGGCTGGTGGGGTGGGGCTGGGGTCGGTGGGAGCCCTGGGAAGTCACCACTGGTATAAATTCGTGGCACAGATGGCAGACAAAAAAACAGCACCAAGCAGCCCTCGTCCTCTGCACAGACCCCTCCTGACACTGCAAAGCCTGTCAGGACACTTGGAGCTTACCCAGCACTGCGGGAAGGGCCAGTGCACAGCTCCCAGGAGCCAGGCCCGGTCCCCAGTCCAGCCGGGCAGAGAGGAAGCAGCAGAATTGGAGCTCAGTCTAGGCACCAGCTCTGATGCATTGAAAGGCCTCAGGTAGGCCCACCTGTGGTCTACTGGGGCCCTTTGTCTCTTCCTCTCTTGTGCTGTGAGAGGAGAGTCCCACACCAGAGGCCAGGCTGATCCTCTCTGTGGTGCAGGTGCTCAGTGAGGGTCTATAGGACTGGGTGTGACCCCTGGTCACTGTCTGCCCAAGGCACGGCTGAGCTCAATGGGGACCAGCACCACCATCTTGAGACGTGGGGCCACAAGAGCGGCCATCCAGCCTCTGCTGCCTGTCCCTGCTGATGTGGCCCATGAGGGTCCCTGCTCCTGCACTGGGCAAAAAGTGTACACAGACACAGAGGGACGAGGGGAGGGTTGGCTCCAAGGCCACTACCAGGCCACACCCCCAGAATCACCAGGCCACCTCCAGGGACCACGCGTGGTCTGGCGGGAGCTGAGTTCTGACTTATGTCCTCGCAGCACGGGGCCAGGCTGAGGGATGCTGGGCTGGCAGGTCCCCTCCTGCGAGCACGGGGCCAGGCTGAGGGACGCTGGGCTGGCAGGTCTCCTCTACATAATTCCAGGTTCTCCGGATTTTTTATTATAGCCATGTATTGTTTTCAATTAAACTTTTTACTTTGAGAAAATTGTAGTTTCACATACAGTAATGAGAATCAACACAAAGAGATCCAGTGCACCCCCACCCACCCTCCCCCAACGGTACCCTCTTGCCAAGCTTTGGCCAGTGTCACCGCCCAACGCTGGCTACGACGTCCAGATGTGGTTGCTGTTCCCCCCTCAAGGACTCTCCTGGCCCTCCACCACCCACCACACCACCCGATCCAGACACCACTCGTCTGCCCTCCATTTCCACAGCTGTGTCACTGCAGGCATGCCCTCTACAGGGACCAGATGGAAGGGCACCTTCAGGGACTGGCTCCTTCACTCACACGGTGTCCGCCCGCCGCGCGCTGCTGTGGCCTCCACCGAGGCCGCGCCACACGGTACATGCGGGTTGCTTCCAGATTCCCAACTGTACTTCTCCCGTGAAACTTCCTTTAAAAAGGGGAAAAGACAGAGAGAGAGGGAGAGACAGAGACAAGGGGAGAGACAGAGACAAGGGGAGAGACAGAGATGGGGAAGAGACAGAGACAGACGGGGGAGAGGCAGAGACAGTGGGAGAGAAAGACAGAGGGAGAAACAGAGGAGAGCGGGAAGACAGCCCCTGGCAGGTGGGAAAGGCCCCCGGGGGCTCGCCCTGGGCAGCTCTGCACCCTCCTCGGGGCCTCCCTCCAGCATTGCATCTCCCCTACTTCAACATCCAGGCCACCAAGGCTCCGCAGGCCTGGGCTCCCCAGACACCAAGGGCATCTGGAGAACACAGGCACCGGGCACCCCTGGGCTCCAGCCAGACATCCTAAACCCAAACCCAGCAAAACCGCACCAGCCCAACACAGCTTGAGGTGAGGGGAGCCCTGAGGACTGCCCCGTGCCCGCATGTCTACCCCCAACTTAGACCCCACAGTAAACACACACTGGGGGACCAGTTCCTCCTCGGGGCCAGGCAGGAGCCCAGGAACCATGCTGCTGGGCCTAGGGCCCTGGAGAGACACACACCCCACACAGGTGTGCCCCCTGCCTGCTCCAGACCCCCAGCCCCTCCCTCAGAACTGACCCAGCACAAACAGTGTGGGTCCCTAAACAGTCCCAAGTTCCTGAGAGGGGAAGTCAAACCCTCCGGGGCCCCCCAACAGTGCCTCCCACCCCATCCAGCCCTATGTGGCTGCAGGGGGCAACTGGGTGGTATAGCCTATCGTCCCAAAGAACTGAGGACCAGCCGGGTGCGGTGGCTCACGCCTGTAATCCCAGAACTTTGGGAGGCCGAGGCAGGCAGATCACATGAGGTCAGGAGTTCGAGACCTGCCTGGCCAACATGGTGAAACGCCATCTCTACTAAAAATACAAAAATTCACCAGATGTGGTGGCAGGCGCCTGTAATCCCAGATACTCAGGAGGCTGAGGCAGGAGAATCGCTTGAACCTGAGAAGCGAAGGTTGCAGTGAGCTGAGATCGCACCACTGCACTCCAGCCTGGGCGACAGAGCGAGACTCCAAAAAGAACTGAGGACCTTGGCAGAACGACCTCGTGGGAACCCCAGGACTGTTCCAAAAGAAACACCTGGAAGGTGCCCTTTGAGGGCCAAGCTGCGCCCCCAGGCCCAGCCGAAGGCCACTGCTGCTGCCTACGCACCCCCTTTGTGAGCCCCTAGGGGCCCAGCCCCTTCTTGCCCCTTCTCTGGCTGTGGGGAGGTAAGTGGGAGAAGATTCTGGGAGAAAAACAGCTCCACCGAGGCCCTGGGCGGCGGGGAAGGCACAGGGGACTGCCTGCTCTGATCCGAGGCCTGCAGCCACAGCTGCATGGAGTGTGCGGGAGAAACGTGGGGCCGACTCCAAACGCTGCGCCTTCCGCCAGGGCCTTGGCCCGGAGGGGCACGGACGGGAGCCAGGACCCCCACTATGGTTGATGGGCTGCCTGGATCTGTTTCCTCAAAGCAGAGGCTGACGGGGTCCGCAACCCCCAAACAATGAGGCTGAGGAAGGAAGTCGGTAAGACAGCCAGGTTGGCACTCCCAGAGCGGCCGCAGAAGCAGCTCTGCAGGCAGCACGTCCCTCAGGAGACAATTTTTAAGCATGAAGAATTGCTGTCGTCCGATCCTTCTGGAACGCACCCCCTCCCGGTTTGATGCCTTTTCTCTGCATAGTAATGTGTCTTTTAAAAAAAAGAGCCACTGATATATGTTACGAGAAGTGTATCTCTTCCACCGAGACAGGACATTTTAATTCCCCGACACCTTTTAGTGATTGCTTCAATTTCCGAAGATTTTGATAAAATCATGTGGTTTAAGAGCCGCAGGATGGAGCCCGGCGGGCGGAGCATAATGAAATGCTGCTGTTTCACAGCCTTCACGTGGCACAGCCCAGCTCCGGGGCTAATAAATGCTGCGTGATAAATGTTGGAGCCACGATTGTAAAAATATACTTGTAATTGGGTTAATATGCCTTAAAATACTACCCATCAGTTATCTTTCTCTCTCCTCTCTGCGGCGTGCACAGGGGTGCGTGCGGGTGCAGCACCGCGTTCCCTCCCCGGCCCGCTTCCCTCCTGGCCTGGCAGACCCTTCGTCACTGCGGCCAGGGGATCCAGGGTGCCGGAGTGCAGGGCCGTCAGCTCCAACCCCGCCCGGTACTTGGCCGGAGCAGAAGCACAGTGGGATATGTGGGGCCGGCTTCCTCCAGGTGGGGCAGCTAGGGGTGCCCTCCAGGCGACCCCCAGCCCGGGGAACAAGCTTCTCTCCCCCTGGGTGGGCAGGACCCTGCTCCCGCACTGTGGGGTCTGAGGAGCATGAGGGAGTGGGGTGACGTGGGGGGAGCAGGGGTGTGTACCGGGGAGGAGAAGGCTCTGTCCTGAAACAGTGTTAGAGGATAAGCATTGAAGCTGAACTGAGGGACTCAGACAGGCCCCAAACTGGACCTCAGTGACTGCAGCCACCAGACCCAGCCCTGCCCCAGCGCACCCTCCCCTCTTCCTGTACCTAAGGTGGAGCCATGGACCAGCACTGTGCCCTCCACAGCAGCTTCGATCTGGAACACGCCCTCCTCAGAGACAGGGGAGAGAGACAGACAGGGGCATCCCCAGTGCCCCAACCACGGCCTGGCCCCATGGTGTTCCCTATGTTATTTGTGGACGTGCCGATCAGATGGATGATGGGTGGGTCGGTGCATGGGTGGGTAGATGGGTGGAGGGTGGGTGGGTGGGTGGATGGGTAGGGGGTGGTGGATGGATGGATGGATGGATGATGGGTGAGTGGATGGGTGGTGGGTGAGATGGATGGGTGGTGGATGGATGGATGGTGATGGGTGGTGGTGGGTGGTGGGTGGATGGATGGGGGGTGGATGGATGGATGGGTGGTGGGGTGGGGGGTGAATAGATGGATGGGTGGGTGGATGGATGGATGGATGATGGGTGAGTGGATGGTGGTGGTGGTGAAGATGGATGGGTGGGTGGATGGATGGATGGATGATGGGTGAGTGGATGGTGGTGGGGTGAATAGGATGGGTGGGTGGGTGGGTGGGGGTGGGGTGGGTGGATGGATGGGGATGGGTGGATGGGTGGTGGGATAGATGGATGGGTGGGTGGATGGATGGAATGGGTGGGATGGGTGGATGGGTGGGGTGGGTGGGTGGGTGGGTGGATGGGTGGTGGGGTGGATGGGTGGGATGGATGGGTGGTGGGGTGGATGGGGGTGGGGGGGGGGGGGGGGGGGGGGGGGGGGGGGGGGGGGGGGGGGGGGGGGGGGGGGGGGGGGTGGTGGGTGGGTGGATGGGTGGTGGTGGGTGGATGGGTGGTGGGTGGGTGGATGATGGGTTGGGGATGGGTGGATGGGTGGTGGTGGGTGGGTGGATGGGTGGTGGTGGGGCCACTGAACCATCATTATACAGAACTTCAAAACAGCTAGTGCCAACCTCAAGCAGCATCACGCTGGTGAGTGAGCTTCTGTGTGGAGGGGCTTCAAGGAGGCTCCCAGTGCAGACCAGATGGGGCTTCCCTTTCCCTCCCAGGACCAAGGTCTTCTCCTCAGTGGGCTGGTCTTGATCTAAGGATCTCAGCTCCGCCCCGGCCCCACCCTTGTTGGACACCATCTGCCTCCCTGCAGCCATCACACTCATTATCTCCTTCCAATCTCGCTGCCAGTCTTGCTTGGGGCCCAGCCCTGGGCTGTCTGAAAGGCCCTGGAGCATCCAGTCCATGGTGAGGTGGATGCATGAGGACCAGGGAAGAATAGAGACGGGCAGGGACCCAGACACCCAAGAAGGGGCCAGGGGCTGAGGGTTGGCTCTGCAGGGCAGGGACTCCCAAGACCGATGGGGGTCCCGATGGGGAGGCGGGTGGTGGGAGCGGGTGGTGGGAGCAGGTGGAGGGGCCAGCGGACCAAACAGCAGAGACCACAGGTGGTGGGAGCGAGGAGGGTTGTGGCAAACAGAAGCAGACCTCGGGGTCTCTGCACACCCCTGGGCACCACTGAGGGTCTGGAATCTTCTAGAAACTCCACTCCATGGGACTCGGGCCAGCCAGGAGCCCATCAGGGGCAGGGCATGGCACCTGGACCCAAGGGACATCTCGAGTGTTTTACAGACAAGGAGACAAGGCACAGAGGCCAAATGAGTGGCCCCAGGCCCCACAGCCACAGGAGCAGCACTGGACAGGAGGCTGGGAGGCGTGGACCCTTGTCAGCACAGGTGGAATGCATGAGAAAGAATTGTGCAAATAGCACAATTTTCAAGGGCGGGGACTGCCCTCAGCCCGGGGGTCCAGAGCACCTCCCCTACCTCTGCAAGAGCCCAGGCGGGCCTTGGCCCAGCCCAGCCCACCCTGCTTGGCCCTCTCAGAGGCTGCGCCCCCTCACAACACACGTACATACCCACACTACTCGAACACACATGCACAGACACCACACATCCCGCCACCTGCCAGCCACAGCCATACTCACCCCAGACACCTGCACAGGCGCCCCGAGTCCCAGTAGGGCCAGTAGTGCTGAGTGTTGGCCCCCAGGAAAGAAAATGGCAGGGCAGAGGGTGTGGGCTGCATAGCACTGTGGCGGTCCCTCGGGGTACTGCCGCCCCTCCCCCTCCTCTTTCCTCTCCTCCCCCTCCTCCTCTCCCTCTCCCTTCCCCTGATGCAGACCCCACCACGTGTGACCCCCCCACCTAGGCGAGGCCCCTCCCACTTTGCACTGGGTGCTATGATTGGGGCACTGGGTGCTATGATTGGGGCACAGGCCACTTGTGGGGCACAGGTCCCTAATGCAGGGACCACTGAGCAAGTCTCCCCTCGCCAGAGTCCAGGCACTCAGCTGAGCCGATGTGGGGGCTGCCTTGCCAGGGGTGGGCCGAGCCCTGCCGCCTGTTTCAGTGTGAGGTGAACTAAGGGCTGGGGCAAGAGTGGGTGCCCTACTCCAGAAGGGATCAGAGTTGGGGCTCCTCTGCAGAGGAGGGCTCTGGCCTGAAGTTGGGGCACGCAGGGGCCGGGTTCACCCCCTTGCAGGAGCCCCAGGGTGCCCCTCAAGTCAGCAGGTGGACAAGGCAGCTCCCCAGGCCGAATGAACCAGAAAGCCACGTCTATAGGCAGGTGGGGCCAGGGGAGCCCCTCTCCCTCTAACCCTCAGCCCCTCCCCCACCGCTGCCCCCAGCGCAGGGAGGACAGGGCTGCACCAGGAGGCCACCCACCCACCCGAGGCCCTGGCAGGGGCTGGACTCCCACGTGTGCACTGTCCCTGCAGGCCCCGCATGGCTAGGGTGGGCGAGAAAGGCGCCATTGCTGTGGCCAGCACACCGTGGTCCCCATCGGCTTGCCTCCCCTCTGCCTGCTCCGCCTGACCACTTCTTTCTTTTTCTTTTTCTTTTTCTTTTTTGAGGCAGGATCTCACTTTGTCGTCCAGGCTGGAGTGCAGTGGTGCAATCACAGCTCACGGCAGCCTGGACCTCCCAGGCTCAAGCGATCCTCCTGCCTCAGCCTCCCCGGCTCAGGCAATCCCCCTGCACCCAGCCCTGACCACTTTCCCATCGCTGTGTCTTCTGTCTTAGCATCTGCACCACTGCCTACGTCCTCTGTGGGGCAAGGGAGGGTTCAGAGGAGACGGCTTCTGTCAGGCCCAGGCTGTGTGGGCTGGACGTCAGGGACACGGGTACCAGCCTTGCCCCAGGGCCCAGCCCTCGAGGGAGGGGTCAAGAAGCTCAAGGCTCCTGGAACAGCAGGCAGAGGCCCCCCAGGGCCACGTTCAGGGCCGGCTGTCTTGTGGCCTCCATCTCAAGAGCCCTCCTGCCCAGCCCTGCCCCAGCTGCCACAGTGGAGGTGGGGATGGGGGTTGGGACAGTCCTCCAGACCCCATCCCACTGAGTCGGGCCCCCACCTCATCCCAGGCTGCCAATGGGCAGGGCCAGAGACCTCCCAAGGGACCCCTGGAGTGGCAGCAGGTCTGACACCCACCTGGATCCCCCATGCAGGAAAAATCTGCACTTTCCTGGGCACTGCATTCTGGGGGCCCCCCGTACAATGGGGACACCAGGCAGCGGCCTCGCCCTTCCAGCTGCTCTTCCCGACACACCACCCTCAAGGGTCCATCTGTCCACCGTTCACACAGGCCAGGGCTGAGCAGTCAGGGCATGGCAGGAGGAGCTCCGTGGGACCCGGCCCCTGTCACCCCAGCTCCTAGGCCGCCTCCTGCTCCCACCCGTGCCTTGCTGCCCCCTCCCGGGTGCACGCGCCCCCAGCCCCCACCTGGAAAGTCTGCACAACAGGCTGAACCCCGTCTGCCATGCCCAACCCTCAAGGCCTGCCAGGATCACCCCTTCCCCAGGAGCCATGTTCATCTCTCCTGCCCTCCCCTGGCACCCCCTGCCCCTGGGCTGTGAGCTCCTTGGGGAGAGGACATGTCCCTCCTGGGGGTCCTAAGCTATGGCAGGGCCTGGCACGTGGGCTGCCTGACCCAAAGTGCCCGATGGGGACTAGGTGCCAAACTAGACGGGTGGCCAATCCAGCTAGTGCGAGGCTGGGGGAGGGGGGATGGGCGGCCAGTCCAGCTCGTGTGGGGCCGGGGGAAGCGGGACAGGGGAGGTGGGATGGAGGACGTGGGATGGTGGAGATGGGCCAGCGGAGGTGGGATGGGGGAGGTGGGCCGGGGAGTGGGATGGAGGACGTGGGATGGTGGAGATGGGCCGGGGGAGGTGGGCCAGGGGAGGTGGGACGGTGGACGTGGGCTGGGGGAGGTGGATGGAGGACGTGGGCTGGGGGAGGTGGGATGGAGGACATGGGATGGTGGAGATGGGCCAGGGGAGGTGGGCCAGGGGAGGTGGGACGGTGGGTGTCACCTTGGCGTGCCAGGCCACCAGGGCTGGTTCGTGGTGGTGCCGGCGGCTACACCCAGGACCAGGCCTGCCTCATGCATGGCTGTTGGTGTCATCCACACGGTGGCTGGGTGGAGATGCAGGGGGGCCTGCCATAATTGGATAATTCCATTTTAAGAGACCTGGGGCAAGAAGCCCTGCTGGGGGAGCTGGACCCCCACCTCCCAAATTGCCTCCACATGAAAGTCTGTTTAGGTGGCTGCAGGGGCAGGGGAGGGGCGGTGGGTGCGACGCACAGGCAGAGGTGCCGGTCTTGCCGTCAATTCCCCGGCCAGGAAGGCGGTGACAGGCTGGGGTCTCTGGCCCACACAAAGGCTGCGGCGAATGAAATGGTGTCTGCCTGCTTATGTGAAGAGTGATGAAACTTTAAATGAATCGCTGACCTTTCTGGAATGACAGGTGACCCGAGAGATATCTGAGGTGGGTATCGGCAGCGGCCTCGAAAATTGCTGCTGCTGCCCGAAAATAAACAATAAGAGAGCAAATGTGGTTTGAAAAATTGACTCGCTTCAAAGCTGGGGGGAGAGAAAGTGAATTATTTCAGGTCTGGGCCCCTCTGTGCGCCCCCTCCCCGCCAGGCAGGAGCTGCGAGGCCAGGCTGAGCGAGACCCGGTGTAGGGTACAGCGGTGGCAAGTGCACGTGTGACGGTCCTGGACCCCAGGGGTCTCGGGGGAAGGAGGCCCACTGGGGCCACAGGAGGGGTCTGAGGGCAGCAGGAGCCGCTCCAGCGGGAGGGGCTGCTCGGAAGCCAGCCCACCAGGGCCGTGGCTCACACCACTCCAGGACGTCCCCTTCATCTACCCGCCAGGCCAGGCCATGGCACTTGCGTCATGGGGGCCACCCCCCTGGCTGCCCTGTCCTCCATCATCTCCCATCTCCCGGCTGTCTGGACACAGCTCGGGGTGGCGCATTTCACAACGAGGGCACTGAGTTCAGAGGTGGTGTCCTCCTGCCACCTTTCCCAGAGCCCAGTGTGGAGGCTCCTGCTTAGCGGGAGGCCCAGCTCTGTGTAGGAGTGGGGCGAGCCGAGTAGCGAGGAGCCTCTCCGTGCCTCAGTTGCCCTGGATGAGACATGGGATGGCAACAGCCTGCAGGCATGGAGCCGCAGGAGGGTGGAGTGGGTAAACACTGGTGGGCACACCCAGGAGCCACACATCGTCACCCACGGGGAGGGAAGAGCCAGACATTCAAGGGACCCACAAGAGCCAGGCCAGCCACAGTCCCTGAGGGGTGAGACGGCTCCCCTCTGCAGGGCAGAAGGCAGCGCCGACCACAGCAGCAAAGAGGCGGGGACAGAGGCTCTGGGCCGCCCACCACAGGACAGGGGAGGATCCTTGCTGACCAAGGCTGGAAGCCCCAGTGGGTAGGAATGGCCTGGGGCCGCTCAGGGACAGGGTGGGGCCCGGCACCCCATCCCTCTGCCAATGCCCCCAGGAGGCTTCCTCCCTCTACAGACCCTGGCACTGGAGGGGTCCAGCCTGGCTCTGGGTGGTGAAGGCAGCCCTGCCCCTCCCAAGCAATCCCTGGCCCCACTGACACGGCTCCCACCAGGCAGCCCCCACCGCCTGGCAGTGTGTATGCGGCCCGCAGCTTGAAAAGCCCCCTCAGGATGTGCTGAAATTGCCCCAAAGAAAGGGTGAAGCAGATTTAAAGCAGAAGAAGCAATGTCACAAAATGTGGCCCCAGGAAGCCTGGGTGTGGAGCCTCAGAGGCTGGCGGGCGTCCTGGGCAGTGCCCTACACAGAGCAGAAAGCGATTGCTGCAGGCCTGACATTGGCCGGTGTCAGCTGTCAGGGCGACGGGGCCGAGGCCACCTTGGGCCAGCCAGGTAGGAGGGGTCCCATCCCCCACAAGCCCTCATGGGCATAGCTGCTGCCTCCAGCCTGCCAGAAAAGCCCTGCCCAGCTGCCCTCAGAGACCCCTGCCCAGGCCACCTGGGGTCATCATCGCAGGGTGGTCCAGGCAGGGTCCCTGCCCCCGCTGCCTCCAACTCTAAACATTTGAGGAGGACAGGACCTGAGGAAAGGTCCTGCCCCTGGGAAGGGGCTGCCTGGTGGAAACCCAGGACGGTCCCAGGCTGTGTGGATGGGTCGGGGAGAAGGCTCGAGGCTGCTGCGTCCACCCTGGGCTGCCCAAGGGCTGAGTCGGACCCCATGTGTGCAGCGGCCAGAGTAGAAAGGAGATGGGGAGGGCTCAGGCGGGGTGTAGGCGGTGGCTGCCTACACAGGTTGGGGTGGGGGCACCCAGTGCTGTTTGAGGGCGCAGACCTGGAGCCTGGAATTGGACCCTGGGCAGGAATGTGGAGGGTCCCGTACCGTGGGCAGGAGGGGGCCTCAGTGTGCAGGGCGTGGGGGATACCCAAGGTCAGCACATCCCCGAGAGACCCCAGGGAGCCCCCCACTCACAAAGCCGCACAGCGCCCTGGCCTTGCAACCGAGACTCAGGGCGGGCCAGGGCCCCTCACTCCCTCTCTCCAACAAGTGCTGGGACCACATGACCACCCTACTTCCCCCAGGAAGTGCGCTGCCCACTTCCTCCAATGGACACGGCCATCCTCTGGGGCCCTTCCCGGGACTACCGTTGCTCCCACGCCCTCCCGCCTCCTCCTGCTTCCCCAGAGCGCCCGCTGCAGCCCCCACCCCACTCGAGAACAGGCATCCCCAGCCTACAGCAAAGAAAACCCAGACTGAGCACCACCCCCACGCCGCGGCGCCTTGCCCAGTGCTCTGCCCCCCTCCCGCAGTGCTGTCTGCCAGCTGCTCCCAGGACCTCAGCTCCCCCTGGCGCTGGCCCTGCCCCCTCCTGCTCCCTCTCCACATGCACGTGGGGCCTCCACATCTCCTCCTTGGCAGGAGCCTGCCTCTCTCTGTGGGACACCTGCCAGCTCGCATTTGAGCCAGACCCTGCTCCTGCCACCTGCAGACACCAGGCTCCGCCTGGCTGCTGAGTCTCAGGTGTTCAGGGTCTGCCGTGGCAGCACCAACCACTCCAAAGCTGAGCGGCCTCCACCAGGCGATTTCACGATGCCCACGGCCTCCAGGCCCAGAATTCAGAGTAGGCGGTGGGGGTGGGGTTGTTTCCGCTCCACAACGTCGGAGGCATATTGGCTGGGTGCTCTCGGTGCGGCCTCCGCTGGGACTGGAGCCGGAACCCCCAGCACGGCCTCACCATCCTCCCCATCCTCCCCGTGTGGCCGGGGCTTCCTCACAGCCCAGCTCCAGGTCCCAGGAGCAAGTGCTCAGGAGAACCCAAGAGACAGCCATGCCAGTGACCCAGCCTGGAGTCGCCCATTCCACCTCCACCAAAGGACCCTGCACCCAGCTTCCAGGGGCCGGGCATGGACCCTGCCTCAGAGTGTGGTTGTCAGAGGCCCAGAGGAAGATGAGCGTGGGGGAGGGGATGACGCGCAACCACTTTTGAAAAGCATGTTCTGCCACAGCCGCCCTCCGGCCACACTTCCCATCCCTCCTCTCCCTGCGGGTCCAGGTGTGGACGCGGCTCCCCGGGGTGCCTCCTCCGTGCACCCCAGAGACCCAGGACTCCCTGCCGGCCCTGCAGGGCGAGCTCTGCCCGTGTCCTGCACTCAAGGGTGGGGCTGCCCAGAGGCACCTGCAGGCACAGCTCTGGAGGTTGCTGACTGGCGCACCCCTTCTTCCCAGGAGACCCTGTGGCTCTCAAGCTCCCGGCCCAGGCTTCACAGTCTTTTTCCCTTTCTATAAAATGGAGCCTGTAGGGGCTACAAAAGGGTTTTCTCCCCTTGCCCCCTCCCCACTGGAGTTTGGGGGACCCTCGTTGTCCCGTTCCTGTCCTTTTTAGCCCGAACTGGAAGTGCTCTCTTTGTTTTTTAGGCAGCATAGCTGACGTTAGCTGGCCTAGCAGGGCCTGTGCCGGGAATTCTCTCCAAAATGCCGTGGGTTTCCTATGACTCTTTTTTTTTCTTCTGAGACGGAGTCTCACTCTGTCGCCCAGGCTGGAGTGCAATAGCATGATCTTGGCTCACTGCAAGCTCCGCCTCCCAGGTTCACGCCATTCTCCTGCCTCAGCCTCCAGAGTAGCTAGGACTACCGGCGCCCGCCACCATGCCCGGCTAATTTTTTTTGTATTTTTAGTAGAGACAGGGTTTCACCATGTTAGCCAGGATGGTCTCAATCTCCTGACCTCATGATCCTCCCACCTCGGCCTCCCAAAGTGCTGGGATTACAGGCGTGAGCCACCGCGCCCGGCCTCCTATGACTCTTACTGGGGTCTGTCATTAGACAAAAGCCACACTCCCCAATGCTCCACAGTAAGCTCTTCCCGCCACAGGCTCCTCGCGGGACTGTTAAGACAGCCGAGAGCCGATACCCTTCAGATTCTAGAAGCCCCACTGTTTCATGGAGAGGACCGAGGCAGACCCCAGACGCCCAGAGTGTGTGAGGTGTGCGTCCTGCCTACCACATGACTCAGATAAGTGCATAATGACAAGTGCATAAATGACTCAATTATGTGGGATGGGTCCTCTCACGATGGCTCATTTCACTCAGCATGGTGTCCTGAAGGTGCGCCTTCCTGAAGCACATTGAAGAACCCCCTTCCTTTTCCTGGCTGCATAATAGTCTACTGCGCGGATGGACCCCTGTGTAGCGCCCCCCTGCCGAGGGATGTGGGTGATCACGCTTCCTAGCCGTCGGGAAAAGCGCTGCTGTGAATGCGGGGGACAAGGGCGGCCATGTCCCCTAGCCGTCGGGAAAAGCGCTGCTGTGAATGCGGGTGCAGCTGTCCCAGCCCCTGCTTTCCACTCCCTTGGGCCTGTACCCAGCGGCGGAATTTCAGGATCACATGGAGATTCTGTTTAATGCTTTGGAAGCTGCCACGCTGTTCTCCACGGCGGCTGCACCACCTCACGTTCCCGCCAACAGGGCACGAGGGCTTTGGCGTCTCCACAGCTTCCACAACACTTGCCACTTTCTGGGTTTTTTGTTTTTTGTTTTGAGATGGAGTCTCACTCTGTCACCCAGGCTGGAGTGCAGTGGCCCGATCTCAGCTCACTGCAACCTCTGCTGCCCGGGTTCAAGCAATTCTCCTGCCTCAGCCTCCCGAGTAGCTGGATTACAGGCGCCCACCACCGTGCCCGGCAAATTTTTGTAATTTTAGTACAGACGGGGTTTCACCCTATTGGCCAGGCTAGTCTTGAACTCTTGACCACAAGTGATCCGCCTGCTTCGGCCTCCCAAAGTGCTGGGATTACAGGTGTGAGCCACTGCATCCGGCCACTGGGTTTGTTTGTTTTTTTTAATCATAGCCATCCTAGTGGGTGTCTCATTCCAGTTTTTATTCTATTATTATGGAAACGTGCGTGTGCACACAAAAGCAGTGAGACCTGTAGCATGGGACCTCGTGCCATTCACCCACGGCCCTCAATCGTCAACTCAGGGGCAAAGTGGCTCCATCTCCACCCCACCCATCCCCCAGAGCATCTCGAAGTGAATTTTCCATATCACATCCTTTCATCCATTCGGGCCTAAGTGAGGCTGCCCCCCCCACCACTGATGTCCCCTAATCCACATCCCTCCTGTGCAAATCAAGCCATACCAAGCCCTGGCTTCACCCTCCCAGGCCAGGCGCAGTGGCTCACACCTGTAATCCCAGCACTTTGGGAGGCCGAGGTGGGCAGATCACCTGAGGTCAGGAGTTGGAGACCAGCCTGACCAACATGGAGAAACCCTGTCTCTACTAAAAATACAAAATTAGCCGGGCGTCGAGACGCATGCCTGTAATCCCAGCTACTCGGGAGGCTGAGGCAGAAGAATCACTTGAACCAGGGAGGCGGAGGTCACAGCGAGCGAAGATTGAGCCACTGCATTCCAGCCTTGGCGACAGAGCAAAACTTTGTTTCAGAAAAATAAAAACAAAAACAAAAAAATCACCTTCCCAGGACCCAGAGAACAAAACCCCAGCTCAGCCACTGATGGGGCCCCCATGGCCCTTCCGGTCTCCTCAGCCCCTCCCGGTCTCTCCGATCTTCTATGCGTTCCAGCCGGGGTCTCTGCACCTGCCGTGCCTGCACCCCGAGACCCCCATCCCAGGCGGCCCCTCCTGAACCTCCAGACCTCTGTGTAAACATGGTCTCCTGAGAGAGCCCCGTCCTGGGTGCCCCCAGCCCCGTAATTCCCTCCACAGAGGCGATGGTGGCCTGAAACTGCGTGGATCTGCTATTTCCATGCTCACGGGCCCCTCCCCATCCAGGCGCCAGCCCCAGGTGGAGGCTGCAGTTGTCTCCATCTTGCTCTCTGCTGTCCCAGGGGCCTGTCCTGCTGGTTCCTGAGGGGCTCCGTGGCAAGAGGTGAGGCCCCTGGTGGGAGGACCCAGTCGGTGGGGGAGGCTTAGAGGCAGCAACGTCAGGTCCGCGGTGGCTGAAACCCAGGGAAGGTCCTGCAGCCGTGACACACACACTCCGCTTAGTAAAGGCTCCGGCACCTGACACCCACTGCCCACCAGTGCCTGGCCTCAGCCCCGTCCATCACTCCTCATCCTTCACCCATCCCTGCTCGCCGGAGGGAGAGCCGTTTGCATCTGCCCAAGCTGAACAATGCAATACTTCTGCTGAGCTGTGAAGTTGATTAATAATTTGGAAATGAAATCAATACGGGCTCTGCTTTTCATTCCTGGTGAATCCTCGTATGCTGGGCTTACGGGACGGAGGGCGCCAGGGACAGGGACCATGCAGGTTTGGAGGCGGGGCCCACGGAGGAGCAGGAGGGAGAGACACACACGGCCCCACGCTGTGCCCACTGAGCAAATGGGATGGCGGCTGCCGATGCAGTTCAGACTCGGCTTTGAATCCACGTCAGGAACCAAGCCCAGCGGTGCTGCAGACCCCGAGCCCTGGCTCCTGCTCAGGAGCCCCTAGGCCTCTGGGAGAGAGGGCTGTCCAGCCTTGCCGCCGGTCTCAGGGAGCCCCTACCCTCACCACGTGGCTCTGGCAGGGCTGTCTCTGCTGCCTGGGGTCCCCCACTCCCAGATACAGAGTCCGGGCCCTGGGGTCCAAGGCCAGCCCCACACCCCCACCCCTCATCAGCCCCTCCAGCCTCCTTCCAGCCCCCCAGGTCCTGACAGGCTCCAGGGCCTCACTGACTCTCACCGGGAGGCCCAGGCCTGCACCTGCCCCAGGGCCTCTGATAGGGTTTGGCTGTGTCCCCACCTAAATCTCATCTTGAATTGTAACTCCCATAATCTCCACATGCCGTGGGAGGGATTCGGTGGAGGTAACTGAATCATAGGTGCAGATACCCTCATCCTGCTGTTCTCGTGATAGTGAGTGAGTCTCACGAGATCTGACGGTTTAATAAGGAGCCTCCCCCTTCCGCGGGCTCTCACCCTCTCCCCTGCCGCCCTGTGAAGAGGTGCCTTCCACCAGGGTTGTAAGTTTCCTGAGGCCTCCTCAATTATATGGAACTGTGAGCCAATTAAACCTCTTTCCTGGCCAGGTGTGATGGCTCTCGCCAGTAATCCCAGCACTTTGGGAGGCCGAGGCGGATCACCTGAGGTCAGGAGTTCAAGACCAGCCTGGCCAACATGGTGAAACCCCGTCTCTACTAAAAATATAAAAATTAGCCAGGCATGGTGGCAGGCGCCTATAATCCCAGCTACTCGGGAGGCTGAGGTGGAAGAATCGCTTGAACTCAGGAGGCAGAGGCTGCAGTGAGCTGAGATCGCGCCACTGCACTCCAGACTCGGCGACAGAGATTTTGTCTAAATAAATAAATAAATAAATAACCTCTTTCCTTTATAAATTATGCAGTTCTTTATAGCAGCATGAGAATGGACTAATATGGCCTCCCTGGAATCCAGGGCTTTGTGGCGGCCCCCAAGATGGGTGTCTCAGCCCCTGCGACTTCTCTGTGCTTGTGAGCACATATAACCCCTCATCATGGATGCTGAGACCCTTGCCAGCTCAGTGCTGAGGGGGCACCCAGGGCTGGGCCCGTCCACAGCAGCTCGTCCCCCTTCCCCAACCCCTCCCTACACCCCACTCACTGTGCTGTCCCCACACCAACAATTTCTCCTCCCCTGGCCCCCAGACCTCAGCTGCCTCCCCCGGCCCCCAGACCTCAGCTGCCTCCCCCAGCCCCCAGACCTCAGCTGCCTCCCCCGGCCCCCAGACCTCAGCTGCCTCCCCCGGCCCCCAGACCCCAGCTGCCTGCCGGAAGACCTGCCTCCGCCTCAGGACACTGTCCATGCAGGGGAGCCGAAGAAGCAGACGGGTGAGGGGAGGGATAAACAAGTGAGCGGGCTCTCGGATGCCCAGGCACAGTGCAGGGGCTACGTGCCTCGAAGGTCTGTGGAGATGGCGACCGGTGAGCCCAACAGAGACCCTGTTTTCGGGGCCAGAGCAGCAAGAGGTGCTCAACACTGGGAGGGCCGGACTAGGGCCTGGAGGACAACAGGGAGGGCAGTGGGGGCGGCCTGGGGTGGAGAGACTACAAAGTCCCCAGGCAGGGCATCTGGGCTTGGGAGGGACTCCACGACGTGGGGGGCGGCCTGGGGTGGGGGACGGAGGCCTGGGCACCCCAGCTGGGCAGGCGGCCAAGGTGGCTGTGACCCCAGGCCAAGGCTGGAGGGGCACCTCCCAGGCTCTCCCCCACTGCACAGCCCCATCACAGGGCCGGGCAGCCAGACGCCCCCATCTGCCCTGCCAGGCTCTACGGCCACACTCAAAACACTGGCCCCTGCCCCCAACCCGGGCCTCAGCTGCCCTCTTCCTGCCCCCGACTCACCCCTGGACCAGCCCTGTCCACAGCACACCCGAGGCCCTCAGGCTGCCCACACTCTGAGCACCCACCTTGCTCCAGGGCACAGCCCTGCCACTGGCACCTGCCAGTCGCACGGAGGTGGGCTGGACCATGTGGCTTTGAACCCTGCCTGGTGACCTCCGGCAGATCCTCGGGGCCCTGGCTGGGAAATGGGGGCACAGAACGGGGCCTCCGGGCCACCCTGAGGTGCATCTCGGCTGCCTGACCCAGCCCGGCTCACAGGAAGCAGGGGCACCATGGGCGGTGTCCCTCATCTGGCAGCAACACTGTGTGCGGGAAGCAGGGGCGCCGTGGGCGGTGTCCCTCATCTGGCAGCGACACTGTGTGCGGCCTTCCCTTCTCTTGCTCAGCTCAGTCTTCAGAGCACTGCATGGGCCAGGATCTGGGGGCGTGGGGTCTGTCCGTGGGCCCTCAGAGACACCCCTGGCTGGAGGGGGGCACCTGCCACCCCAGTTCGAAGCGTTGGTGTTCAGCAGTCAGTCTCCCCCCATCCTCCTGGCCTGTCCTGGAGAGCAACCCTCAGACCCAGCTCAGGTCACAGAGGCTCCTCACCAGTCCCAGGGCAGGGAACTGAGCTGATCTCCACTGGCCCAGCTGGCAGAGCCTCTCCTGAGGTGTCCCTGGTGCACAAGAAGACAGGCAGCTCCTCAGTTCAAAGGCCACATGTAGCCCCTGCTGGGCCTCCAGACACAGGCAGGTACCAAGGCCTGGGCGGGCAGCACCGTGCCGGGCAGCTCCGTGTGCCAGCAGCAGAGGAGCCTCCGTGGGGGCCCTGGCTCCCGAGCCCTGCAGTCTCTGTCCACACGGTGGGCAAGGGGCCAGCATGGAGCGTGAGGGCCCCCACCCCGGCCATGCCCAAGATTCTCAGCGCAGGCTGGAGGCAGCCCCTCTGCCAGAGGTGGCCAGTGGATGGCGGCACATGCAGAGAGAAGGGACGACTCCAGCCAAGTGCTGCCGTCCGGCCAAGCAGCTGCCCGAGAGCTAAAGTTCCTTGACCCGTGCCGGGCGGGAGAGGTGGTTTTATAGGAGCCATTGACCGGCGGCATTGATCCCCAAGAATGTATCACACAAATCATTTTGCACTAAACTGCGGAATCGATGGAGAAATCTCCCGGAAAATTTATATTAAAAGTCTCTGTTTGCCTAAATGAGTTCCCTGTGCCCATATTGAATATTTGGCTGATGAATTGAATGGGTTTAAATTTGAACATTGCAGACCCATTAAAGAATGAATTCTTAAATCAAACCCTGCCATTTATGATTGAAACGAGATTTCCTCTGCGTTGGGCCAGCCACTATATAAATCAGCTGTGCATTTTATACCGAACCATAAACAAGATATAATTCTTTTAAATACACAACAGGTGCCTTAAATCTTTTGATGCATCTTGTATTTATCTGAGGTGCGGATTGCTGTATTTACACCAGGTTGTGCAGGACCTCTCACGGTGCTGCCAGTGAAGGTTAAAGTGGCTACTGGGCTCCCGCCAGGGCCTCCTGAGAAGCCCAAGCAGGGCCGAGTGCTCTCAGCCAGCACGCTCGAGGGGTGTGCCCCAACCCCTCAGACACACACGAAGGCGCGCACACACACACACATGCTCACACACACCACACACGCATATGCACACATGTGCACACCGACACGGACCTGCACTCACACATCACACACGCTTGCACAAACACACACATGGTAGGTGCACAAATGAAACCTGCACAGATGCATACAAGCCTGGTACATGCACACACGCCCATGCCTGCTGCATGTGACACACGTGTGCTCACACTGACACACGGCACCCACATGCACACAGCATGAACAAGCATGCACACACCAGCACATGTACACACAGGGCAGGTTCACAAGTGCACACACGTACACACCTGCATCCACTCACCTGCACAAATGCGGGTGCTCGTATGCTCTCGGGCATGTGATCACACCCTCACGTATACACTCGAACGCTCACTGACACACACAGGCACATGGCACTCACTTGCACACACATGCCAACACACACAAGGCACATGGCCTGCTACACATATGTACATCTCTGCACAAATTCACTAACCCAGGCATGCACACACAAGCACAGACACCTGCGCACACACTTGCACGGCCTCCCAGCCCTCCCCAGTGACCAAAGGGTCAGCAGAGGCAGCCTCTGCAGCAGCCCCACCCGGCAGGGACAAGCTGCTGGGGAGAACAGAGAACAGGGAACAGAAAGCAGGGCTATTCCCACCTCTGTGCACAAGGCATGGCCAACTCTTGCCTTAGTCCCGCCCCTGCTGCTGTAACAAAACACACAGACTGAGTAATTTACAAAGAACAGAAAGGTACTGGGGGTGGGAAGCCCAAGGTGGGGGCGCCGGCAGGTTTGGTTTCTGGCGAGGGCCCAGGCTCCGCGCCCTGTCACTGGGTCCTCGCCCTGTCAAAGAGCAGAAGTGAGTGGGCCCGGTCCCTCAAAACCCTCGGTAAGGGCCCCAATCCCAGCCAGGAGGGCAGAGCTCCCGAAACCTAACCATCTCCCAAAGGCCCCGCCTCCTAGTCCTACTGTTGGAGCTGACGTTTGAACATGAACGTTGGAGGGACACAAACACACAAAGCACCGCAACCCTGATGCGAAAATAAAGCACACGCAGGCACCACGAGAGAAGAAAGTCCTGGGCAGGCCTGAGATCCACACCGACGTGGGTGGCTATGCGTGTGTGTCACAGGCAAGCTGCATCCATGGAAATGAAATCCAACAGTGTACCTTAAATGACACGGTGTGAAGCAGGCCAGGCGTGCCGGGACAGCTCCACACCAGAAAACCACCCCTGTGATTAGTTCCATCAGGAGCCACAGGAGAAAAACCACACAATTGTCTCAGAAGACTTGGAAATGCTTTTCATAAAGTTCAATAGCTATTTTTTTACATAACTCAAAAACTAGGAGTGGAAGATAATAGGATCATTATATGGAGAACAGTGCACCTGCACCTGTACCTCAGGTCCCACGCAAAGAGGGAGAGGCTGGGATCACATCAGCAGGCTTCAGAAAATGATACGAAAACGTCAGAGAACCCCGAAGAAGAAGTGAGCACCAAAGATTCGGCGATTCTCAGGAGGAGGGTGCCAGCCAGCAGGTACGTCACGTGGCCGGCCTCACAGGAGTCGGACGAACGCGGCCAGTCACGCTGGGTGCCTGCCACACTCGGTGTGGAGAAGCAGACACTGGAGGGGCAAAGCACAGCCACCGCTGGCAAGGACAGGAGGATCAGGGCCTGCAGGCTGCACGCAGCCCATCCCAGAGGCCGGCTGTGGGGCCTGTGGAAAGGGTGTCTGCAGACCCTGGGGCTCCACGGCCCCACTTCAGGCCACACAGCCAAAGTCACGGGGCCTGCTGAGGAGCACTCAAGCATCCCCCACCGGCGAAGGGGTGCGAGGGCATGCAGAGACGTGAGAGGGATGCAGAGATGTGAGGGGCATGCAGAGACGTGAGAGGGATGCAGAGACGTGAGGGACATGCAGAGACGTGAGAGGGATGCAGAGACGTGAGGGAGATGCAGAGACGTGAGAGGCATGCAGAGACATGAGGGGCATGCAGAGACGCACCAGAACACCAGAAGAGGCACAGCACCAGAGCAGCGTCACTGCAGCAGTGAGAGAACGGGGCGCGAGGTCGGCCCTCGCTGCCCCTGGGGTTCTGTCTAGGAAGCCTCTGCATAGGGAGCTTCTGCTCCTGGGGGCAGCCCAGAGGAGGATCCTGCTGCCTCTGGTCACAACAGCTCCATCCGCCAATCAATACCCGGCCCTGCTTTATGTGTGGCCCTATTCACAGACACCATACTGAGCATGCATATTGACCCCTTAACATCGAGCTCACAGCCAGTGGTGCCACAGCTCCCACCCAGGGGCAGGTCCCCCACACCCATTTCTCCACGGGGCGCCCCATGGCCGTCCTATGCTGACGGACACCAGATGGCATTTCAGCACCGGGCACAGGGGCCGCTTTAAATAGCAAAATCACCAAAAGGGACACAAGAGCAAAAACGTGGCACACGTAAACCACAAAAAAGGACATTTACAGATGAGCGGAGACAGAAGGCAGGATGCGGCCACGCCCATCCCGCCTGGGCACACACACAGAAGGCAGGATGCGGCCACGCCCATCACACCTGGGCACACACAGGGGATGGCCCGAATTGTGTGCTGCTCCTCACATGTCCAAGAATGACCACAAAAGCACTACAAGTATTGATTTGGGGGTTGCCACTTTATCAAGGAGGCAAATGTGCAAGTGCAGAACCCGAACGAGGGATTGGCTGCACCCACAGATGCAGGACCATGCGCTTTTCTCCAAAGCCACGATGCAGCAAAGACAGAGCAGCGACATTAGGGCAGGGGCTGGGCAGGGCTGGGCAGGGCTGTGGGTGGCGATGTTTCAGAGACACCAGTTTGGCTGTTTCAACAGAGACCAACCTGCCACAGCTCAAGGGGCCTCCTGCCTGTCATCACCCCTGGGTGCTGGGCCAGCCCACTGCACAGGCCCAGCCCCTGGCCAGCCTCCTAGCCCCATCCCTCAGCCACCCACAGTCCCAGCCACGGAGCCAGGCCACTGGTCCAGCCATGGTGTGAGAGATTCTGGGATTCCAGGAAGGAAGGATGGGGGATGTTGGATGCAGTAAGCAGGTTCTGGTGCAGGAAATCAAGACACCAGCAAGACGAAGGGGTGGGCACAGCCAGGAGAGGAAGCATGTGAGACTGCGGAGCCACGTGAGACACAAAATCAAACACAAAATAAAACGACAAAATGAAACAAACCCAAAATAAAGCAAATCACAGGACACAACAGCACTGCAGATGAAGACAGTGCCAGGAGCCCAGGAGCAGCTCACTCAGCCAGGCACATGGGTCCCCATGGCCAAGGTTGGAAGTGGGGAGGTCCCACCCCTCCCTACTGAGCCCAAGCGCCATCAAGAGGGGCCAAGCAAGTTGGCGCCCACCAGGCTGGATGACACTGGAGCCGAGCCGTGATTGCGCCACTGCGCTCCAGCCTGGGCGTCACAGCGAGACTCCATCTCATGTCTCAAAAAAAAAAAAAAAAACTAAAACTGTGACTGTTCTAGGAAAACACATGTTTGAAAGGCAAAATAAAATGTTGAAGAGTTTATTTGAGCAAATACATTCTTGAATCGAGCAGCTGCAAACCAGAAGTGGTTGAGAGAATGCAGGGTGAAGGCTTTGATAAGACGGATGCAGAAGTGAACCAAAGAAAAGCTTGCATTGGTGACAGTCACATTGTTGCCTGATTTCGTCTGTCCCACGGAGAAGCCTTAGTTATGTAAGTTTATTAGCTGCTTTGGTTGGCTGAGCTTCAGCTCTGTTTTTCTTTAATATAGGCTCAAATTAAGTTTCACTTATGGGCTGGGCACCGTGGCTCACGCCTGTAATCCCAGCACTCTGGGAGGCAAAAGTGGGTGGATCACTTGAAATCAGGAGTTCAAGACCAGCCGGGCCAACATGGTGAAACCCCATCTCCACAAAAAATACAAAAATTAGCCAGGCACGGTGGTACGTGTCTGTTGTTCCGACTACTAAGGAGGCTGAGGCAGGAGAATCGCTTGAACCCAGACGGCAGAGGCTGCAATGAGCTGAGATCGCGCCACTGCACTCCAGCCATATCCTCCACTGCACTCCAGGCGACAGAGTGAGACTCCATCTTGAAATTTCAAAAAAAAAGTTTCACTTACATTTGCAAATCAAGCAAGGTTGACATCACTCATGAGGCCTGACGTTTTGTCTGCTCAGTCTCCATTTTAACTTACTTTAGCAAACAGGAGAGTATCTTCATGACTTTGGGATCATGTGTTATTTATTTGTTGAGCTATTTATGGCGTTTTTTAGTATATCTCTTCGTCCACTTTTTTAGTTGCTGTTCTAGGTTATTACTTATACATGGCTCATGACAGTTTACTGGTGTTGACATTTTACCAGTTTCAGGGAAGTGCTGAAGCCTTCCCTCCCTGGTGCCCATTTAGTTCCTCCATCTATAACATATCATACACATTTCCCTTACATTTATTGAGAATCACCTCAATCAGTATTCTAATTTTTTCTTCAACCATCACACATAATTTAGAAAACTCGAGAGCAGAAGGAAACCAATTATGTTCACTCAGTTCTGCCTACTGTGCTCTTTCTTCCTTCCTGATGTTCCAAGGTTTCTTCTTTCACTGTTTCCATTTCTGTTTTGAGACCTTCCTTAGCCACCCTTTTTTTTAGGTCCGCTGGTGACAAACATGCTTGGTTTTCCTTCATCTGAGGATGTCTTGACGCCCCTTTCATTCCTGAACGGTCTTCTCACTGGGTATAGCATTCTGGGTTGACGGTTCTCTTTCAGTGGTGAGGACAGCAGAGCCTCAGGCCTGAGGGTGCCCATGCCCACCCCTTGAAGGGAGCGCCTGCATGTCAGGAGCACCCAGGAGCAGTCGGCAGCTGCTGGTGAGCAGCAGCAACCCCTTCACCAAGAGAGAAGTCGCTGCGATGGTGCCACCACAACAGAACTGACGTGCATCACGACTGCTTGGCGTGGAGCCGACCAGTGAGGAGACGGCTGTCAGCTGCCGTGAAGATGGGAAGACGGAGGGCCGTGCTGTGTCATGGCAACACACTTGGTGAAACAGTCTGTGAGGCAACCTGGAAGGAAGACAGAGGCAGATGAGCGCTGCCTCTTGGGGAAGAAGTAGAACCAGAAGACAGGGCAGGTGCCGCCTCGCAGAGACATTGAGGCTGGCCTTGAGCCGGAAGGCCCATCACGGCAGGGGTGCATCCGGGCTGTGGCCCCCAGGTGGCCACCCTCAGTGGGGATGGCATGGGAAAGTGTGTCTGAGGGTAGGTGGATGAGTGAACGGCCAAAGACCTGGCCAGAATCCCAGAAAACCAGGCCCGGACTGGAACACCAGTAACTGGTGGGGCCTGACCACAGTTCCAGGCCCAAATGTCCCTGGGTGGGAAGTGGGCTGGCAGCACAGCCCGGCCCCCAGGGCCCCCTTCAGACAGCCCCAGACACGTGAGCAGGGATGGCAGCCAGAGTCTCCTGGCCCTGCTGTGCCCACCTGGAGGTGTAGGCTGGAGCTGCATGAGGACGGCAGCTCTAGGCTGGCTCCCTTGCAGAAGGAAGACGGGAGGGGAGGCTGTTTGGCAGCCTGAGGGGTGGACTGTGGCTCATGGCTGTGGCCACCAAAGATGCCCTTCCCTCCTAGGCTGAAGCGACTCCATGCTGCCGGCCTCCCAGGCCATGGGGTATGGGCAGGAAAATGTGGCTGGAGGGATGGGACCCAGCCACAGAACCAGCCACGCGGGGCCCAGCACCATCCCAGCAGCGGAATGCCACTGCACGGATAAGCCAGCCCCGATCCCTGGCCCCCGACTCACAGCCCTCTCACTGGGCTGGGCTGAGGCCTCCACGGCCCCCCGAGGGCTCAGGGCTTACCTGCAGGAGCCACAAGCTCACCTCAATGAACACAGCACAGAAACACATCAACCTGCACCCAAGCCCAGCAACGCTGCTCCACACTGCAAACAAGACGGGGAAGGGGACGCCACAGAGCGTCCACAGGTGAGAGCTGGGGGTCCGCTGAGCCCCCACCCCAAAGCAGCCCACAGAACGGCCTGGGCTCTCTTCCTGCTGGGGTCAAAGACAGGCAGGCTCTGGGCCCACGCTGCTCACCCATCCTCCCTGAGCTCCAGCACCTTCTAAGAGAAGCAGGTCACTAACGAGTCACTGAACTTTGTAGCCACAGGCTGAGGCAGGAGCTGCCAGGATCCCACCTCGTGGTGAGCGGCCCCTCGCCCCTGCCCAGGGCTGGGCAAACACGGAGCTGGAGAGGGAACGGCACGCACTGCCAGGGCGGCCAACGACCTGGCCTCACCAGGGCAGGCAAGGCAGGAGGGCAGAGGCCAGGACCAGCTGGGGGTGCGCACGGAGGGGTATGGCAGGCAGGGCCTGGGCTCCCTTGCCCAGCTCAGCGTCTCTGGGGTTGGCCCACTTCAAGACTGGCCGGCCTTCCCGCCCTGCTCCCAGCCTCATGCGCCTGTGGACACGGGCCCTTTCCTCCAAGCCGCATCTCCCTCCCGCACCAGGTGCTGGCCTATCTCTGCGTCTATACCCTGCAAGCGGCTTCTCAGGTCTTCACCCCTCTGGCCTCCCGTGACCACCCCCGTCCTTCATCTCCAGCGTCTCTGACTCACACTCTGGGCACCAGCCTCGCACTTTGTCTTTTACTGGAGATCCCAGTTCTGCTGTGTATTGGAGCTCCATTTGTAGCACTCAGGGCCCTGGCAGGAATGGGGGTTCACGGCGTCCACACGCAAAGGCCTGTCCTGGGCATGTCAGGTCCCTTTCGCTCACATTGGCACCTGGATCAGCTTCACTTCATCTGCCCTGCGATCATTTAAGCTGTCATCTCTCGCCTCATGGTCTCCACATTTCCTTATACTTTATTAAAAAACAAGTCAGCCGGGCACGGTGACTCACACTTGTAATCACAGCGTTTTGGGAGGCTGAGGTGGCCAGATCACAAGGTCAGGAGTTCGAGACCAGCCTGGCCAATATGGTGAAACCCCGTCTCTACTAAATATAAAAAAATTAGCCAGGCGTGGTGGTGGGCACCTGTAGTCCCAGTACTCGGGAGGCAGAGGCAGGAGAATTGCTTGAACCCGGGAGGCAGAGGTTGCAGTGAGCCGAGATTGTGCCACTGCACTCCAGGCTGGGCGACAGAGTGAGACTCTGTCTCAAAAAAAAAAATTAATTAATTTAAAAAAATAAAATAAATAAATAAATAAAATGTCATCTTATTTCCCATAACAGACCTTTCTCAAGTGTGCCTGGACCCAGCTGTAGGAGGAAATGACCCCCTCCTCCGCAGACACCTCGCAGGAGCACCTGAGCTCTGTCTTCTCACTTTGTCTTGGAGCGAGGGAGGCCTTTCAGGGAGTTGTTTCCACAGAGGGGGGATTCTCTTTGGTTCCTGCCACAGTCAGGAATTGTACTGGCTGCATATAAAACACCATCACCACCAACAGGACCATCATCACTACCACCACCATCAGCAATGCCAAAAATCTACAGAAACACCTGCACATCGGACGCCTGCAATCCCAGCTACTTGGGAGGCTGAACCCAGGAGGTGGAGGTTGCAGTGAGCCGAGATTGCACCACTGCATTCAAGCCCAGGTGACAGTGCGAGACTCTGTCTCAAAAAAAAAAAAACAAAGAAAAAACACCACCACCACCAAAAACAAAAACAATGATGAAAACATCAACAAAAATAACATCACTGCCACCAACAGAAACATCGCAACAGCAACACGAAAACACAACACGGCCATCAACACAGTAGCAGCAACCACAACAAAAGTCAACTTCTCTCTCATGAGACGAGAGTTGGAGGTGGCCACACCAGGCTGGGATCGGGTCCCCAGGGTCACCACATACGTAGGCAACCTCTGGCTTTTTTCTGCTCCACCTCCTCGCATGTGGCTTCCTGCCCAAGGTCACCTCATGGTTCAAATGGCTGCCAGAGCCCCAGCCATCACACCTCAGTTTCAGGAAGCAAGAAAGAAGGAACACAAAGAACATGGGACCCTTTTTGTAGTTGAGTCAGCTACTTTTTTTTTTTTTTTTTTTTTTTTTTTGAGATGGAGTCTCACTGTCGCCCAGGCTGGAGTGCAGTGGTGCGATCTCAGCCCACTGCAGGCTCCGCCCCCCAGGGTTCACGCCATTCTCCTGCCTCAGCCTCCCGCATGGCTGGGACTACAGGCGCCCGCCACCTCACCCAGCTAATATTTTGTATTTTTTAGTAGAGACGGGTTTCACCGTGTTAGCCAGGATGGTCTCAATCTCGTGACCTCATGATCCGCCTGCCTCGGCCTCCCAAAGTGCTGGGATTACAGGCGTAAGCCACCACGCCTGGCCAGTCAGCTACTTTTAAGGAGTCTTCCTGAAAGTCCTGCCCAACACTTTCACTCACATCTCATCAGACAGAACTTAAGTCACATGGCCACACTCCACTGCAAGGAAGGTTGGGAGGTGGGGCCCAGCAGCTTGGGGTGGGGGACAGTGGGGTGGATCTGCCCCCACCCAAGCTCCACAACAGGAAGAGAAGATGGTGAGGGAATCGGGATTAGCTCTACTGGGTCCTGTCCCAGGTCACGGAGGCAGCGCCAGCCCCTCCCACTGGACTGGGGGAGTCCCCCCATCCAAGGCTGTCACAAGGTCCCTGCCCTCCCCAGCTCTGAGACCCCAGCCTGGGTCTGCAGGAACCAGCAGGTCACACAGAGCAGGCTGAACATCTGGTCCGTGCCGTCCCTGGCACCGTGCTGGGGGAATATCCCTGTGGCCATGGGGCTCCCCACCCACTGTGGGGTGAAGTGTCCCCCAAGGCTCATGTGTTGGAAACCTGATCCCCACAGTGGTGGTGTGGAGAGGTGGGACCTGATGGGAAGTGTTTGGGTCGAAGGGCACTGCACTCATGAACAGATCGATGCCGCTGTCTTGGGAATGGGGCCCGTATTAAAGGGCAGGTTCCGACCCCATCTGCTCTCTCGCCTTCCTTCTTCCCCTCTGCCCTCTGCCACCTGATGACACAGCAAGAGGCCCTCCAGATGCAGCTGCACAATCTGGGACTTCCCAGCCTCCAGAACCTTGAGCCAGCCGACCCCCATTCATGATCAGTTACCCAGTCACGGTGCCGTTACAGCAGCAGCACAGAGAGAGGCAGGACCCGGAGTCACATCAGGATGCCAGCCTCGGCTCACACTCTCCAGACAGCGTGACGGTCAGAGCACAGCCCCCAGTGTGGGGGTGACAACAGGGGCAGAACAAAGGCGGCTGCTTCCCTAGGAGTCACTGCAGCAGGAGACCCCCCAGCTGAAGGCAGATCTGGCTGGGGTGGACACCTTCCCTGCGGACTCCTTTGTGGCCCCTCAGGCTTCCAGCCAGGCCCTGGCCCCACGGCCCCTCCGATGACCTCCTTCCACTGGGATCCTCCTCCCTCCCAGGGCACTGCTGCTGAGGGGCCGCCCCACCAGCCCTGCCCTGTGACTGGCAGTACAGCTGGCCCTCCGTGCCCGTTTTAAATGGCCTCAGACACACAAACAGGGGCAGAGGGGCAGGGTCTCCGGCCCTGCACGCCCATTTGGGGGTCTGGTGGAGGCTGTGAGGGGACAGTGGAGCTCTGGGCTGGCTCCCTCGGGGAGGGAGGTTGGGAACAGCGGCTATTTGGCTCGGCCCAGGCTGGGAGTCAGATCCCGCCCGCAGCCATCTCTGCCTCCCTCAGACCCAGGCACCACATTTCCAAGCCCTCCAAGGGTCCCCTTAAGCCCCCACCAGCCCTGAGGCCAGAAGCAACCACCCTCCGCGTCGAGGGGCCCCTGCCAGGGGCAGGACAGGTCAGCACCAAGGGGAAGGGGAGGCCACACACACACAGCCAGCACGAACCTCACGCTTTGCCTGGGCCACCCGTGTGTCCCTCCCTAAACCACAGATGGAGGCACCGTATGATCGCTCTTGTGCCCAAGGGAAAACGAAGGCACAGGCGCTGAGGCAGCCCCCACGGTCACAGGGCTGGCAGTGGCGCCCGAGGCTCTGTGCCTCCCACTGTGGCCACCAGCCTGGCAGGCAGTCCCCCACGCTGAACAGCAGAAAGTATGGCAGGTCCAGCCCTCCAGTGGTCCATGGCCAGGGCCCTGGCGTGCCCGCTCCAGGACGGGGACATCGGATGTAGAGGAGACTGTGTCCAGCTGCAAGTGGACCCTGAGATGGGCCCAAGCTCCCCCGACGTGAAAGGCAGCTGCTCCTGGTCAGCGCCTTCCTCACGAAGAGGCCTGGCTCCTGCCGCCACCCCTACCCCCACCGCAGCCCCGGGAGAGGAGGCTGTGGCAGCCTCAAGCAGAGGTGGGTTTCCGGCCCCCGAGGGATGGCAGCTGTGAGGCTTGGCCACGGTCTCGGGCCACCAGGCCCCCGGGCTCGCCAGTGCTTTCACCGCATGGCCACCGGCTGGGCAGTTCTCGGGAGTCCACTTGGTCACCCGCTGCAGGGCTGCCCACCTTCCCCGGCGGCCTGGCCGGCCCCTCCTGCGGTGGGTGGCGGCTGCACGGTGACCTTGCAGTAACCCAAGTGCCATCCGTCAGCGGACGGCCGCCTGCTCCGGAACACGAAGGCAGCTCATCTGAATTCAAATTACCCCAGGAGCCGCGCAGTGCCAGCCATAACTCAGCCTGCGGAGGAGTGCGGCCGCCGTGGATCGGACGTTACCATACATTCCCGGGGCGTCGGACAGGGCTGCTAATGAAAATATCAATCAAAAACTCGGCTGACTTAATGGTCAATTTAAATTAATTAATTGGGGAGGAGAAAAAAGTTGAGGAGGGTGGCGTTGATGGGCTCCCTCTCTGGCGGGCGGGGAGGAGAAGTAGGTGCCCAGCTGGGCACAGCCCCCAGGCCAGGAGATGGGGCCAAGCCTCCCCGGGGACCCTGGGGCATACCTCAGGGCCCAGGGGCCGTGCCTGCCTGGGGCAGGTGTGAGGCCTGAGATTACCGTCCCACAGTTCTGGGCGGGCTGTGGGTGGCCTGTCCTACTCCAGCTGTGTCATCTGCAGGGACCACTGGTGGTCAGGTGCCCCCTCCCTGAGGCATAGAGAAGCCCCTTGCTCAGTGCGGCCAGGGAGGGCTGGCATTGTGGGCATGGGCATGGGCCGCCACTGGCTCAGGTCCCTGGGCCTCATCTTGTCTGTGACACAGTGGCCATGTCCACCGCCCAGCACGTCGCAGGGCCCAGGGCAGGCAGGGTGGGGCTGGACGCGGGACTCACCAGGGATGCCCCCAGGTCAGGCGCTGCATCAAGGGAGACACAGGTATCCCTGCTTCACAGCGGAGAAACTGAGGCTCTGAGGGGGGTATCCCTGCTTCACAGCGGAGAAACTGAGGCTCTGAGGGGGGACTGGTGCCTCAAGAGGCAGAAAGCGCCGTGGCCCTGCGAACCACAAATGTGACAGTGCAGAGGCTGACGGGTCATCCAGGAGCGAGATGGAGAAAGGAACAAGGCCCAGAAGGACGGCGGGGGTGACCGCGCAGGGACTCCAGGGCCCCCATTCCAGGCAAAACCTGTAGGAAGATTCCCACCCAGCCCCTCTGGGAGACATCTACATCCTCAAAGGCAATAACAGAACTCTCCGCGCAAACCAAAGGTGAGGACTCATAGCCAGGCCAGCCCACCTCCCCGCCACCATGTCAGATACCGCCACGCTGCGAGTCTGGCTGAGAAGGCACCTGGAATTCTGTCCCAGATGCTGTGTTTCACGCCAGGTGACAGCAAAGCTCTCCCCTGACACGCGGGCGCACTCCAGACTCCCCCAGAGGCCCTCCTGGAAGAACCACTCAAGGACCCAAGGGCCCAAGAGGCATCAGAAGGTCCCAGGTTCGTGATCAGAAGGCCCCACGTCCCGGCCCATGTGGTCGGGGGTTACGCCAGGTGGAGCCTTGGGGGAGGCTGAAGCCAGCGCCCTGGCCAGCACAGGTCATGTCTGGGCAGCCAGGAGCTGTCCAGAGACCCCAGAGACAGGTTCAGGGGGTGGGATCTGGGCTTCCAACCCCTTCCCCAGGGTCCGTCCATCAGAATCCTCCACAGGATCCTCTGCAGAGCCTTCCAGGAGGCGGCCCAGCATGTTTTTCCTGCCCCAACCCCGGGTGTGGCTGCCTGCCAGGGTGCAGGGGAGGTGGTGTGAGCCCCTGCCGCCCTTCTGGGCCTTGTTCCTGTCTCCATCCGGCTCCTGGACGACCCTGGTGCATAGGGCTTTCGTCGTGCTCTGCCCACACCAGGAGCAGAGCAAGCCAGGGGCAGCTGGCCCAGAAGGAGGAGGTAGGGGTCAGGCCAGACCTTACCCCAAGCTGAGCCCAAGCGTCTACAGCTGCACGGGGCATGAACAGACGGCGGCCGTCATGAGCTGTCCATACGGGCTTTCCTTCCACAGCATCTCACAGCAGAAGCTGACCCAGACAGCAGAGCCCAGGGAGCCCGACTCAGACCAGAGGCTGCCAGTCACACAGAACAGGAAGAACCGTAGACTCTCAGCCATGGCCATGCCCTGAGCCCGGGGGCACCCAGGGAGGACCCAGTGTAGACTCTCAGCCACAGCCATGCCCTGAGCCCGGGGGGACCCGGGGAGGACCCAGTGTAGACTCTCAGCTACAGCCATGCCCTGAGCCCAGAGAGTCAGCCTGGCAGTGCCAACACGCAGCCCTGAGTCTCCATCACAAACCCACCCACTGTTCATCCAACTCATTGAGCCCCTGGCCAGGGCTCAATCACAGGTTCTGTGGCCTGTATGTGGGGAGGGGCCAGCCCTCCCCCAGCCTCCAGATGGAGAGGGTGGGGGCCTGGCCTGGAGGCTGCCCGAGGGCAGGGGCTGTGGGACAGGACAGACTAAGGCATGGCAAAGAGTGGCAACCATGGGCCCAGTGAGGCCAGCCAGAGCCACAGGACCAAGCGTGACCACGTGGACGCAGGCCAGGAGGGTGGAGCTTCGCTCTGGTGCCGCCAGGTCGCTCCCAGGAAGCCATCCAGCTTGGCCTTGCACCCTCACACACAGCCTCCCTCGGCCAACCAGGTCCCCACCGGCCCCAGCACTGGGCACTCAGGGCCTGGCCCAGCAGGAGAAGGGAACACGACCACTACCCTTTGACCCCAAGGCACCCAGAGTGCTCAGGCAGGGCCTGATCCTGCGGAGGCCATGGTGGCCACTTGGTTGGTGTTTCTGTTCCCTGAGCAGCTCACGCCCTTGGGTGACAGAGCAGCCGTGAACTGCCGACTGACGGACACACCTCCCGGAATGTTTATGGACCGCAGTCACTTGTATAACCGCAGGGCTGCTTACGCTGGAGCCTCAGACGGAAAGCACCCTGGGGTGCCACACACACCCAGTCCCCTGCTTGGAGCCCACCTGGCCACAGCTCCCCAGCAGACCCTGCCAGGCCGACCCCTCCCCACAGCCTGGTGGAGAGCAGGGGCTCCCGGTGGCCCGAGACCTCCCGTCTGCCCTGGGCCTAACCCTTCTTGTCCTCTCCACATTTTCCAGGGCAGAGACAGTGTCCACACTGGGGCAAGTGGCCAAGAGCTGCAGCTGAGGCCTGCAGGGGAAGGGTGTTGGGGAGGAAGCCCAGGGCCAGAGGGTCCCGCTGCCTCCCTCCACCACCCCCTTGCCCTCTGGCATGTGCCCCAGCAGCAGCCCCACCTGGGGGTCTCCACTCAGCAGGGCAGCCTCTCCTGAGGTCATGCAGGGGGCCTGGGGCTTGAGCCATGAGCCTCCCACCCACCATGAAGTGACTCTGGGAGAGACAGGCCCTGCTTGTGAGCTGATGCCCTCAGGCAAGTCCCATCTACCTTCAGGGTCCTCCTGTCAACTGCAGCATCCAGTGATGAGGCTTAGAGGATTCCATAGGCCCTGGGGTCAACCCACATGCACCTGGGCGGGGAAGGTGGCACAGGGGGAGGGTGCACCTCAGGGGGTGGGTGGCACGAAGGGAGGGTGCACCTGGGCGGGGAGGGTGGCACTGAGGGAGGGTGTACACCTGGGGGGAGGGTGGCACAGGGGGAGGGTGCCATGGGGTAGGGTGGCATGGGGGAGGGCACGCACCTGGGCAGGGAGGGTGGCCCAGGGGAGGGTGTACCTGGACGGAGAGGGTGGCATGGGGGGAGGGTGGCATGGGGGAGGGTGACATGGGGGAGGGTGGCATGGGGGAGGGTGGCATGGGGGGAGGGTGGCATGGGGGAGGGTGGCATGGGAGGAGGGTGGCATGGGGGGAGGGCGCACACTTGCACTAAGACTCCCCAGGCTTCGCCCGCTGCAGCGTCCCCTACTCCGTAGCCCAAGATAAGTGGGCCTTGGAACACCTGAGTTTGAGTACATTCTCCCCTGGGGCCCTGCACGCCTTAAATCCATGATGAGTCCCCGTGATGGCGTGGTCTCCAGGAGGCAGGGGCCGTGGGATTCTCCTCTCACCCACGTCCACCCCAGGGTGTGCACCATGCCTGCTTTGGGGGACAGCACCTCGATCCCCTCCAGGCGGATACCTTGCCCAGCCCAGCTGGGAAGAGGAAGGAGCAGGGTCCCTGGGGCACTAGAGTGGGCCAGACCCATGGTGGAGGGAGCCCCATCCCCACCGCACCTAGGACCCCAGGGGGTCTGCACTCTCCACCAGGACTCCAGGGCCCACAGAGGGAGGCTGAGGCTGTGGCCACCACCGAGAGTCAGTCTCTGCTGCCACCCAGCGGCCTCCAGGGGAAGTGCGGGCGAAGCCTCAGGCCAGGCCAGACCACCCGGCAGCTGGGCCCGCCAGGGAAAGCGGAGCCTGGGGCCTCAGGACCCCTCTAGGGTGTCTAGGGTGGCCCGAGTCAGTCCTGGGCCTGGACTGTGCCCTGGAGGCCTGGCCAGTGGGCAGTGGGGGACATGTCCGCCCTGAGGGCCACTGGCCATGGCCTTGGCCTGGGGTTGGGCCTGTCCAGGCTCCACCAGCTCTGGGCCACCCCCTCACCGCCATCCTGCCTGTGGCTGCCCGCATGGGTCCTCAGCAGACAGGAGCTGCCCAGGGCTAAGGCAGGGCCTTGCCAGTGCCCAGCTCCAGTGAAGAGTACAAGGGGGGCTCCCAGAGCAGGGCCCTCAGGCCCAGACTCAGCCCCTTGGGAAGAGGGACCCAACCTGGGGTCCCTTTGGGAGGCTGAGGCAGGAGGATCGTTTGAATCTCCAAAGGCAGTTAGTCCCGGAAGCAGCTCTGAGAACAGGGCTGGGCCCACCCAGGCCCACCCACAGCTCATCTCTGTGGCCAGAGGGCTGGCCCAGCTCCACCATGCACAGCCTCACTGGGGACAGCCTGGACCTCACACCCTGGGTTAAAGCTGTGGTTTTCTCAGACGGGCCCTGGCCTGAGCAGGTGCCGGATGGAGCTTCCCCTCTCCCAGACCCTCCCTCCTGTGCTCCCTTCCTGGTCCTTCCCCATGTCCCCCAACTTCCCCCTCTGCCCAGCACAAAGAGACCACAGTGAGACCCTGCTGGACACCTCACCCAGCTGCCTGCCTGCCAGGTGTGGTGAGGGTATGAGTCCTGGACGAGGGGACCAACTCCTCACACACAAGAGTATCAGTCATCCCCTTCCAAGCTGTCGGAGCTGCCCACGAGGCAGGTGCACAAGACAGCCTGGCCCTGGTGCCACCTGCTGCAGGGGCCTGAGACACCCTGTCCTCTGAGCTGCCCGTGACCAGGGGGTCAGAGCCCACCTTGGTGTTGTGGCCCCCATGGTGTCTGCTGAGACCACTCACCTCTGCCGCTGCAGCTGAAACAGCCACAGCCAAGGCCTACACAAATGCACGTCGGGGAGTTCCCATCAAACTCTACAGAAACAGGTCGGGTCTGGATGTGGCCCGTGGGCCACAGTTTGCCGACCCCCAACTCATGGATCATACGTCATGAATCGGGTATGGGGACACACAGGCAAGAGCAGGGTCTACAGAAACACGTGCCCCGGGCTCCGTTCAGCCAGTCCGTCCCGCACCTGAGGCAGGCTCAGCAATTCCCCTCAGCCTCACCTCCACTCCCAAGACAGGCCAGGAGCCTGCTCTAAACACCATCGCAGAAGCCAGACAGAAAAGGCCCGCACAGCATGATCCCACGTCTACAAAATGCCCAGCTCCACAGAGACAACAAGCAGAGGGGAGGCTGCCAGGGTAGGGCAGGGTGGGGAGGGCCCACTCATGGGGAGGGGGCTCGTTTGGGTGATGGGATAAAATGGTTTGGAACCAGATAGAGGCAGTGTCTGCACCACCTTATGAATGTACTAAATGCCGATGAACCGAACACTAAATTTTATGTTGGGGCTGGGCACCATGGCACGTGCCTGCAGTCCCAGCACTTTGGGAGGCTGGGGCAGGAGGATCGTTTGAGCCCCAGAGGTCGAGGCTGCAGTGAGCCATGATCACACCACTGCACTCCAATCTTGGTGACTGGGGGAGACCTTGTCTCAAAAATAATATAATAATAAATTAATAAATATATTAATACTAACAATAAAAACAATGTTTCCAATAAATTATTATAACACTTAAGACGAGAAAGATTGGAGTAAGGATGGCTCTGACTCCGCCACCTGTCAGTTGAGATGCACACAGCTTGGAGCGGGGCTGAGGCAGGCGGAGACCCTGCTTGGGGCTTCCCAGCAGCCTTTTGCCCCGGGAGCTCCAAGAGCAGCAGTGGACAAGCCAGAGGCAGCCCCAGGCCTGCTGTCCGCAGCAAAGGTCTCCATCAACCCCATGTCCCAGGTAAGGCCAGGTCTCTGGGCGTCAGTGCAGGGCAGTGAGGCCAGCGTGTAGCCCAGGCCGTTCCCATGCATGCTCACCTCTGAGAGTCCAGGGACAGCACTGTGGGGCTCCTGTGCCAGGCATCATGGTTTCCTGTCCCTGGAGTGTGTCCCCCGCTGCCTGGGAACTCCTCAGGGAAGGGCGCACAGCAGTCCCGGGGAAACGGCCTCTGAGCTGAAGGCGCCTAGCCACAGAGGGAAGGTGCCATATCTGCGGTGTATTGGGCAGCCTCTGAGACGCCCCAGAGAAAGAGAGTGGGGAGACTGGGGCACCCTACAGAAGGAGAAAGCTATAAAAACACTGATTCAAGAAGCTAAAAAAACAGCCAAACCAACCAGCAAACACGTGGAATAAACACACAGAAAAGCCGCTCCCACAGGCAACCCACTGAAAACCAAAAATACAGAGATCTTAAAAGCTTCCTGAGGACGGGGGACACACGATATACAAGGAAACAACAACAAAAAAATTGCTCCTCACTTTTAAAAATTATGCAAGCCACGGCCAGGCATGGTGGCTCACGCCTGTAATCCCAACACTGGGAGGCCTAGATGGGCAAATCACTTGAGGTCAGGAGTTCGAGACCAGCCTGGCCAACATGGTGAAACCCCGTCTCTACTACAAATACAAAAAATTATCAGGGTGTGGTGGCAGGTGCCTGTAATCCCAGCTACTCAGGAGGCTGAGGTAGGATAATCACTTGAACCGGGTAGGTGGAGGTCGCAGTGAGCCGAGACTCCACTGCACTCCAGCCTGGGCGACACAGGAAGAGTCCATCTCAAAAAAAAAAGATGTTTAGTATTTGGAGATAGAGTCTCTAAAGAGGTAGTTAGGGTTAAATAAGGTCATATGAGTGGGTCCTAATCCAATCTGACCTGTGTCCTCACAGGAAGAGGAAGAAGATGAGGACACAGACACACACAGAGTGACGACCACGTGCAGACAGGGAGATGGTGGCCACCTTTGAGCCACAGAGCGAGGCCCCGGGAGAAAGTGGCCCTGCTGATGCTTCCATCTCGGACTTCCAGGCTCCAGAACTGGGAGGAGAGACAGCTCTGCTGTTTAAGCCCAGTGTGCAGTATTCTGTTACGGACCCCCAAGAAGACTGACCCACAGATGACAGGAGAAATATCACACAACCGTCTCAACAGACAAGTAACAAATAATAAAAGCAACACCCATTCGTGATGTTTTATCATCAGCACCCTTGGAGTGTAGAGCCACCTGGACAAAGCTGGAATGAGGCCTGAGTCCTCTCATCACCATCCTTGACTCAGCAGCCGTCTGAAGCCACAGAACGCTCCACAGGTGTGCATGCACGTGGGCAGTTTGCACGCCTGTGTATACACACCACACAGGCACACACTACACAGTGCTCACACGTGTGCATATTACACAGTTGTACATGGACACACATGCCCATGTGCACACAGACCCACCTGCAAATACCTGTGGACACATAGTTACACGTGCACACACACAGGTACACTTACACACAGACTCCCATGCAGACAACGTAGGCACACATGTAGTTATGCCTGCAGGCACATATGCACACACGTGCACAGACATACATGCATGTGCACAGGGCACACGCAGGCATAGGTACACACTCATGCACACGCGCACAGGTACACCCTCATGCACACGCGCACAGGTACACCCTCATGCACACGCGCACAGGTACACGCTCATGCACACGCCACAGTACCCTCATGCACACGCGCACAGGTACACGCTCATGCACACCGCACAGGTACACGCTCATGCTCACCGCACAGTACACCCTGCCACCCCACCCCTCACACGCGCACAGGTACACGCTCATGCACACGCACAGGTACACGCTCATGCACACCGCACAGTCACCTCATGCACACGCCACAGGTACACCTCATGCACACGCGCAAGGTACACCTCATGCACACGCGCATAGGTACACGCTCATGCACACACACAGGTACTCATGCTCACACGCACAGGTACACACTCATGCACACACTCATAGGTACACACTCATGCACACACACAGGTACACACTCATGCACACACGCACAGGTACACACTCGTGCACACGCACAGGTACACGCTCATGTGCACACGCACAGGTACACACTCATGCACACACGCATAGGTACACACTCATGCTCACATGCACAGGTACATGCTCACGCTCACACACACGAGCGCATATCTGCCTGCATTCCAAACGGTGAAACACTCACAGGCTTCATTATTTAAACCATAATTTACACCAATGCAATAAACCTAGAAATTAATGCGAAGGTCTAAAGGAGCAGCCAGCTGATTGGAAAGTTTAGAAATGCTCTCCTAAACAACTCCTGGGTCAGAGGGTAAACAAAATTCGCCTTGAGAGACGATTTTATAATTGTATGGAAAGAGAAACTGCAGTTCCACGAAGCCAGATTCAGGAGGAGTTGGTGGAGAATTCACAACTTTAAATGTTTTTATTACTGAGCAAGAGAGACTGGAAATAAATGAACAAAACACTCGACACAGGAGGGAAAAACAACCATAAAGCAGATTCACGGGAGGCAGGAGGGGCGGGAATGAAGATAAAGGCGGAATTAATGAATTGGAAACAAGAAGAATGGGTGAGCCCATCAGTAAATCCAAGAGCCGGTTCTTCCCAGTAAATAAATAAATAAAATAAGCAAGACTCCAAGCACCTCATCAACAGAGCGGGGAAGCAAGGGAGCCTGGGACCGAGAGGGGATCAGAGCAGCCCGGGAGATTGAAAGTGACAGCTAATGCATTCGATATTCCTCACAAAACTGACCATTCTCCAAGAACACATAAATTACCAGAATTAACTTAAAGAGGTTTAAAAAAAATCTATATCCATAACTGCAGGAAGAGAGAAAAGGTGGCATGATTGGAGGGTCTGGCTACAAGACCTCACTTCCCGTTCAGCACCAACACAGAACCCACCATTCAGAGCAATGAGGTTGTGGCTGGGGGAGTACCAGGGGTTTCAGGGACACCCGGGAGGACCAGTAGAACACCAGGAGGGGCCCAGGGAGGGGCTCTCTGGCAGTGAGTAGCAGGTGGCAGAGGGAGTGCCGGGTCTGCAGCCTGTGAGGGAACTGGAGCCTCTTCACTGGCTGTCTGGGGGCTGACAGGGAAACTGGATTGGAGCCCACAGTGGACTCTGCCTGCCTGTGACCCTGACCTCGGAGTGTGGCAGGAGGTGTCTAATCTGCTTCGTGCAAACAGGACTCCCTTGTATGGGGTCCAATGGAGGCGGGGCAGGGTGGGCAGGAGGGAAGAGGTCTCTGTTGGGGGCTCCTGTTACCCTCTGAGCTCCATCCCTGCCCCCACACCCCCTCCACACCCGTCCACACACACAGGGGAAAGCAGGGAAGGGGCTGAGTCAGCCCTGAGGTCTAATGCGGCTCTCAGGGCCACCACCTCGGCCACCATGTTCAGCCATCAACGAGCAGCTCCCTCCCCTGTTCCTTTCTGGTTTCATATCAAGATCATACGTGCCTGGGCCATAATTTGGGGACAGTCTTTTTTTCCATTCTCTGAACGGAATTATGAAAGGCCGGAATTTCCTCCCTTATGCATTTTGTGGAGGTTGCCTATAAAATCATCTGGGGGCCAGGCGTGATGGCTCACACCTGTAATCCCAGAACTTTGGGAGGCCGAGGTGGGTGGATCACCTGAGGTCAGGAGTTCAAGACCAGCCTGGCCAACATGGTGAAACCCCATCTCTACTAAAAACACAAAAAATTAGCCAGGTGTGGTGGTGCACACCTGTAATCCCAGCTACTTGGGAGGCTGAGGCAGGGGAACTGCTTGAACCCAGGAGACAGAGATTGCAGTGAGCCAAGATCGCACCACTGCACTCCAGCCTGGGCAACGAGAGAAACTCTGTCTCAAAAAATAAAAATAAAAAATGAAATCATCTGGGGCTGAGGCTTTCTTTGCAGGAAGATTTTAAACTACTGTTTCATTCTGGTAAGTGGCTGCAGGACTATTTACAGGCTCTCTTTCTCCTTGAGTCAGTTTTTGGCAATTTTTTCCAGGAATTTGTCCATTTCCTCTAAGTCATTCATAATATCCTCTATCTTTATAATCCAGACTGCATCTCTAGTTCTGCCTCTCTTTTCAGTCCCAGTAGTATTTTGCTCATTCTCCCCTTTTCTCAATTAAGCTAAAAGACTTTTGCCAATTATTTAGTCTAGCAAAGAAAAAGCTTGTTGGTCTTCTCTGCCGTGGCTTTGTTGTCAGTTTCATTCATTTCTGGGTTTTGTTTTGTTTTGTTTTTTTGAGACGGTCTCGCTCTGTCATCCAGGCTGGAGTGCAGTAGTGTGATCTTGGCTCACTGCAGCCTCAACCTCCGGGACTCAAACAATCTTCCCACCTCAGCCTCCTAAGAAGCTGGGACTACAAGCATGAGCCACCACACCCAACTAATTTTTTTATTTTTAGTAGAGGCGGGGTCTTGCTATGTTGCCCAGGCTGGTCCCAAACTCCTGAACTCAAGCAATCCTCCCTGATGTTGGCCTTCCAAAGTGCTAGGACTGCAGACACCAGCCACTGTGCCTGGCTATTTTTCACTCCTATTTCTTCTAATACAGTCACTGAGGACTGTAAATTCCCTTCTACACACCACTTGGGAACTACTCCACAAGTACAGATCTGCCGCGCCCACTGCCACATGGTTTTAAGTCTTTTCTCACTTCCGTTGATTTCCTCTATAACCCATGAGTTACATCAAGTGGGTTTTTGGAATTTCTGAAGCACATGAGGTTTTGTTTGCTTTTTGGTATTGAGTTGTGGTCAGAAGATAGGATCTATATGATACTCTTTTTTTTTTTTTTTTTTTTTTTTTTGACATGGGAGTCTCGCCCTGTCGCCCAGGCTGGAGTGCAGTGGTGCGATCTCGGCTCACTGCAAGCTCCGCCTCCTTGGTTCACGCCATTCTCCTGCCTCAGCCTCCCGAGTAGCTGAGACTATAGGCACCTGCCACCACACAGGCTAATTTTTTGTATTTTGTTTAGTAGAGACAGGGTTTCACCGTGTTAGCCAGGATGGTCTCAATCTCCTGACCTCATGATCTGCCCACCTCGGCCTCCCAAAGTGCTGAGATTACAGGCGTGAGCCACCGCGCCCGCTCATGATACTAATTCTTTGAAATGTACTGGCATTTGCTTTCTGACCTATAAATAGTCCATTTCTGATAGGCAACATGTGTGCCTGAAAATAATGTGATTTCCCAGCTAGGTGAGCCCATTCCACAGACGCCCCTCCGCTCAAGCCCAGGAGCCAGCACCATCAAACCTCATGTATCCTTACTGTTTCCTTTTGAGTCTGCTTGACCGATTAACCACTAAGAGGATTACGAGACCTCTGCCTAGGACAGGGGGTTGTGAATTTCTCCTTGCAGTTGGCTGGGTTTTGCGGTAGCGCATCGCTTTTGGAAACAGCCAACTTTGTGGTATTGCCCTGTTCACGGGAGATCCTGTCCATCCTCGCATGTCAAGCTTCCCGCTGCATGTGGACTCACTCCTGCGCTCTCCACCTGAGCCCACGGCCTCGGGCACCTGGCTCGCTCGTCCCTCCGGGCCTTCACACCGGCTGTCCTGAGTGGAACTCGCTTCCCCAGATCCCATGCCCTCAACTCCTGAGTCTAGAGCAGCAGCCAAGAATTGGCCAATCCACCTCTGTCAGAGGAGAAAGTGCATGCCTGCCCAAGACCTGGGTTTTTCTGGTATAGAGGGGTCCGTGTCTGCGTCTGCCAGGCCAGGCATCAGGAGGCCACGGGGCTAGCATGGGGCCTAGGGTCCTCAAGGGAGATCTCCCTCCCTCCATGCAAAGGCCAGCCAGGAGAGCTGAAATTCCTGCTCTTGCTGGGGGGGTGGGTCCCACCTGCAGGGCTGCAACAGCGAAGGTGCCCCGCCAGTGAGGGGCACCAGCCCTCTCCTGGTGAGGGCTGCCTGGTGAGGGCCACCGCCTCAGCGGCCACAACTGTCTGGGCCTGGGGAGTGCCTGGGTGGACAAGCTCTCAGCACAGGAGGCCCAGGGCTCTCAGCTGGGCTGGACTGCCTTTCCTCCAGCACCCATGCTCGGGGGGCAGGGTGGGGCGGGGATGGCCAGAGAATAGGCCCAGGACAAGGAACAAAAGGTTGGACAAGCATGGGGCCTGTGACCACAGGGGACGGGCTGGCTCTGAGGCCCTGGCAGAGAGGCTGCCACTCCAGGCTGCCAGGGAGGCTCCCAGCCAGGCCGACTCCACCTCCCCGGGTCTTCAGAGGCTCTGGGCAGGGCTGGAGGGAACAGGGGGGTGAGGCCAGCCCTCGAGGGGCAGAGGGAGCCTGGGGTAGGATGGGGGCATATTCAGGAGAAGACATAGGTGTGGATGCCCACGGAAGGGTGGGGAAGCCATCCCTCTCTCATCCCCATATCCCTGCCCCACCTTGCCTCAGCCCCTTCCCCCACCTCGCCTCAGCCCCTTCCCCTCAGGAGCCCTCCACAGGGACAGGAGCCCTGCAGTGGGGAAGGCCCCAGGAGACAGGGAGGGCTGGGGGCCTCAAGGTAGCCAGCGGGGGTGGGCCGCTGCAGCAGTGCTGGGGGCTAGGGGCAGGGAGGGGCCTGTCTGGAGGATCCTAGCCTTAGGACTGAGGAGTGGCCTCACAGGTCCCCAGCGCAGGAAGGGAGCTGTCCCAGGGTACCAGGCACAATCCTGGCCCTCCCACCACGTCTGCCCAGCCCAGTGGATCCCACAGGGGCTGACCGCTGAGGTGGGTGCCCAAAGCAGGTCCCAGGGACCCAGGGGCTGTGCTGTGCTGCAGACCTCCCATGCCCCCCATCCACCTGTCCACGGCTCTGGGGTCACCCCAGAGGGCCCTGGGAACCCTTGCCTGTGGCCAGTCAGGGAAGGACCAAGTCCAGGCCCACCATGGGTGACACAGCGGAGCAGCCCCCACCCCACCAGAACTTCCTGCAGCTTCGGCAGCAGCCTCTCTCCATCCCCAAGGGGCCAAGCATCCACCCGAGGCAGCAGGCCAACCCCCCAGGCTGCCCCCAGCCTCAGCAGGTGACCCCGCGGGGCCAACCAAGGGACTCAAATGCCCCTGGTGAGGGTCCTGGCCCCCCATCCCAGGAGACACACAGACACGCCCAAGGGAAAATACAGCCCTGGGGACAAGCCCTGGGGGCCAGGCTGTGAGCTCACTCCCACACACACACTACCCTGTGCCAGGCAGACAGGGGACCCAAGGGTGCCCTGAACCTTCCGTCTCAGTCTCCCCACCCGCAGAGGACACAGCAGGTCGGCACTGCAGAAGAACTGGCTGCACTGCCCCACCGAGGGCCCCACCCACCAGACACCTTAGGTCAAGGGCACTGAGGGGAATGGCCCTGGGCTCGGGCCTCAGAAGGAGCCTCAGGAGGAGCCTCCAGCCCCGCTCAGCAGCCAGCTGGGAAGGTTCCGACCAGGAGAGCCAGAGGTTTGGGGAAGGAGGAGATGAGGGGGGGTAGGTGAGAGGTGGGAAGCCCTGGGGGATGGTGGCAAATCCAAGGGTTGCAGGCAGGACCAGAGGCTCCATCAAGGGAAGGGGAGGGTCGGAGGGGTGGGGGGCAGCTGGTGACTCCATACGTAAACCCCAGCTCACCCCACATCCCCTCGCTCCCACACACCCAGGCCAGGCTCAGAGCTGGTGAGGGGCCCCGAGGGCCCTGGGCTGGGGTGGGAGCAGAGTCAGCGGCCCCCCCTCCTCCTGCCTGTCCTTGAAGGGGACTCAGGTAGCGAGAGTCGGCTGGGAACTGTTCCAGACTCCAAGTGACACAGTGGACAGATCTCCCAAACCTGGGTCACCATCCAGCGGGAGGAGACGCTGGGTGGATTCAGACCGTGGAGAGTGACTGCAGGGAGGGGGCGAGGCCCCACCTGCCCCTAGGGCATCCAGGCCTTGGTGGGGACCTCGGGGCCCTCTGCAGCCACAGCCACACACCCTGCCTCATCTCTGACGCCCTCCCTGGCCTGCAGCAAAGGGCCCAGTGGGACCCCGGCAGTCCTGACACCACCACCATGCCAGCCCCACAGCCCTGTCTCCCATTGCTGTCCAGGTTGCCGTGTCCTGCAGGCCGGTGGCCGGTGTCCTGGAGGCCACTCCAGCCCCACAGCCAGCCTCTGACCTGAGGGACCCTGCCCTGTACGAAGTCATCTCAGAGCACCGCCTGCCCCACCCCAAATCCCAGCACCCTGGATGACTAGGCAGGTGACTGTGGCTTTTGCTAAACCACCCAGAGCTGATTTCCACAAATTTAACCAAAAACACAACTTTCCTGGGCAGTCTGGCAACTGTGTCAAAGTCCAATGCCAGGGCCCTCCCTTCCCTCCACATGAGGCCTGGGGTGGCTCTGGGGAGCAGGTGACACTCTCTTGAGCCCCTGTTCCGTCAGTCCCAGCACAGAAGCCACGCAGGGCCTGCCAAGGACAGGAGGGCTCCTGACCCCGGGCCAGCACAGCAGGAGAGTAGGCACTGCCCCAACAGAGGAGGGCAGAGCCTGGCCAGGGAGGGGGCTCCCACTTACTAAGGCCCCAAACTCCCCAGCCCCATCCCCCATCTTGCAGGGCAGGGGCAAGAGGGTCACCCAAGAGCCAGAACCCCACTTTCACCCAAGCAGCTCGGCCTCAGGAAAGCTGATCCAAAAAAACCACACCACTCGCCACCTTTGCCCACCTTTGATCTGTGGCCCTTGTCAGTTAAGAAAGTGGCATTGATTAACTTCAGTGACCTTTCATGAATTTTATTGGGAAAAAAAAATCAAGAAAATTTCAAAAAAAGTATTAATGTTTTCTTTTGTTATCGCAAACTCGAAACCCCTACAATTTTATTAAAAGTGCAGGAATGAAAAACAGGAAATCCCTTGCCCTGTCTGGTTCTGAGCCAGAGACCAGAGGCCTGAGGCATAGCCAGGCCCACTTCAGATGGTGGAAATGAAAATTAATCAGAAGTCATATGCGCAAAGCAAACGCCTTGTATTAAATTCACAGACTGAGTGCTGACGGGTGCTGCTGGCAGGACGGCCTTCCCAGAGGCCTGGCACCACACCCCACCTGAAGGCGCAAGGGCCCTCCCAGGCCACGGGAAGCATGGACTCACGGCAGCTCGGTCTGCCCCAAAGGCCATCACAGCCACCGGTAGAAAACCAGGCGGCCACAAACTGGCGGTTCACTGGCACATGGGTGACAAGGTTCATGGGCACAGATGCCCATGCACAAGCCCCGGGCACCGTGACCCCTCAGGAGGAAGGGGACACACAGGGCCAGTGGGGCGCTGACCACCGACGCCTGGGGTTTCCTAGCAACTAAAGCACACAAGGCGCCCTGCACAGCAGGCCTTTCATGGGGAACACAGACCCATGTTAATCTGTTTGCAGATCCATGTTTAATAGAACGCCCTTCTGAAATGCATCCCAAATAGAGAAGCTTTCTCTCGAACTGCAAAAGCCATAAAAATGCAAAATGTTTCTTTAGGAAAAACTGAATCAAAATTATGCCTTAATGTTCCAAGCAATATGAAACCTACTCTGTGCCCCAGGGCAGGTGCAGGCGGCAGCAGTGGCCCCAACCAGCCCCCACCAGCCTCAGTTGTTCTCGATCTGCTCCAGGTCCAGCTCCCCGTGGGCCCGGGGGAAGATGCCCTCCTCCCCAGCACTGTCCCCATCACTGAGGTCCCTGTTGTTCCTGCTCGAGCCATCACCGGTCACTGACTCCCTTGAGGCCCACAGGCTGGGGTGGGCAGGGCTGGTCCTGAGGCCCCTCTGGCTGCAGCCAGGCATGGTGATGCCAGGGAGGCCCCGGGAGTCACACGGGGAGGACAGAACCATCTTCACTGGGGTGTCATCCTCACCGTCATCTTCGTAATTGAGGGAGCAAAGGCTTTTTGAATTTTTTAAAGTCTGCAATAGAAAAGATACGGGCTTAAAGCATTTCTAGCAGGTCACCCGGGAGGCAGTGTCCCACCAACCCATCGAGGGCTCGGTGTGCTGGGGCTCTGGCCATCCCCAAGACCACACAAAGCAGGGGCCTTCGTCCCCTGTACACCAGCCACAGCTCTCAGAGCCCCTTCCTCAGACCCTGCCCATGCCCGCCCCGGCCCAACCAGCTGGCCCCTCAGCTCTCCTCAGGCCCTGCCCAGCTGGCGTGGGCAGAGACACACAGCCTGGCCCTGCCCAGACCCAATGGACCAGGTTGGTGGGCACCTGACACCTAAGCAAGCCCCAAGACGCCCAGGGCTCACAGGTGACAGCCTTGTCCCAGTCTTGTCCTCGGCAGGTGGCCTGGCCAGGGAGGGTGCTTTGTGCCTCCACTTCCGACAACAGCCCCACCCAGGGCCGCTCTCAGCAAGCACCTCACAGCCACCTCTGAGGCCCTGTGGTGGCTCCGTCTCTCCTCCACCTGCCACCATAAGGCCCCTGGAACCCCACCTCGTCGATGTCCTCAGGGGCCCACCAGATGCAGCTCCCACCCTCTCTGTCCTTGCACCTCCTCCCCTAATAGTTACTCTAATAGAAACACATGCAAATCCTTCTCATCTCAAAATAACGTGCGACAGACAGGTGCACATACAGGGGTCTCCCCTGGACAAGGCCCGCCCTCGTCCCAGGCGGGCAGCTTCCAGTACCCCCATGCCCCGCCCAGGTCTGTCCACAGCAGGTCCCTGAGTGCCAGGCTCTGGCCCTCCCTCTGCTCTCTGGAGGTGCCGCCACCACCCCCTTCTCACTCTGCCCCCAGCCAAATCTCACTCAGTAGCCCCCTTTCCCAAGGCCTGTTAGGGATGGGGGTCCCCCCAGGCTGCACCCCCCAACTGGAGCGCTCTGAGCTGCAGGCAGTCTCCATCCACCCAGGCGTGCTCTCTTGGGCGTCCCCAGGGCCCTGAGACCCAGCAGCTATGTCCAGCTGGGGCAAGAGTCCATGGCCATGGCCAGGGCAGCAGCCCCTCAGCACTCCTGGGTCCCCACCCCCAGTCCTTGCCTCAAGTCCCCCGTCTGTGATGCCCAGCACCGTCCACGCCACTCGTCCACTGCCACTGGGAGCAGCCTTCCTACCCAGCCCCACCTCCCGGGTCACCTCCAGGCCTCCTCAGGGTCAAGGCTCCCCTCCTCAACCACACCACGCTGGCTTCAGACACCTCACCTCATGGCTCAGGCTTGTGAGGGCACATGAGTGCCATCGGCCACACCTGCAGGGCACAGGGGTGTGGTGATGCCAGTGACGAGGCCACAATGACACAGCAACCTCGGCCACCTAAAGTTATGACCTAGAGCACAAGCTCACCAATTCCACAGGACCCAAGAAACTCCCCAAACCACCTTCGTCCAGAGCAAGGAAACACCCCACAGACAGGAACCTCAAACACTTCCTGGAAACACTTCCAGCAACTGACTTTTATAAAAGCACATGGCCCTCGGGGACAGAGCTCCTTTTTTCTAAGGATATTATTGGAGTCTAAAAGACAAATTGACGCCAAGCGTGGTGGCTCACGCCTGTAATCCCAGCACTTTGGGAGGCCGAGGCGGGCGGATCACGAGGTCAGGAGATCAAGACCATCCTGGCTAACATGATGAAACCCCGTCTCTACTAAAAATACAAAAAATTAACCGGGCATGGTGGCGGGCGCCTGTAGTCCCAGCTACGCAGGAGGCTGAGGCAGGAGAATGGCATGAACCCGGGAGGCGGAGCTTGCAGTGAGCTGAGATCACGCCACTGCACTCCAGCCTGGACAACAGAGCAAGACTCCTTCTCAAAATAAAATAAATAAATAAATAAAAGACGAATTGACATATTTTCTGTCTTTGTGGTTCTACTATAAAAAGCGAATCACTGAGAAGTAAAATTCTAAAGAATAATTTTTTTTTTTTGAGACAGGGTCTCGCTGTTTCCCAGGCTGGAGTGGAGAGGTGCAATCATAGCTCACTGCAGCCTCGACCTCCCAGGCTCAAGCAATTCTCCCACCTCAGCCTCTCAAGAGGCTGGGACAATAGGTACACACCATCATGCCAGTCTAATTTTTGTATTTTTTGTAGCGATGGGTTCTCGCTTTGTTGCCCAGGCTGGTCTGAAACTCCTGGGCTCAAACAATCCTCCCGCCTCAGCCTCCCAAAGTGCTGGGATTACAAGCATGAGCCACCATGCCCAGCCCCACTCAAATCTTTAAAGATACAACTGGCCACACGTTTTGGTCACAAAATAAGGATGCATAATTTGTTTTATTCAAATCAAAGTGAATTTGCCCATGGACATCACTAGTACATACAAGCCCCAGGCCCGGCATGAGGATGTGGCTGGTCTGCTGGGCCCCTGCTGGATGGCGTGGAGGCCCGGGTCTCACCAGCTCAGCCTGGTGTCACTCATGACCTTGCAGACTCTGGCTGCCGTGCTGCCCACACAGGATGGCCTCCAACCCACAGCACCACCAGGCTGCACTACGCACGCACCAGGGGTGGCGGGGATGCTACGCACCTTCTGGGGCCAGGTTTCCTTCCATTTCAAACCACGACATTTGGTCTTGATTCAGAGTCAACCCTCTGGACTGACTGCTTGGACCCGACAGATGCTGCAAGAGCCACGCCAAGGCCTCGGACACGTGACTCGCACTCGTGGGCACAGCTGTGCGGCTAGAGCGTGAAAACAGCAGGTTCTGAATGCCTCTGGATGACAGTCGGTGGAGGAGAAACAACTGCTGCCCACAGACATGGCAGCTGCAGAGCTAAGCGCCCAACACCACTAGTGAAGGCCACACGGAACTGAAGGGGCCACCCACACTGTACAGACAATGGAAACCAAGGCCCACGGGGCCGGTGCTGGCCTAGACTGCGCCGCCTGTCCACCTCGCGCCCCCATCCCTGGACGCCAGCCCTGGGGCTCCGTCCCAGCTCCTGCTACCATCACTCTGGTTCAATGGTCACCTCATCTGAGGTTAAACACAAAACAGTTATCCAAAACACAAAGGTCAAGGCTTCAAGTTCCAAATTGAGCTCCAAAGCGCAGAGGCCTTTCAAACTGTGTGCGAAGCCCTTCAGTCAGTCTGGGGGGTGCATGGGCCTCAGCTGACAGCTGGAGAGCCTCCAGCACCTGAGGTGGGTTAACTCAGCTACCGGAAGCCGGTGAGACCCTGGAAGGTCAGGGAAGCCTCCTATGAGCTGACCTGACGTCACTCAGCAAACGTCCAGGGCCCTGTCTCAGCCACATCTGTACCTACCCCTTGCCAAAGCCTCTGGCTTTTGTCAAACTAAAACACCGGTTTACTCTCTTGTGAAAGCACAATCTCCATCCACCATGTGGGAGGGGCTCACATGGTCCCCTCACAGCCAAGGCGGCCCTGGCCGCTGGGCCACTCTGCAGTAGGGCCAGGCAGCAGTCAAGGGTGGGGAGGGCTCCCCAAGGGCCTGGCAGTGCCTGGAGCGCAGCACAGTGCGTGTAGAAACAGGCAGCCGAGCAGAGCCAAGCAGCTCCCTCCTGCCAACGGGAGGAACAGGCCAGCCCGGCCGAGCCACAGAGGACCACAGGGCGCAGGAATGTCCACGGCACGGGCAGGGACAGAGATAGCCAGAGCAAGCTCCGTGCATACATCAGGCAAGGAGGCCAATGTGAGAAGCACCGAGACCCTAGACCCCTTGTTGCCTCTGGGGAGCGCCCTCCCAACCCAGAAGGGAGGGTTATTAGGAAAGTGCGGACTGGAGCATTCTAGACAGGGTTGCTGGCCGATGGCACAGGAAAAAACTAGCTGAGTGAGCCCTGCTCAGACAACCTGCTCGGGCTGTGAGGGGTGCACTGGCCGACGGCACAGGAAAAAACTAGCTGAGTGAGCCCTGCTCAGACAACCTGCTCGGGCTGTGAGGGGTGCACAGCCTTACAATGCCAGGAAGCTGGAGATCAAAGATCCTCCCTGTCTCCCCAGCCCTCCACACAGAGGCAGAAGGAGGGGGACTCTTCGCCCTGACCGTGCAGCCACTGATGGCACCAGCTCCTCACCCCAAGGAGGATGGGGTAGCCAGCGCCCGTCAGGAGGTGTGGAGTGAGTGCCCAGCAGTACGCCCCCTGCCCAGCACTCGCTTCTGCCACCTCACTCACCACCTCTGACCACCCTGGGCGTGGCTCCTGGAGAGAAAGTCTGAGAAAAGGAGCAAGAAAAATCAGCAGCTACAAATTCCTGATTTTCAGTCTGTGCCGTCTCAAACATTCCATGTTCTTGATGGTCCCTGCTCCAGTTTGACCGTGTCCCTCCAAATCTCTCCAAACCATGGTGTTGGGAGTTGATCAGGTCCTGTGGGCCTGCACATGACATGAGAGCCTCATAAAGGGCTAGAGAGAACCGGCCTCAGTCCTCTGCGTCCTCTATCTCCTCCGCCAGGTGAGGACACGGCCACAAGAGGCCATTTTGGAAGCGGAGGCCAGGCTCTCACCAGACACCAGACTTGCTGGGGCCTGGGTCTTGGGCTCCCAGACTCCAGAACTCTTTTTTTTTTTTTGAGACGGAGGCTTGATCTGTCGCCCAGGCTGGAGTGCAGCGGCACGGTCTCGGCTCACTGCAACCTCCGCCTCCTGGGTTCAAGCAATTCTCCTGCCTCAGCCTCCCAACTAGCTGGGACTACAGGAGCCTGCCACCATGCCCGGCTAATTTTTTGTATTTTTAGTAGTGACGGGGTTTCACCGTGTTAGCCAGGATGGACTCAATCTCCTGGCCTCGTGATCCGCCCGCCTCAGCTTCCCAAAGTGCTGGGATTACAGGCGTGAGCCACCGTGCCTGGCCCAGAACTCTTGAGAAATACACATTTCTCTTATTTATAAGTGACCTCATCCGGGGTATTTTGTTACAGCAGCACAAACAAACTCAGTCAGTCCTTTTCTTGGTAGCAGGAGCTGCTCTGAGCTTTTGGTTTTTCAGTTTTCACCCAGGAGGCACAAAGAAAACAGCTCAGCAGGTGCAGCAGAGGCCCCCATGGAGGACAAGCCTTGCGCCCTCGTGACTGAGGCCGCGGAAGGCACCACCTGCTCACTAAACCCAAGACCTCCAAAAACGCAGCGGGCCTGAAGGTGTGAACACAGCCACATGCACCTCCAGCTTGTCCTTAGGTTCTAGCCTGTGAGGTAACTGCTGGCCCCAAAGCTGCCTGCCTGCCTGAAGAACTCCTCAGGCTCCAGGTGACCTGGCTGCAAGGCCACACAGGCAGCTGTTTCTTTCTCTGCAGCAGCCTCGGTCTCTCCAGAAGCAGCTGAACGCCTTCTCTATGTGGCAAAAGCTTTTCAAAGCCCTAAAAGCACACACTTGTATAGAAACCAGCAGCTGCTCCCACACTTTGCTGGAACCATAACTGATGTGCATATTTTCAGTGGTCATATTTTAATTTCAACTTTGAAACATAGTTTGCCAATAAAAACAGAAAACGTATCTTCGCCAGTAAAAGCCGGGCATGATGGCTCATGCCGTAATCCCGGCACTTTGGGAGGCTGAGGCGAGTGGATCACCTGAGGTCTGGAGTTCGAGACCAGCACGGCCAACATGGTGAAACTCCATCTCTACTAAAAATACAAAAAATTAGCCAGGTGTGGTGGCAGACACCTGTAATCCCAGCTGCTCGGGAGGCTGAGGCAGGAGAATCACCTGAACCTGGGAGGCAGAGGTTGCAGTGAGCTGAGATGGCGCCATTGCACTCCAGCCTGGGCGACAGAGCGGGACTCCATCTCAGGGAAAAAAAAAAAAAAGCAGAAAATCCTAAATGTTTTCCTGTGAAAACATGCACTGTCTCCAAGGGAAAGGCAGGGAAGGCAGTGCCCCCACACCCTGCTCAGTCAGAGAGCAGCCCTCTGACACCTGGGGAAGCCCTCTGACACCTGTGAGCCTAGACTCAGAGCAGACGGCAGGGGGTGGCGGGGGGTTGGGGATGATCGCCGAACTGTCCCATTGATAAGCCCCGACATAGGAGTCCTGCAGGGTAAACACAGCCGCGCATGCAGACTGCACAATACATGCCAGGGATGCCGGACCGGAGCTGGGCCGCACATACTGAGTCCGCCAGGTGCAAGCACAGCACAGCCGGGGTGCAGGTGTGAGTGAGCGTGAGCATGCAGCAGTGCGCATGAGTGGGAGTGTGCACCTGAGTGTGCGCATAAGCGTGGGGGTGAGTGTGCATGGTGGGTATGTGTGTGTGCCCACCCAGAGTCAGGACTAATTGTCCGGTAACACACAATTATAAAAGTTGCAGAGGAAAGTCAGAGCATTTCTTTTTGGCCCTGAGGTGGAGAGGAGCTTGACACAAACAGGAAGTGGCAAAGCCTGGGCCTGGTGGCGCACGCCTGCAATCCCAGCACTTTGGGAGGTGAGGCAGGAGGATGGCCTGAGCCCAGGAATTTGAGACCGACTTGGGCAACATAGTAAGGCTCTGTCTCTTAAAAAGTTAAGAATATTAGCTGGGCACAGGAGTGTGCACCTGTGGTCCCTGCTACTTAGGAGGCTGAGGTGGGAGGATCGCCTGGGTCCAGGAGATGGAGACTGCAGTGAGCTGTGATTACACCACTACACTCCAGCCAGGGCAACAGAGAGAAAGAGACCCTGTCTCCAAAAAAACAAAACAAAATCAGGAACTGACGTAACCGAGGCTGGGGGCCACATGTTCACCAAAGCTGCCACATGTTCAGGTGGTACGGCGCAGGCAGGGGGCAGGTGGGTGTGGGTGAAGACTGGTTGGCTGACAAGGAGAGGGGCGCACAGATGGCAGATGAGGAACACGGAGAAAGGTGGGAGCCAGTTTTTGGGTGGGATGAGCAAAGAGCTGGAAAGAGCAAGAGCAGGCAGCCCTGGCCCCTCGGGAGTCTTGGCGCTGTCCTCTGCAGCCACGGTCAGTAGGGCTCTGGGTTTGCAGACGTGGCCCCTGAAGACGCTGCCTGTCTCCTCAAGGGCTTTCCTGACATTTGATGAGGCCCTCTCCCCATAAACCTTCTTTTTACCAGAAAGTGATGACTACTGTCACACTGAAGACACTCGTGAGCCAGCAGACCGAAGCGGCTGAATTTAAGGCAGTGCACACTCCAGGGCGGGCAGGTATCACCTGGCCCCCACATGAAGCAAATAAACGAAAAGCTTTTATTTCAGGTGGGGTTGAGTCCCAGGAGCAGAATGGGGTGTGTAGCACCCACATCACTGTTCTGGCTCATTAACAAAGTCACTGAAGAAAACGGGGCAAGCCGGGAGTGGTGGCTCACGCCTGTAATCCCAGCACTTTGGGAGGCCAAGGCGGGCGGATTACCTGAGGACAAGAGTTCAAGACCAGCCTGGCCAATATGGTGAAACCCCATCTCTACTAAAAATACAAAAATTAGCCAGGTGTGGTGGTGGGCGCCTACAATCCCAGCCACTTGGGAAGCTGATGCAGGAGAATCTCTGGAACCTGGGAGGCAGAGGTTGCACTGAGCTGAGATCACGCCACTGCACTCCAACCTGGGCAACAGGAGCAAAACGGAAAGGGAAAGGGGAAGGGGAAGGGGAAGGGGAAGGGAAAGGGAAGGGGAAGGGGAAGGGGAGGGAAGGAAAGAAAAGGAAAGAGAAACAAGGAAACAAGGGAAGAAAGCAAGCTCTGCACCTGCCTATCCTCTCTGTAAGCCCCTTACCTGTCTGTGGCCAACCAAACTCCAGCACCAGGGGTGCGAGGCACCGGAGCCAGCATCAATGCCAACACCATTCCACAAGCACCGTTTTCGACCGACACTCCTTACAGAGAAGAGCGGTTTTGAAATCACTCCCTTCAAAAAGTGGAGCCCAATCCTCTCCCCCCACTGAGTACGGGCTAGACAGAGTCAAGGAGCAGACAAAATCTCAGCTGGTGAGGACCCGGTCACACAGGACTCTGTGGGACCCGCTCACACCCACTGGGGTCACTCGTTATGGGAAATCAAGCTGCCACATCGTGAACATACTCAGGCTGACCCTCAGGGAGGCCCATGTGGCAAAGAAATGAGGCCTCCTGCCAAAAGTCACATGGGTGAACTTAGAAGCAGGTCCTGCAGCCCCAGTCGAGCCTCCAGGTAACCACAGCCTGGCTGACTGAGCTCCAACGAGGCCTGAGCAGAGCCTCGCCATCAGCCTCCCGGACCCCTGAGGTGGCACAGGCGTGGTGTTTGACTGTGAGGTGGCACAGGCGTGGTGTTTGTGAGGTGGCACAGGCGTGGTGTTTGTGAGGTCACAGGCGTGGTGTTTGTGAGGTCACAGGCGTGGTGTTTGTGAGGTGGCACAGGCGTGGTGTTTGTGAGGTGGGGGGTGTTTGTGAGGTCACAGGCGTGGTGTTGTGAGTGCTCGTGTGGGTTTGGGTCACAGGTGTGGTGTTTGTGAGGTCACAGGCGTGGTGTTTGTGAGGTGGCTCGATGGGTTGTGAGCACAGGTGTGGTGTTTGTGATGTGAGGTCACAGGCGTGGTGTTTGTGAGGTCACAGGCGTGGTGTTTGTGAGGTCACAGGGTGGTGTTTGTGAGGTGGCGGGTGGTGGGGGGGGGGGGGGGGGGGGGGGGGGGGGGGGTGGGACAGGCGTGGTGTTTGTGAGGTCACAGGTGTGGTGTTTGTGAGGTCACAGGCGTGGTGTTTGTGAGGTCACAGGCGTGGTGTTTGTGAGGTGGCTCAGATGTGGTGTTTGTGAGGTCACAGGGTGGTGTTTGTGAGGTCACAGGCGTGGTGTTTGTGAGGTCACAGGCGTGGTGTTTGTGAGGTCACAGGCGTGGTGTTTGTGAGGTGCACAGGTGTGGTGTTTGTGAGGTGCACAGGCGTGGTGTTTGTGAGGTGGCACAGGCGTGTGTTTGTGAGGTCACAGGTGTGGTGTTTGTGAGGTGGCTCAGGTGTGGTGTTTGTGAGGTGGCTCAGGTGTGGTGTTTGTGAGGTCACAGGCTGGTGTTTGTGAGGTGGCACAGGTGTGGTGTTTGTGAGGTCACAGGCGTGGTGTTTGTGAGGTCACAGGTGTGGTGTTTGTGAGGTCACAGGTGTGTTTGTGAGGTGGCACAGGCGTGGTGTTTGTGAGGTCACAGGCGTGGTGTTTGTGAGGTCACAGGCGTGGTGTTTGTGAGGTGGCACAGGCGTGGTGTTTGTGAGGTCACAGGCGTGGTGTTGTGAGGTCACAGGCGTGGTGTTTGTGAGGTCACAGGCGTGGTGTTTGTGAGGTGGCACAGGGTGGTGTTTGTGAGGTCACAGGCGTGGTGTTTGTGAGGTCACAGGCGTGGTGTTTGTGAGGTCACAGGCGTGGTGTTTGTGAGGTGGCTCAGGTGTGGTGTTTGTGAGGTGGCTCAGGTGTGGTGTTTGTGAGGTCACAGGTGTGGTGTTTGTGAGGTGGCACAGGTGTGGTGTTTGTGAGGTCACAGGTGTGTTTGGAGGTCACAGGTGTGTTTGTGAGGTCACAGGCGTGGTGTTTGTGAGGTCACAGGCGTGGTGTTTGTGGTCAGGGTGTTTGTGAGGTCACAGGCGTGGTGTTTGTGAGGTCACAGGGTGGTGTTTGTGAGGTGGCACAGGCGTGGTGTTTGTGAGGTCACAGGCGTGGTGTTTGTGAGGTCACAGGCGTGGTGTTTGTGAGGTCACAGGGGTGGTGGTGTTTGTGAGGTCACAGGTGTGGTGTTTGTGAGGTCACAGGGTGGTGTTTGTGAGGTCACAGGCGTGGTGTTTGTGAGGTCACAGGCGTGGTCCGTGGTTTGTGAGGTGGCACAGGCGTGGTGTTTGTGAGGTCACAGGCGTGGTGTTTGTGAGGTGGCTCAGGTGTGGTGTTTGTGAGGTGCACAGGTGTGGTGTTTGTGAGGTGGCACAGGCGTGGTGTTTGTGAGGTCACAGGTGTGGTGTTTGTGAGGTGGCACAGGTGTGGTGTTTGTGAGGTCACAGGTGTGGTGTTTGTGAGGTGGCACAGATGTGGTGTTTGTGAGGTCACAGGCGTGGTGTTTGTGAGGTCACAGGCGTGGTGTTTGTGAGGTGGCTCAGGTGTGGTGTTTATGAGGTCACAGGTGTGGTGTTTGTGAGGTGGCTCAGGTGTGGTGTTTGTGAGGTCACAGGTGTGGTGTTTGTGAGGTCACAGGCGTGGTGTTTGTGAGGTGGCACAGGTGTGGTGGTTTTTGGTTTTGATTTTGGTTTTTCTCTGTTGTTTTTGTTTTTGTTTTGAGACAGAGTCTCACTCTGTCGCCCAGGCTGGAGTGCAATGGTGTGATCTCAGTTCACTGCAACCTCCGCCTCCAGGTTCAAGCAATTCTCCTGCCTCAGCCTCCCAAGTAGCCAGGACTACAGGTGCCCACCACCACGCCCAGCTAATTTTTGTATTTTTAGTAGAGATGGGGTTTCACCATGTTGGCCAGGCTGGTCTCGAACTCCTGACCTCAAATGATCCACCCACCTCGGCCTCCCAAGGTGCTGGGATTACAGGCGTGAGCCAGTACGCCCAGCCGGTTTTGTTTTTTTTAACACAGGCGTGGAGTTTGAAGCTGCTAGATTCAGGCTTGCTTGTCCCGAGGAGAGGACTAGGACAGGGCTCATGCATCTTCGTTGCAGACAGTTCACTCTGGCAGTGGTATCAAGATTGAGCTGGCCAGATGCGGTGGCTCACGCCTGTAATCCCAGCACTTTGGGAGGCCGAGGCGGGTGGATCACGAGGTCAGGAGTTTGAGACCAGCCTGGACAACGTGGTGAAACCCCATCTCCACTAAAAATACAAAAATTAGCCGGGCATGGTGGTGCATGCCTGCAACCCCAGCTACTCGGGAGGCTGAGGCAGGAGAATCCCTTGTACCCAGGAGGCAGAGGTTGCAGTGAGCCAAGATCACACCATTGTTCCATTGCTCTCCAGCCTGGGACAGAGTGAGACTCCGTCTCAAAAAAAAAGATTAAGGGAGGGCCGAGCACGGTGGCTCACGCCTGTAATCCCAGCACTTTGGGAGGCCAAGGCAGGCGGATCACCTGACGTCAGAAGTTCAAGACCAGCCTGGACAACATGGTAAAATCCTATCTCTACTAAAAATACAAAAATTAGCCAAGCGTGGTGGTGCATGCCTGCAACCCCAGCTACTCGGGAGGCTGAGGCAGGAGAATTGCTTGAGCCCGGGAGGTGGAGGTTGCAGTGACTGGAGATCGTGCCACTGCATTCCAGCCTGGGCAAAAAGAGCGAAACTCTGTCTTAAAAAAAAAAAAAAAAGATGGAGATTAGAGGCAACAAAGCCAACTAGGATGATGTCTCAGTAGCCGAAGAGAGTATCAAGGCCTGAGGCAGAACAACTGGCGTCATGAGGAAGGAGGACTGAATCAGAGAAACATCCAGAGGACGGGACACCAGCCTGGGTGACCAGCGCTTGTATGGACAGGGACAGGCAGGCTCAGCAAGGGACCCAAATCCGGGGACAGGGATACGCAGGCTCAGCAAGGGACCCAAATCCGGGGCTGCATGGATCTGAGGGATGGACACCCCACACAGCCCCGTCCTGGGGGTCACGGCTCCAGTTCCCACACAGTGGGGGTTTCTCCTCCCAGAGAAAAACCAGGCACCCACCTATGCATCAGACACACACACACACACCAGGCACTCACACACACCACACACACCACACCACACACGTCTCACACACACACACCACACACGCCACACGCCACACACACACCACATACACCAGTCACACACACATCACACATACCATACACACCACACACATGCCACACACACCACAGACACCACACACTACACACCAGACAGCACTCACCACACACACCCCCACCACACACATACCACACAGACCACACACACTACACACACGCAACACATAGACCATACACCACCCATAGACGTCACACACACATCACACACCACATACACCGCACAGAGCACACACCACACAGCACATAGCACGTGTGCCACACACACACACCACGCAGCATTTGATGGCAGCCCTGCCCTTCTCCCACCCGTCTCCCCCACACACCACACACCCCGGGTGCCCATGAGCCCTGGTCCTGGGTCTGGCGAGTCCTTGCCTCTACCCACACCTCACACTCTACCAGCGGTACCCCATCTCCACACTGAGCCCCATGCAGCCTCTACCAAGGGTCCTGGATCACCAACTCACCCAACCACCTGGTCTGTCTCCCAAGGCATCTGAGAAACCCAGGGCCGCTCTACATTAGGACTGTTGTCTGGTCATCAATGCATAGCTGGCACCATCATTCCCCGCCCCACAACGTGCTGAGCCGGCAGCTCCCTCCTGGGCTCCCATCCCTCCTGGTCCCCGCGGGGCCTGACACCCACGCTGTGCACACCCCAAGCCCTGGCAAGCAGGAACAGCCTGCTTGTGCTATGTTCAAAGCTTGCCACCAGCTTTCCAGCATTTTCTGGCTTCCCCAGGTCAGCCCATCTCACAGCAAAAGATCAGAGCCTTCTCTAAACCCTGTTCTCTGCAGAAAAGTTTCATAGCAGGGACGTCTGGCTTTTCAACTCACCTCAAACCCCCCGGAAGAATCAACTGGAGAGCCCACTGATCAGAAGAGGCAAAGCTCACGGTGCCCTCGGCGTGGCCTAGCACTGGTGCCCCGGAGGACCCTGGGGGATCCCACCTGGCACGCCAGCCACACTGCTCTCCAGCTCTGAGCTGTGGCCAGGTCGAGGAGGACCTGGGCCATCTGTGCCCCTTCTCCAGTCACTGTCCCCACACGATGCCCAGGCCCAGCCCACCCGAGCAAGACAGCGCAGCGTGCTGTGGACGGCTCCACCCACATCTACGGCCCCCAGAGGCAGGGCATGGGCAGCCCCAGAGGATGGGGCTGGGGGCGAGAGTTCGGGGGGCTGCCAAGGCCACAGGTCATCAAGGAGAGAGGCTGACACTGATCCTGCCCCACCCCAGCCACAGCCCCACTCAGCCCTGGCTTGCACTCAGTCGGCATCGGGAAGTCCTGTTAATTTCTGCCAATGCCCAAAACTCCCCCGACACAGATGACCCAGTGAGTGTGCGCAGAGCCCACCCTACTCTGTCACGGCTCCGCCATCTCTCTCCTAGAGCACTGCCAGGGCCCCCAGAGGTCTCTGGTGAATGCGCTCCCTTAGTAACACAGAGCAAGACCTAGGGAAGCCTCCCCAGTCCTGTTTCGTTCCTTAACTCTGTGCCAACCACGGCCTGTGATGGGGAGTGGAGAGGTGGGCAGGTGGGTGGCACTAAGAATCTTCAAGTGGGTGCAGGCTGTCTCCTACATCCAGACAGTTTCTGCAGGAGGTGCCTGTAGAGTCCCAAGGCACACAGGCGCTGCTGGGCTCTGAGCTGCAGCATGGACACCCACCGGCTCCCACAAGACAGGACCCTGGGCTCTGCCTCGAATGGGGCTCCCAGGACGGCCTCTTACTTCCTGAGCCATCACCACCCCAGAAAAAGTCAGGGGGCTCCCCAGCAGCTGAGGAGGGTGGCTCAGCTAGGCCAGAAACACAGCTCCGTTCTGCTGCCTCCCGCAGGCCACACCGTGCGAGCCTGGCCGGCCACCCTGGGCCGTGTGTGCGGCTCTGCCTCTGCAGGAGCAGGTGGGGTGAGCTGGGTGCTCTGACACCAGGACAGGCTCCCAATCCCTCCCACACACTCCGGATGGCTCTCCTCACTCCTTTCCTCCCAGCCCGGAGGAGACCAGCAGTACGGTAGCAGCCGCATCCAGAGAATCAGCCAGCCTCACCCCAGCACCGCCATGGCCAGATCCATGCCCCTCTGAGCCCCTGGAAATGAGAAAGCCTCACCCGGGTCATTTTTAGGAAGTCCAAGGATGGGCGTGTCCACCTGGCATCCTCCTCACGCCTCCGTTTGCGCCGGCTCCTCTTCCCACTGAGCACGCATGGCTGTGAGCGGCACCGGAGCAGCCCGCGGTGCCAGCCCAGCTCAGGCGTGGACGTGGGGCTGCTGCTGGCTGAGGGCAGGGGAGTGCCTGCACCTGCGAGTTGCTCCTGTGAGAGGGACAGGCGGCACCTCGTGGAGAGCAAGCAGGGCTCCGCAGAACACCAGAGTGGGCCTGAGCCTGCACTGCCCTCGCTGCTGTCCACGAAGCCGCTGCTGGCCGAGGACGGCCGGGGCGTGGCAGGTGAAGTGAGACCAGCCAACCACACAGCATGCCTCGGCAGGACGGCGCCGGGGCTTCCCTGCAGCATGGCGCTCCTGCCGCTGTTGTACCGCCTCTTGGAGACTGAAGTCCAGACCTTGGAGCTGCCAGGGCGCCAGGGGGACTGGCAGCGCACAAGCTCCTCGGGTTCTGACAAAGACCGGCAATGTCGCTTGTTTGGTGGGGCCGGGGACAAGCCTGTGCTTTCACTGGGGTCCACAGTGCCGGCTGCAGCCAGGCCTGCACCTGGGCCCGGGGACTCTGGCTGCCACTGAAGACCCATGGCGTGAGCAGCAGCAGACAGGCCCGGCAGGAAGGAGAAATCAGGGCCTGTGGCTGCCTGGCTTCCGACGGGCCGTCCTCCACTTAAGACCTTCCAGGGACTCTGGTCTACAAGAAAAGACACAAAGAGGCAGGGGAAGAGCCAGGTGAGCCACAGGGCAGGCCCAGCCTCTTCCCACCGTGTGAGGCAACATCCATCCTGTCAAACAGCCTGGCAGAGCCATCAAGGGCACAGCCCCATCGCTGCCACCCCTGAGCGTGCTTCTCCAAGATGTCCGTGGTGCACAGTGGGCACCAGCCCCGCCTGCCCTTGCTGGGTTAGCTGCGGGGCTCAGCTCACTTCTTTAAGGGGACGCCATGTCTGAAGGAGGCATCAGCCTCCCCACCAGTGCCTCCCTGAGAACAACCGCACGGCTCTGCTCTCCCGGCAGCTTTGCTAAAACATTCTTCCCGCATCCTCAAAACGCCCCCCTCCCTCTGTGACCAGGCATCTCAAGGATGTGCAGCTACCCCGGCCAGGACTCTCCAGGGCCCCTTCTTAAAGCAGCTCAGGTCCCTCAGTAACACGGGCAACACAGGGTCACAGCTGCTGCCAGGGTCTTCAGGGAGAGTCTGAGCCCCAGGAACTCCTCACAAACCTCAGAGCCACCAGGCCCAGGCCTGGAGCCCCTCCTCAAGTCTCACTTCCTGCACAACTGTCCTGGGGCCGCCTGTCTAACGCACTGCCCAGACCCCTGCCACTGCCTGCTGGTTCGGAAAAGCCTTGAGAGCAAGGCCAGGTGCATGGGCCTGCAATGGAGTCTGCCCAGGTGGGGTCGTTGGACCCCCAGGACTCCCTCAGTGGCTTGTGTAGTCACTGTCCAGCTGAAGAACTTGGAGTGGAGGCTGCGAGACCTGCCTCTGGGGAAAGGCCCTGGGGTGACCTTGGAGTGACCGGGAGAGAGATGGGGGCTGTGGGGAGGAGGCGTGGAGGTGTAGGCAGGGAGAGTGGCCGGCCGGGTGAGGAGTGTAGGAAGCCTTGCGGGGCTCGGAGCCAGGATGGAGGTGGCTAGTCTGGCCCCGTGTGCAGGATGAACCCCAGGAGGCTGAGGTGAGGACATTGCACCACAGGCCGGGCAGGGGGTGGGGCTCTGGCCAGCTGGGAACTCACACTTCCTACTTCCATCTACTCGTGAAAGAATCTGGTAAAACACTTTCACTTTGGTAATCTGGCGCTCAGCAAGGTGAGCCTCCTAATGAGCCCACTCTGCGTGACACAGGGCGCTGGGCATGTCACAGTCGGGTCAGCAGGGCCAACAGAGGGAGACGCCCCTGGGACCTTCGCTGGGGGAGGACCTGGGACCCCAGGGTTACCTGGTCCGTGAACACCAGCCAGCCCCCATACTCGGGGCACCTGCTCCCCATCAGTGAAGGGCCCACCTGCGGGTGAGCCAGGCACAGCCACGCCCTCCACTGCACGGACAGCAGGTGGGCCGCCCAGTATGCCACGGCACGCTCCAGCTGACACTACAAGCCCTGCCAGCCACACCGTCCTCTTCTTTTAGTGGCCACAGGGTGGGCCTTGCACCTTCCAGAAAGGGCGCAGCAGACCCCTGGGCCCCACCAGCTGAGGGGGGAGAGACCTGGCTGGGCCCGCACCCTACACAAGCTGTCCTGCTCACAGACCACTCTTGACCACTGTCCCAGCTGTGGGAGGACAGCAGCAGGGACCACCCCATGCCCCAGTGCAGGGCACACGAACACCTTCCTGGGCTTCTGCAGATCAGGCTCATGTTCTGCGTCCAGGACCCTCCCAGCCCAGGAGCCTGGTCCCAGCCCTGCGCAAGCCTCCGGCTACAGCTCCTAAAGCACTCACCATTGAGCTCCAAAGGGAACAGACGACCGCTCTTGTTCAGGGCTTCAGCAGAATACTGCAGGTGACAGGAAAGAGAGGTTTCAATACCATGACTGACACGTGAGAATTCGGCAATAATATCCCCCACTTTAATCACTGCAGCACATTCTACCTTTCCCCAGTGTTTTCTTTCTAGTGATTAAAATAAGCACAGTTTTATTAAAACCTAACAAAATTCAACTGAGTAAATGCACATTTTAAAATTTTTTTTAAATTTTTTCTGTTTTTAAAAGAGCTGTTAACACTAAACGGACTTTTTTTCTTTTTTTTTTGTTTTGAGACAGAGTCTTGCTCTGTTGCTGACTGGAGTGCAGTGGCGCGATCTCCGCTCACTGCAAGCTCCGCCTCCCAGGTTCATGCCATTCTCCTGCCTCAGCCTCCCGAGTAGCTGGGACTACAGACACCCGCCACCACGCCCGGCTAATTTTTTTTTAATATATATTTTTAGTAGAGACAGGGTTTCACCGTGTTAGCCAGGATGGTCTCCATCTCCTGACCTCGTGATCTGCCCGCCTCGGCCTCACAAAGTGCTGGGATTACTGGCGTGGGCCACCGCGCCCGGCCTCAGACATTTTCATTCCAAGCCACAGGCATGCATCCTGTCCCTGCTCCTGAAGCTCAGGCCCTCCTGCCTTTCGGCAGCCTCAGCTGCAGCCGTCTTTGCAAACCTCACCACTTACTTTCAGCAAGAACTTCAGCCAAGACCCAAGGGGCCCTTTCCCACTTGCAACAGCTCAGACACGGGACCTGAGCCCCTAAGCCAGACTCTGGAGTGTGGCGCTGGTCCAGGGAGACGTCCAGAGGGCAGGGTCTCCCTCCCTGGAAGCAGGAAAGCCCCTGGGCGTGGTGGCAGCTGGAAGGACTGTAGGGAGGGCACTAAGGGAAATGCCACACAGCTCTCTTCCCTGCCCCATGAAATGTCAGGGAGCTGCTTGGAGGCCGTTATGTGTCTGCTTCCACACGCTGGCCCATGCAGGCAGGACACAGGGCCCTGCAGAAGATGGGGCACAGGAGGGGTGTTCTGCCGGGTGCCCGGCAAGCTCCCTAACCTCCCAGAGCCTCCTGGTCTGTGAGAACACAGAAGGCCACCCTGTGACAAGGACACGGCTGTCCCGCAGGGTCTGGGCACAGCAGCCCCTGTGCTTTTCTGCCTTAGAGTTCTGGGGCTCCTCTGCCACACCTCAGAACCTCTCAGTTAACACCTAAGCCCATGGCATCGCGTCCTGTGATAACATTTCCAAACACGATAAAATCAAAAGGAAATCCTTTGTTGCTTCCCGTAAAGGGAATAAGTTAAAAGTTCGGTTTGTGACCCCGAAAAAAGACACCCATCCACAGACAGGCCGCCTACACACGGGGTCCCACCTCAGCCAGCACGGCGGTGTGGAGCTGTGAGCACCCGGCCACACCATGAGGACAGGGCCTGGTGCGGGCCCGGGAACCACATGACCTCCAGGTTCTCCCACCCCAGGACCCGGGTCCGATGGAAGAGAGGAGAGGCAGCTCTGCTAAAGGACCTGAAGGCTTTCATGCCACAGGGACTCTTGTTGCTGTAGACCCTCCCAGCCCTGGGCCTCCCCTCAGCAAGCACCAGGACCTCGCTCTCTTCCTGTTCCGCACAGCACCTGTTCCCCGGGGCCACATGAACAGCACCCAGCCCAACACTGCCACGGAAAAACGTCTAGCAAGGAAAGGACTTTCCCAGGCGGCAGAGATGGCTCTCACAGGCAGCTTGAAAGGGCCACAAGCCCACACGGCCCCAGATGTGACGACCTCTATGCAAAGACACGCCAGGGTCAACAGCTACTCCCAGCGGTACTGGCAGTGTGGGATGTGGGTGCAGCAGACAAACAGAGCCAGGGTCCCCGGGAGCCAGGAGAGGCTGGGCGCCAGGTCCCACAGGCTCAGGCGGGGGGCTTGTCAAAAACACTTACTCCCCACAGTCCTGGAGGCAGAAGTCCAAGATCAAGGGACGGGCAGATTCAGCGTCTGGTAAGGCCACCGCCTGGTTCACAGACAGCTCTTCCGGTTGTATCTATGCATGGTCGAAGGGGCTGGCTTCCTCTCTGATGCCTCTTACATACGCGCACTTAATTCCATTCATGAGGGCACTGCCGCCATGACCTAAGCACCTCCCAGAGGCCCCACCTCCAAATACTCATCCCATCACCTTGAGGGTGAGGATTTCAACATACAGATTTCGGGGAACGTGAACATGCAGCCCTTAAGCCTCAAGAAATCTGGACTTCAGGGCTGGGCACGGAGGCACACACCTGAATCCCAGCACAGCAGGGGTATCGCTTGAGCCCAGGAGTTTGAGACCAGCCTGGCCAACATGGTGAAACCCCGTCTCTACTAAAAATACAAAAATTAGCTGGGTTTGGTGATGGGTGCCTGTAATCCCAGCTACTTGGGAGGCTGAGGCAGGGGAATTGCTTGAACCCGGGAGGCAGAGGCTGCAGTGAGCCGAGATCACACCATTGCACTCCAGCCTGGGTAACAAGAGCAAGACTCCATCTCAGAAAAAGAAGAAGAAAAAAAAGAAATCTGTACTTCAGGGCCGGACACAGGGGAATCCCAGCACTGTGGGAGGCTGAGGTGGGAGGATCACTTGAGCCCAGGAGTTTGAGATCAGCCCGGGCAACACAGGGAAACCTGGTATCTACAAAAAAAAGAGCGGATGTGATGGCACGAGCCTGTGATTCCAGCTACTCAAGAGGCTGAGGTGGGAGGATTGCCTGGGCTGGGGAGGCCAAGGTTGCAGTGAGCAACTGAGTGCACTGCACTCCAGCCTGGGCAACACAGCAAGACCCTGTCTTTAAAAACCTAAAAGTTACCAGGCTGGGCGCAGTGGCTCACGCCTGTAATGCCAGCACTTCGGGAGGCCGAGACAGGCGAATGACAAGGTCAGGAGATCGAGACCATCCTGGCTAACACGGTAAAACCCCGTCGCTACTAAAAATACAAAAAATTAGCCAGGTGTGGTGGCGAGCGCCTGTAGTCGCAGCTACTCGGGAGGCTGAGGCAGGAGAATGGCGTGAGGCAGAGCTTGCAGTGAGCGGAGATCATGCCTCTGCACTCCAGCCTGGGTGACAGAGCCAGACTCCGTCTCAAAAAAAACTAAAAGTTTTTTAAAAACCAACTCTCTACCATCAATCCCAGCCTGTATCTGCACAGCTGCACAGAGCTGGAGGACACCACAACCTGCCACCCACCCATACCGTGCCCGCCAGGCCGGCGGCACAGTGAGCTTCCCTGCGCCTACGGCCCCCAGCACAGCCCCATCACACCGCCTCCTCTCTCCTCCACCCTGACATTCTCAGCTCTCCCTGCTCTCTGCCCCTCAGCCCGGGAGCTGCTGCTCTGGTCCTGGCCGCAGCCCTCTACTCTGCCCTCTGGACTCCTGAGAGTCAGATCCCAGGTGCCTGTGCCCCCAGACTCCCACCCTCACAGCCTCCCACGGCCATGGGAACCTCCGCCTGGCTGACTCTCCCCAGGTGTCCCTACGGCTCACTACCTGCCTTCCAGCTCCACCTGGGGGTCACAGCCCAGCACCCTATGTAAACTCCCAGCACCCCTTGGGCTCTACTTTTTTCCTGATGTACTATCGCGACTCCTCAGTCACCTGCTTCCCACCCGCCTCCCTGCAGGAAGTGAGCACCATATTGCTAACCCAGCACAGCCAGTGCAGCGCGGACGCCCCAACGCTGAATGATCTTCACACGTGACCTTCAGGCCCTGCCACCTCCACGCTGCTGTCCCGGGCTCTCTGGGGAAGCCCCAGCCAGAGCACAGTGTGATGCTGGCCCCACCCACCCATCCACGTCCCCCTCCCTGTGGCCCCGATGGCCTTTGCCCACCCCAACATTAAGACCCCGCCCATCTTCCAGCACTCAGCCGCCATTACACCTCCAACCCTCTTTGCTGCTCGGCCAGCTCAGCGAGGCACCCGTGCCCACTGCCCTCCCACTGCCTCACGCCTGTGGTCACTGGTCGTCTGTGTAGGTCCCCCATGAGGACACAACCCTAAAAATCACGTCATGATTTGTATCAGGACGCGGCATTCCTCCGCATGGTTACACAGAGCGCACCTCCACGCCATGGAGCACCTCTTGGTGGCACAGAGGAACCGCCAGACAGACCTCCAGGGAAGCATGCTGATGGAAGGGCAGAACCCAAATGCTTGTGCACCGTGTCACTCCATTTACAGACCACTCTCGAGATGACAGAATGACAGAGCGGGGGAAGAAACCATAAAGAACTCTTACTGGCCAGGTGTCATGGCTCACACCTGTAATCCCTGCATTTTGGGAGGCTGAGGCTGGAGGACCCATTGAGCCCAAGAGGTCAAAACCAGCCTGGGAAACACAGAGAGAGCCCCTTTCTAAAAGATACAAATTTTTTAAAAATAAGCTGAGTGTGGGCTGGGCACGGTGGCTCTAACCTGTAATCCCAGCACTTTGGGAGGCCAAGGCGGCAGATCACAAAGTCAGGAGTTCGAGACCAGCCTGGCCAACATGATGAAACTCCATCTCTACTAAAAATATAAAAATTAGCCAGGTGTGGTGGCGGATGCCTGTACTCCCAGCTACTCAGGAGGCTAAGGCAGAAGACTCTCTCGAACCTGGGAGGCGGAGATTGCAGTGAGCCAAGATCGTGCCACTGTACTCCAGCCTGGGCAACAGAGCAAGATTCCATGACCAAAAAAAAAAAAAGCTGGGTGTGGTCACACATGTCTGTAGTCCTGGCTAATCAGAAGGCTGAGGCAGGAGGATCACTTGAGCCCAGGAGGTCGAGGCTGCAGTGAGCAGTGATTGAGCCCCTGCCTGGGCAACAGAGCAAGGCCCTGTCTCAAAAAAAAAAAAAAAAAAAAAAAAAAGTCTTACAACTCAAAAATAAAAAGAGAAATAACCCAATTTTAAAGTAAAAATGGGATTTCAGTAGATATTTCTCAAAAGAAGAGGTACAAATGGCCAATGAGCACGTGAAAACATGCTCAACATAGCTAACTATAGGGAAATGAAAATCAGAACCACAGTGAGACACCACTCCACACCCACGAAGGTGGCTTTTATCAAAAAAATGGACAATAACACGCGTTGATGAGAGTTGGAGAAATTAGAACTCTCATACATTGCTGCGGAACGGAACATGGTACAGACACTGTGGAAAACAGTTTGGCAGTTCCTCAAAATGTTAAACATAGAATTACCATATGACCCAGCAATCCCACGACTAGGTTTGCACCCAAAAGAAATGAAGACATACTTCCACACAGAAACTCATACACGAAACTTCCACACAGAAACTCACACACGAATGTTCACAGCTGCATTATCCCTAACAGCTAAAATATGGAAACAAACCACCCAAGGGTCCAAAAACAGAGGAACGGATGAGCAAATGGTGGTCTCTCAAACACGAACCCGATCGAGCTTCGAGCCTCACAGCACTGCCTGCGAGAACATTCTGTGGTGAGGGACAGCTGACAGGCTGTCCACCACGGCAGCCACCAGCCACCCAGAGACAGTGAGCACTAGAAGTGTGTCTGGTACAAGTGAGAAACAGCATTATGTGGGTTCCACTTTAACTAACTGTAGGCTGGGCGAAGTGGCTCACGCCTGCAATCTCAGCATTTTGGGAGGCCGCATCAGGAGGGTCACTTGAGGCCAGGAGTTAGAGACTAGCCTGGCCAACACAGCAAGACCCCGTCTCTACCAAAAACATTCACAAATTAGTGAGACCCTGTCTTTAAAAAAAAAAAAAAGCTAAATCAACTTTAATTTCAGTTTTAAAAACCCATGTGCAACTAGAGGAAACCATAAGGGGCAGGGCAGCGCTCGCTCCAACCAGCAACTCCCAGAACACACGTGGGAGGGGAGTGCGCGAGGCAGCAGCCGGGGCTTGCAGCCTGGACACTTCGGGACAAGCAGTTGGGTCCTCAACACACAAGCTCCAAGGAGCACCCCACGGGGAAAAGGGACATGAGACGCCCTGAATCTGGACTCCCTGAATAAATTCTTAAACTCAGACAATCAGGGAAGTTTGAATGCTGATGGGATATTTAGAGATATTAAGGAATCTCTGAGGGTTTTAAGTGTGAAAATTACATTCTGGTCATGTGTCTTAAAGTCTTTATCTTTTGGAGATACAGAGTGAGATATTTACAGAGAAAGTACGTCTAGAATGCGCTATGAAATCATGGCAGGAGGGGACTGGGTGAAGGCACAGATCAAACAAGGAGCCCCGAGCTAACGGCGCCCGCCTCGCTCGCTCACTGAGGCTGGGCCATGGGTATGTATGAAGACATACTTCCACACAGAAACTCACACATGAATGTATGGGTTTCTACTCTCTACAACTGTCTACACTTATTTTTCATAAAAATACTATTTTAAGTCACCTTTGAAAACATCAGTTTCTATTTTTATACAACGAATTGGCTATTTAAAATACTGACTTGTTTCCATGAATGTTAAAAGTAACTTGTGTTTAGATTCACAGTTGACGTGGGCGAGCCGGTCTCACGTGTAAACAATCTATCACTGAGTAACTGGGTTTCTTCAACACAGGCAATCACACTGTCCGAATTACACAGATTAAAAATCCCGGCCAGGCACAGTGGCTCACGCCTGTAATCCCAGCACTTTCGGAGCCTGAAGCGGGTGGATCACCTGAGGTTAGGAGTTTGAGACCAGCCTGACCAACATGGTGAAACCCTGTCTCTACTAAAAATACAAAAATTAGCTGGGCTTGGTGGCATGCGCCTGTAATCCCAACTACTGAGGAGGCTGAGGCAGGGGAATCGCCTGAACCCAGGAGGCGGGGGTTACAGTGAGCCAAGATCATGCCACTGCATTCCAGCCTGGGCAACAGAGCGAGACTCCGTCTAAAAGATAAAATAAATAAATAAATAAATAAATGAAAAATATTTTTTTAAAAAATCCTGATAAAGGCTGGGCACAGTGGCTCATGCCTGTAATCCCAGCACTTTGGGAGGCTCAGGCAGTGGATCACTTGAGGTCAGGGGTTCAAGACCAGCCTGGCCAACACGGTGAAACCCCATCTCTACTAAAAATACAAAAAAAATTAGCCGGGCTTGGTGGCGCATGCCTGTAGTCCCAGCTACTCGGGAGGCCGAGGCAAGAGAATTGCTTGAACGTGGGAGGCAGAGGTTGCAGTGAGCCGAGACTGAACCACTGTACTCCAGCCTGGGTGACAGAGCAAGACTCCATCCCTTTAAAAAAAAAATTAAAAAATAGGTTGGGCATGGTGGCACACCCCGTAGTCCCAGCTACTCGGGAGGCTGAGGCAGGAGAATGGCGTGAACCCAGGAGGCGGAGCTTGCGGTGAGCCGAGATTGCGCCACTGCACTCCAGCCTGGGCGACAGAGCGAGACTCCGTCTCAAAAATAAATAAATAAATAAAATAAAATAAAATAAAACCTGCACCTGCACCCCCTGTATCTAAAATAAAAGCTGAAAAAAAGGAGGTGAAGAGCGGCCACCTAAAGCACAGAGGACGTGGGGGCCCGTGGGTCACCCCATACCAGGACATCCGTCCAGACACCTCCCAGGCCCGGCAGGCATGCTGCGTAGCCACCTCCCTGGAAAGCCGTCCACGTCCTGGCTGACGTCCACTTGCCAAAAATGTCCTCAGAGTCACACAGCCATCTGATTAGGCATGTGCCGCTCTGTATCCTGTGGTCTTGGTTAGAGACTCCTTAAAAATGTTTTCTCCATTTAATCAAAAGGAAAAATGGGGCTGGGCACGGTGGCTCATGCCTGTAAGCCTAACACTTTGCGAGGCTTAGGTGGGCAGACCACTGACCAGCCTCGCCAACATGGCCAACATGGTGAAACCCCATCTCTACTAAAAATACAAATTTAGGCTGGGTGTGGTGGCTCACGCCTGTAATCCGAGGACTTTGGGAGGCCGAGGCAGGCAGATCATGAGGTCAGGAGCTCGAGACCAGCCTGACCAACATAGTGAAACCCCGTCTCTACTAAAAATACAAAAATTAGCCAGGCTTGGTGGCGCACACCTGTAATCCCAGCTACTCAGGAGGCTGAGGCAGGAGAATTGCTTGAACCTGGGAGGTGGAGGTTGCAGTGAGCCAAGATTGTGCCATTGCACTCCAGCCTAGGCAACAGAGCAAGACTCCACCTCAAAACAAAAAATACAAAATTTAGCCGGGTGTGGTGTCGTGTGCCTGTAACACTAGCTACTCGGGAGGCTGAGGCACGAGAAGCACTTGAACCTGGGAGGCGGAGGTTGCAGTGAGCTGAGATGGTGCCACTACACTCCAGCGTGGATGACAAAGCAAGACTCTGTCTCCAGAAAAAAAAAAGAAAAAAGAAAAAATGAGAACCGGCCATGGTGTCTGAAAAGAACATGGCTCTGCAGCCAGCAAGGCACTGAGACATCAGGCAAGCACTGCCTTCCCCGCCTCAGCCACCTCTACCCATGGGCTGACAGCCGGAAACGTACTAACTACAGGACACAGCCAGCACTGCCATGGTCACCTCAGTCGTAGTGGCCCTGAGTGCCAGGCCCCACAAGCAGTGCATGCAAAGGTTCAGGCCACATGCCACCTCCCACAGCCCAGTGTCCACACTCGCCAGCTCTCGGGAGGAGAGGCTTCAGCTTGGACCCTCAGACCCTCACTGGAACCCCCTATGAGATGGGTCACACGTGTGCAGTCCAAAGGCCCGAGACCCACAGCTTTCCCTTCACCCTCTCATTTCCGTAAAATGCAAGGGGCTGCAAATGCAGCATGCCCACGCCTCCAGAGCCACAGCCAAGCCAGGCGCAGGACAGGCAGGTGCTCCACACACCCCTGCTGGCTCTGAGGGCCTGGCAAGACCCTCCAGGCTAGACATCAGCCACCTCCTTCTGGATCTGCCATCTAACTAGGGCGGGGGGGTCCTGAAGGTGGCACATCCAAAGTTCACTTCACCATGACTGTAGGAAAATCAAGCTGCCCGCAGGAAGCTAACGTGGTGATCAAATCCAAGACAGAGATTCATTTGGGGGCGCGGCTAGGAGGGGAGGGACAGGGAGCCCGGCGGGGCGCATGCTGCTGCTTGATTGGATGGTAACAGGCACACCTGCACTCGGGGCTCCAGCTTCCGTGTGTAAGTCAGCCTTTCAGTAAAACTCTATTTTTTTAAACAGCAAGTCAAGGCTCTTTTTTTTTGAGACGGAGTCTCGCTCTGTCCCAGGCTGGAGTGCAGTGACGCGATCTCAGCTCACTGCAAGCTCCGCCTCCCAGGTTCACACCATTCTCCTGCCTCAGCCTCCCGAGTAGCTGGGACTACAGGCGTGTGCCACCGCACCCAGCTAATTTTTGTATTTTTAGTAGAGACGGGGTTTCACCATGTTGGCCAGGCTGGTTACGAACTCCTGACCTCAAGTGATCTGACCGCCTCAGCCTCCCAAAGTGCTGGGATTACAGGCGTGAGCCACCACACCCAGCTGGCATTTTTAAGTCTATTTTTTTAATGATGCTGAAAATCCGCTGTGATTACACTGATGGGCTCTGGGGCCCACATGTGCACCAGACACCCCCATCCCTGGCCCGGCAGTGCCCCCCAGGCCCCTGAGAACTTAGCCTTCACCTCCACCTCCCAGTGTGGCCATTTCCCTGTGACAGCATGGGGGAGGGGCACCCAGCGTGGTGCCACCCGCAGCTGCTTACCGGGCCAGCCTCGGCCTTGCAGGTGAGGTCGTCCAGGCTCTGGCTCTGCAGCTTCTCAGTGATGAGTGTGACCATGGTCGGGGCCCCGTGTCCTCCGTCCACACTAACAGGCACTGGAGTCCTGGAAAATCAGACTTGCGAAGGCCCCGGCATTGCTGGGTCTGAGCCAAATCTCAAGGTCATGTCTCCACTTTCTTTACAGATGAGCGGTCCATGCCCACGGGCTCTTCAGGATTTGTGCCTGTTTCTCAGAAGAGAGAAATCATCACGTGATTATACGCAAAACCATTTTGTTGATGTTTCTGTTACATGCCGAGTCCCCTCTGTATAAAGTATTTCTGATATCCCGCCTCACAAACACCCTCCCGTTTTCAAAACTACCATGAGAGTTCTCTTCTGGAAAATCTAATCACAATGGTCTTCTGGCTAAAGGCAAAGGCACACATTAGACCCACCCCCCCAGAAGCCTCAACTGAAAGAAGAAGATAGGCCACCCCAGGCCTCTGCTCCAAAAAAGAGGAAACAGGATGGGAGATGATGGCAAGGACATTCTGGAAGCTGGGAAGCTGCTGGAAAGCCAGTATCAAACCAGGAACACAGAAACTCTAACTACCCACCCCCTTCTGCTCCAAGTGGCCAAACACCCCTCCCGCTCCCACACCAGCCAGCTGGGCAAGTGCTCCACACTGAAGCTGGGGCACAGGAAGCCTGCCAGGGTCTGCACCTGGCCTGCTGACAGCACGGGGCCGGCGGAAGAAGGGCAAGGGCTCAGGGGGTCTTTCAGGCCCTGAGCTCTCCAGCCCCAGGAGTGGGCAGATCTGCCTGTACTGGAGGCAGAGGCTGCGGGGCTGCCCCAGGGCTGCTCCCAACAGACACCAACCAGCCGAGGTGCCCAGCAAGGTGGCCCTGCGCCCAGCGCGTCCCTGACCTGCCCCAGCTTTGACCCTTCTCAGGGTCCCACTGTTGGGTGTGAGCAGCTGCCAAAGCCACCTAGTTCAGACCCAACAGAGGCCAAAACAGACAAGGTGCAAACAAGCAAAATCAGCAACTTGGAGAAGGGTGTTAGGTAGGAGGGCAAGGCCTTCCTCAGCAGCAGCCCTCTGCCCTCGGAGTGATACGGCACCTCCATGAAGACCAGGACACCCTTAAAAAGGAACTTCCAGAGAAAAAGAAGAGTGCCTGGGAACTAAGACAGCAGTGACGGAACCTCCACACAACCTCCAGGGTGCGCGTCCTCAGCTGCTGCCCGGCTCCAGCTTCCAGCCAGTCTTCTGGGGCCCACAGACTGCTCCTGGGCAAGAATTAAGGGCGGACAGGACAGCAAAGCCCAGGCCTCACCTCCACCAATGAGGGTAACCCGTAGGCAGCACCGCTCACGAGCATCTGCCCCAAAAGCCTGGCATGAGGGAGCCACGTAAGCCGCTCCATCAGAAGGACCGCCCGGTCACTCGGGCCACGCTAGGAAGGCAGGCGGCATCCAAGTTCACAACACCTGCCAGTAAAGTAAAAGGGCAAAGGAGACTCACACACACACTTCTGCCAACGCTGGAAAGGTTTCAACACGGTTCAATACCTGCGTTCCACGCTTGAAATGTACACACACAACCGCTCTCGACAGAAACCAACAGACACTTCCCTAGAGCCCAAAAGCCAGCATCTTACTGAACGAGGGCCAGGGCAAAGGCGCCACCACCAACACAGCAGCTACGTGCACAGTGGGCCACCCAGCCTGGCTCGGAGCCTTCCCGTTACCAGGCACAGACCCGCTGCTGCCAGGTCCAGGGGACTGGACAGACCAAACCCAGGCAGGGTCTGTGCACAGGTCCTGACAGGTGCCACCCACCCATGGGGCTGTTCCAGGCCAGGGGACACACCACATCAGCTAAAGGCTGTGCCCGCCTGGCTCACTGGATCTGAAATCGCGTGCTCGGCGCTGACCGCTCCCACCACCCTCGGCAGCCACCACTGTCATCTCCAGCCCACAGCCAAGAACCCCAGACTCCAAGAGGGGTGTCGTGCACTGGGCCAGGGTCAGCCGGGCCCACTGTGATGCTTCAGAAGGAAGTCTCTCCACAGCAGTGGCTCCATTCAAATTGTCTCAAACTAAGGAGCACAAATCAGAGCCAGCCACACTGCACACCCAACGCTGGTCGATGTCAGCTGGGAAAAGCCACCAGTAACTGGGATGCCAGCTCACAGCCACAGTCCAGACTCACCTCTGTCCCAGCGTCAGAGCCCCCAGCTCACAGCCACGGCCACGGCCCGGACTCACCTGTGTCCCAGCGTCAAGAGCCCCCAGCTCACAGCCACGGCCACAGCCCGGACTCACCTGTGTCCCAGCGTCAGAGCCCCCAGCTCACAGCCACGGCCCGGACTCACCTGCGTCCCAGCGTCAGAGCCCCCAGCTCACAGCCACGGCCTGGACTCACCTGTGTCCCAGCCTCAGAGCCCTTACAGGATGGGGCTTTATGGCTGACAAGCCAGCCTCCCTCCCTAATCCCACCAACCAGTCCTGCAAGGCGAGGGGCCAGCTCCCTTCACACCGTGCACCACGAGCGGCTACACACCCACCTTCCGAATCCTCCTGATTGCACAAAGCACACACACAACCCTAGAAAGGCAACAGCAGCCACACTATAACTTGAAAAAATAATAACTAGGATTTTATTTTAAAAACAGGCCTCACAGTCTGTGTAGAAATGGCTGATTTCAGGGCTGGGGCAGGGAAAAGAGCTGGAGCCTGTTGAGGTGCAGGAAGTGAGGATGGCTCCCCAGAAGCCTGCCTGTGACACAGAGCAAAGTGAGCGGCAGTGAACACAGGCACCCAGGAACCCACGAACATAGGAACCCATGAACCCAGATACCCAGGAACCCACGGACCCACAGACCCAGAACCCATGAACCTAGGAATCCACAAACCCAGGAACCCACAGACCCACGGACCCAGGAACCCAGGAAGCCACAGACCCAGGAACCCACAGACCCAGGAACCCAGGAACCCACAGACCCAGGAACCCACGAACCCACGGACCCAGGAACCCACGAACCCACGGACCCAGGAACCCACGAACCCACGGACCCAGGAACCCACGGACCCAGGAACCCACGAACCCACGGACCCAGGAACCCACGAACCCGCGGACCCAGGAACCCACGAACCCATGGACCCAGGAACCCACGAACTCATGGACCCAGGAATCAGGAACCCAGGAACCCATGGACCCAGGTGAGGTGGGGGTGGCGGGAAAGCGCCTCCTCACAGGGCGGTGGGGAGCCACTAGTGAGTGCAGAGAGAATGAGGGAAATGCCCAGCCGCCCCGTCTGGGAAGTGAGGAGCGCCTCTGCCTGGCCGCCATGCAACCTTCCAAGTGTGGAAGGTTGTAGAATGAATGAAGACACTGGCAATGATTATATAACACCTTGGCAGCTATCTCAAGTCGTTGATGGTGGAGGTATTGGAATTATAGAAGAAAGCAAACACACAAATTTGACTAAAGGCGACTTTGTGACTTCTTTCTATTGGCCCTGGCAAACCAAGGTTATTCTGGATGGAAATAGCCTTGAAAAGGTGATATATATATGAACGTATCTGATTTTTTTTCCCGGTATAATTCTTACTTTGTGCATTTAATATTCAGTTGTGTTTGTAATCACGGAAAAATAAAAGCATATATAAAAAAATAAAATAAAATAAATAAAATCACCACTTGACCAACATCCCAACACAACAGCCTCAGGCAAGATGCATCCATGATGCTGGACCCGCAGAGAAGGTATGGCGAGAAACAGAGTTCACAGCCTCAAAGTGATCCCCAAAAGATGCTCAGCAGCCACCAAGGAAAAACAGCAACAGCAGGGATGCCCGGCAGGCACCTGAACCCAGTGATCGATGTGAACACCCCAAGAGCCTCCTGCGAGGCACCCAGGACACAAACACAGGAACCTGAGTTTCCTTTTTTTTTTTTTTTTTTTTGAGACAGAGTCTTTCTCCATCGCCCAGGCTGGAGTGCAGCGGTGCAATCTCGGCTCACTGCAACCTCTGCCTCCAGGGTTCAAGCGATTCTCCTGCCTCAGCCTCCCAAGTAGCCAGGATTACAGGCACACACCACCACACCCGGCTAATTTTTGTATTTGTAGTAGAGACAGGGTTTCGCCATGTTGGCCAGGCTGGTCTCAAACTCCTGACCTCAGGTGATCCACCCACCTCAGCCTCCCACAGTGCTGGGATTACAGGCGTGTATCACCACCATGCCTGGCCTGGAACCTGATTATTTAATTCTGAAGAAATGTCAATCTCAAAACAGGCCAACTCTACAAAACGACCAGCCAGAGATCTTCAGAAGCATGGAGTCAGGAAAGAGCTCGGCAAGGCCCTGCCCAGACTGGAGGGGGTCCCCATGCAGCACGTGACCCTGGGTCAGAAAAATGGCAGGGAGGACATGTCTCAAATCTGCCTGGGCACCGTCAGATGCCAGCACCATGCCACACTGACGCGGCACTCCCGGCTGTGACTACTGCCTGTGGTCACGTGAGATGTGAATGTCTGGAGGGTCTGCACGCCCTCGACAGAGAAACGATGACACGTGTGTGCAAGAGTCACACTCTCATAACTCACAGACTTTAAAACATCAGACAGGCTGGACGCAGTGGCTCATGCCTGTAATCCCAGCACCTTGGGAGGCCGAGGAGGGTGGATGAGGAGGTCAGGAGATCGAGACCATCCTGGGCCAACAAGGTGAAACCCCATCTCTATTAAAAATATAAAAATTGCCGGGCGCGGTGGCTCACGCCTGTAATCCCAGCACTTTGGGAGGCCGAGGCAGGCGGATCACGAGGTCAGGGGATTGAGACCATCCAGGCTAACACGGTGAAACCCCGTCTCTATTAAAAAAACAAAAAATTAGCCAGGCGAGGTGGCGGGCGCCTGTAGTCCCAGCTATGCAGGAGGCTGAGGCAGGAGAATGGCGTGAACCCCGGGGGCGGTGCCTGCAGTGAGCCGAGATCGCGCCACTGCACTCCAGCCTGGGTGAAGGAGAGAGACTCCTTCTCAAAAAAAAAAAAAAAAATGTAAAAATTAGCTGGGTGTGATGGCACATGCCTGTGGTCCCAGCTACTTGGGAGGCTGAGGCAGGAGAATTGCTTGAACCCAGGAGGTGGAGATTGCAGTGAGCCGAGATTATGCCACTGCACTCCAGCTTGGGCAACAGAGTGAGACTCTGCCTCAAAAAAAAAAAATTACAATAGCATCTGCAAAGACCCTATTTCTAAATAAAGTCACGTTTGCAAGTATTAGGGGTGCAGACTTGAACATAACCTCCTGGGGGATGCGATTCCACATACACAATGCCAGGCCCGTCTCCTCTTACAAGAAACAGCCATGAGGATGCAGCACCAGTCACGAGGCGTGATGGACAGCAAGTCCCTCCCGCTTGGCGGTTCTCAGAGGCCAGTCTGCATGAGAGACGTCTGGGGAAGGAGCAGTTCAGGACCAGAGGAAGCCCCTGCGGGAGCTGGGAAAGCCCAGAGATACAGAAACAGTGATGGACCGTGGCAGTGAGAAGGATGCCGCAGGACCCCACCACGGCAGGACAGCCTTTTCGAGGGGCGATCAGAGAGGCCCCTTTAAGGCAGTGACATTGAAGCCAGGACTGAAAGCTAAACAAGAGGGTCCTGGAAAAGGAGACAAAGGCCAGGACGAGTGGGAAAAGAGACCTCTGGGTTCGAGGTAGATGTAGAAGAGACGTGAGAAGTGAGAGAAACCTGGCTCCCGCTGCCAGAACTCACTGTCCCTGCCACCAACAGGTGAGGAGTGGGACCCAGCAAGAACAAAGAGGACACACCACCTGAGCTCCGGGAAGCAGAGCCGGCATCAGGCATCCCTCGCCCCTACTCCAGGACCTCTCAGCACCGGCCCCTCCGAAAAGGAAGCGGTCCCTCCCAAGGCCACAAGCACCGCCCTGAGCCCGGGCGACGCCTTCTCCCCACACTAAGTGGGCTCACTTCAGAGGACGGCTACGACCAACTCACTTCCACTTTTCCTGCATTAAGTCGCCGTCCTCGCTCCCAAAGTCTCCTTGTAACTGCACTGGTGACTCAGCCGACAACCCCAGGAGCTTTCCCTGCCTCTCCTTCCACCTCTGCACCCAGCTCAAGCCTGGTCCTCAAGGTCTGGAGGACCGCAGCAGCCTACACTCATTCCCATCCACTGGGCAACCCTCGGCCCGACCTCAGCGGAAAGCAGATCACCGCGCTCCGGCCCCCAGAAACAGCCTCCTCAGCCCTTAGGACAGAGGCCAAAATCCTCGCCCTGGTCCCCCAACTCCCCCATCTTCTCCCCTCGCTCCCCAGGTTCTGGCCACACCAGTGCCCTGCAGACCCCTAGGAGGGTCAGACCCAGAGCTGGAGCTCCACGGGGCCAGCAGGGACGAGCTCCCACCACAGGCAGTGCCTCAGCTCAGATGGCCGCCTCACAGGACAGTGGCAAAATGCCCTCGGCTGGCGGCTCTGGCCACTCTCATTCTCCAGGACTCCATCCTCCAAAAAGGCACCAAAGCAGGTTCGATTTTTCTGTTTTAATCTAACTCGATCCACATGGAGTCAGATACAGCATTTGTAGAGCCATGAATTAGTTTCCTATAACCAAGTATCACAAAGTGGTGGCTTAGGACAGAAATGAACTGGCCAGCTGTCCTTGGAGGCTGGGAGTCCAAGACCAAGATGGCAGCAGGGACATGCCCCTCTGAAGGCTCTGGGGAGGGACGTGCTCAGGCCTCCCTCTGGCGTCACTCCAATCTTCCCACCGCATTCTCCCTGTGTGTGCCTGTGTCCAAGTCTCCCCATTTTATAAGGATATCAGTCATTTTGGGGCAGGACCCACCATGCTCCAGTGTGACCCCATCTTAACTAATTACATCTGCAACAACCCTATTTCCAAGTAAGTGCACATTCTAAAGTACTGGGGGTGTCAGGACTTCAACATGTGACTTGTGGGGGCGGACCTCATTCAACCCATAACAAGCTGTATTTTATTTCACCACAGCAACACATACACGGTGCTGGCTTACAAACCAATACTGAGCGACTCCCAAACGTGCAGAGGCCTCACCCCCGCCACTCTGCAGTGGGCACTTCCGTCCCTTCAGCCCTGTCCCCGGGTACTTACTACACCTATGCACACAGCCCGCGGACACTGCTGCTCCTGGACTGTGCCCCAGCGCGCCCCTGTGAGCATCGTCTGCTGGCTTGAGGGCACATCAGGGTGCATCTCTTTGCCAGCACAGCCCCACCCCACGCCTCCCAACAGGGCTGTGTGAACATTTTGTCAAGTCATCGCTGACATCATCACATCACTATAGTGTTTCCAGTTAGGCCACACAGTGGGGTCTGTTCTCCAGAGTTCATAATTCCTTCCTTTTTACGAGTGCAAAGTTTCTGCCTAGTATAAACTCTTGCCCCAAACTCCCCAGCAGATTTATAAACCTCCTAGGAATGAGCCCTTTGGTCAAAGACGTCAGGACACCTTCAGCCCTTTTGCTCCTGGAGTCCCACCTTGTGCTCAGGGCTGGCGGGGGTGTGCTCTAGCCCACTCGGGGCACCCCTCACCCTCATCTTGCAGCTTCCTGAGAAGGGGGGCACGTGAAGACCACACCTCTTCTCTCCTCCACTTCTGTAAGAAGCCCATTCCCAAGATGCCTGCTCAGCTTTCAGGGTCCTCTCTCGCCCCAACTTTAGAAAATGCTCAAGGCGCCTCGAGCAAGGTCTTCCTTGGTCCAGAGACCACGTCCTTCTGGCCTGGCTCATGGCGCACTCTGCACTCCACCCCGGTCTGCATCTCCATCTGTTCCTGGACTCCGTGTCCCACGCTTGCTGCTGTTGCCGCTGTTCTAGGATCTGTCCTCCACTCCTCCAACCCTTCCAATGACGTGTGTATGCTTCACCCCCACGGGCTCCCTCCTCTTCTCCAGATGCCCATGTCGGGACCTGTCTTCACGCTTATCTCTAAGCCTACATATACAGGGCTGCTTTTCATGGGGGGTTTTAAATTACTTTTTCTGGTCCCTGCACTCTGTATCTCAGCTCCCTTGGTCTTCTCTGCTCTTCCTGGCTTCTGCTTTCAGGCTGGAGGTTTCCTCTGATGTTGCTCATTCTGGCTCTCCATTCACACACAGAGGGAAGAGCTGTCAATACGCTGCCTCACTGCAGAGGGATGCAGTGGCCGTGTCCTCCCTTCGGATGGCAAGAGAACTCACCCTGAGACCAGCCTGGCCAACATGGTGAAACCCCATCTCTACTAAAAATACAAAAATTAGCTGAGCGTGGTAGCAAGCGCCTATAATCCCAGCTACTCAGGAGACTGAGGCAGGAGGATTGCTTGAATCCGGAAGGCAGAGGTCACAGTGAGCTGAGATTGCACCACTGCACCCCAGCCTGGGTGACAGAGTGAGACTCCATCTCAAAAAATAAATAAATAAAGTTTATACAGAGAGGCAAAAGACCCAGAATAGCCCACATGATATTAAAGGAGAAGAACAAAGTTGGAGGACTGACACTATCCAACTCTAAGACTTATGATAAAATTGCTGTAATCAAGACAGTGTGTGGCCAGGCACAGTGGCTCACATCTGTAATCCCTGTACTTTGGAAGACTGAGGGAAGAGGATCGCTTGGGCCCAGGAGTTCAAGACCAGCCTGGGCAACATAGTGAGACTCCATCTCTACCTAAAATTTTAAAATTACCTGGGTGCCTATAATCCTAGCTACTTAGAAGGCAGAGGTGGGAGGACTGCTTCAGCCCGAGAGGTGGAGGATGCAGTGATCCATGATTGCACTGCTGCACTCTGACCTGGGTGACACAGCAAGACCCTGTCTCAAAAAAAAAAGTGTGGGACGGGCAAAAGAATAGGCAATTGGCTCAATGGAACAGGCAGAATAGAGAGCCCAGATATAGAACCACATAGTCACTGATCTTTAACAAAGGAGCAATGGCAATACAACAGAGAACAGACAGTCTTTTCAACAAGTGCTGCTGAAAAACTAGAATTCACAAGAAAAAAAAGACATGAGGCCAGGTACGGTGGCCCACGCCTGTAATCCCAGCACTTTGGAAGCCTGAGGCGGGTGGATCACTTGAGGTCAGGAGTTCAAGACCAGCCTGGCCAACATAGTGAAACCCCACCTCTACTAAAAATATAAAAATTAGCCAGGCATGGTGGTGCACACCTGTAATCCCAGCTACTCGGGAGGCTGAGGCAGAAGAATCACTTGAACCCAGGAGGCAAAGGTTGCAGTGAGCTGAGATCATGCCACTGCACTACAGCCTGGGCAACAGAGCAAGACTCCATCTAAAAAAAAAAGAAAAAAGACATGGAGTGTATGGACACTCTTCATGAAAACTAACTCAAAATGAATCACTGACCTAAAGTAAATGGCAAAACTATAAAAATCCTAGTAGATAGATAACACAGGAGAAAAATACAGATGACTTTGGGTTTGGCGATGACTTTTGAGATACAACACTGAAGGCACGATCCATGAAAGAAAGAATTGTTAAGTTGAACTTCATTAAAATTAAAAATATCTGCTCTGCAAAAGACACTAACAAGAGAATAAAAAACAGGTTCCAGACTGAAAGAAAATATTTGCAAAAGACTTATTTGACAAAGAACCATTATCCAAAATATATAAAGATATTTTAAAACTCAACAATGAGAAAACAACCCCAGCCTGGCCAACATGATGAAACCCCGTCTCTACCAAAAAAACTACAAAAATTAGCCCGGCGTGCTGGCACACACCTGTAATCCCAGCTACTCGGGAGGTCGAAGTAGAAGAATCACTTGAACCCAGGAGCTGAGGTTGCAGTGAGCCGAGATCACGCCACTGCACTCCAGACTGGGTGACAGAGTGAGTAAGACCATGTTTCCAAAAAAAAAAAAAGGCCAGGTGCAGTGGTTCATGCCTGTAATCCCACTTTGGGAGGCCGAGGCAGGTGGATCAACTGAGGTCAGGAGTTTGAGACCAGCCTGGCCAATGTGGTGAAACTCCATCTCTACTAAAACTACAAAAATTAGTCAGGTATGGTGGCAGGCGCCTGTAATCCAAGCTACTCAGGAGGCTGAGGCAGGAGAATCCCTTGAACCCAGGAGGCAAAGTTTGCAGCGAGCCGAGATAGCACCACTGCACTCCAGCCTAGGCAACAAGAGAGAAACTCCATCTCAAAAAAAAAAAAAAAAAAAAGAACCCAACCCAACTAAAAACATGGGGCAAAGACTTTGGCAGACACCTCACCAACTGGGGCCGGGTGTAGTGCTCACGCCTGTAATCCCAGCACTTTGGGAGACCAAGGCAGGTGGATCACCTGAGATCAGGAGTTCGAGACCAGCCTGGCCAACATAGGGAAACCCCATCTCTACTAAAAATACAAAAATTAGCCAGGCATGATGGCAGGCGCCTGTAAGTGCAGCTACTCGAGAGGATGAGGGAGCAGTTGCAGTGAGACAATATTGCACCACTGCACTCCAGCCTGGGCGACAGGGCGAGCTCCATCTCAAAAAAAAAAAAAAAAAAAAGTCCGGATGCGGTGGCTCACACCTGTAATCCCAGCACTCTGGGAGGCTGAGACACACGGATCACCTGGGGTCAGGAGTTCAAGACCAGCCCGGCCAACATGGAGAAACCCCATCTCTACTAAAAATACAAAATTAGCCAGGCGTGGTGGTACATGCCTGTAATCCCAGCTACTCGGGAGGCTGAGGCAGGAGAATCACCTGAACCCAGGAGGCGGAGGTTTCGGTGAGCCGAGATCGCACCATTGCACTCCAGCCTGGGCAATGAGAGTGAAACTCCGTCTCAAAAAAAAAACAAAACAAAAACCACTACACACAAGGTACCACTACACACCAATTAGAATGTCCAAAATCCAGAACACTGACAACACCCAAGTGCTGAGGAGGATATGGAGCAACTGTGTACGTGATCCAGCAATCTTGCTCCTTGGTATTTACCCAAAGGAACTAAAAACTTATGTCTACACAAAACCTGCACACAGATGCCCATAGCAGCTGTATCCATAAGTGCCAAAACTTGGAAACAACCAAGATTTCCTGTAGGTGAGTAGATAAAGTGTGGTACATCCAGACAGTATAATATTATTTGGCACTAAAAAGAAATGAGCTATCAAACCACCAAAAAATATAGAAGATATTTAAATGCATATCACTAAGTGAAAGAAACGAGTCTGAAATGGCTACGTATTGGATGATTCCAACCATATGGCATTCTGGGAAAGGTTAACTGTGCAGACTATTAAAAAACAAACCAACAAACAGTGGCTGCCACGGGCCAGGGGTAGAGAGAGGTGAGGCAGGGCACAGATTTTTAAGGCAGTGAAACTATTCTGCATGATACTATAATGGTTGACAAAGGTCATTACACATTTGTCTAAATCCATAGACTACAACACCAAGAGTGAACCCTGATGTCAACTATGGACTTTGGATAATAAGCATGTGTCCATGTAGGTTCATCAACTGTAGCAAATGTACCACTCCGGTGCGGGATGCTAGTCATACAGGAGGCCCTGCATGTGTGGGGGCAGAAGGTATAGTGTCTAGCAACTTGATTTTTTTTTGAGAGGAAGTTTCGCTGTTGCTGCCCAGGCTGAAGTGCAACGGCGCGATCTCAGCTCACTGCAACCTTAGCCTCCCAGGTTCAAGTGATTCTCCCACCTCAGCCTCCCAAGTAGCTGGGATTGCAGGTGCCCACCACCACGTCCAGCTATTTTTTGTATTTTTTAGTAGAGACGGGGTTTTGCCATGTTGGCCAAGCTGCTCTTGAATTCCTGACCTCAGGTGACCTGCCCGCCTCAGCCTCCCAAAGTGCTGGGATTATAGGTGTGAACCGCCACGCCCGGCTGAACTCGCTATTTTTAAGTGCACTAAAACCACATTTGAAGTGTTCCTTTTGCAACCCAACAAAGGAGAAGAAACTCAAATCTTTTTTTGTTTTTTCTTTTGAGATGAAGCCTCACTCTGTTGCCTAGGCTCACTGCAGCCTCCACCTCCCTGGCTGAAGCAATCCTCCCGCCTCAGCCTCCCAAGTAGCCAGGACTACAGGTGCACACCACCTGTTTCCATTTCCGTTAAAAAAACCCGGCTAATTTTTTTATTTTTTGTAGAAATGGGGGTCTCACTATGTTGCCCAGGCTGGTCTCCAACTCCTGAGCTTAAGTGATCCTCCTGCCTCAGCCTTCCAAAATGCTGGGGTTACAGGTGTGAGCCACCAAGCCTGGCCAAGAAATTCAAATCGTAAAATGAAGATTATCATTGTAACCACTCCACTGGTGAGAACAGGCTGCAGCATATCACCACATGGAAAAAGATAAACTGCGCCAAGTAATTTCATTGTGAGATAAAGAACACAAGGTGAGCTCTGGACAGCTGCACAAAGCCCCGGGTTCAGACACCAGTTGGGCCCGCTCACTAGCCAGGCCAAGTAACTTCACCTGGCCAAGTCACTGCACCTCTCCGGGCCTGGGTTCCTTGGAAACGGAAAATGAGAAGAAACCACCCACTTCATGAGGCTTCAAGGAATCAAATTAAACTAAATAACACGTGACAGTTCCTGAGTCCCTGACACACATTTTCAAATTATGACCACTTATAACAAATGCTTAAGAGATTGTGAAATTCAATTTTTCTTTAATATCATTGTAGAAAATGCCAAAAGGGTTTATATAAAAATTTTTAATTTCCTTTTTTTTTTTTTTTGAGACGGAGTCTCGCTCTGTCATCAGGGTGCAGTGCAGTGGCGCCATCTTGGCTCACTGCAACCTCCACCTCCTGGGTTCAAATGATTCTCCTGCCTCAGCCTCCCGAGTAGCTGGGATTACAGGTGTGCACCACCACACCCAGCTACTCGGGTACTATTTTTAGTAGAGACGGGGTTTCACCATGTTGGCCAGGATGATCTCAATCTCCTGCCCTCGTGATCTGCCCGCCTCGGCCTCCCAAAGTGCTGGGATTACAGGTGTGAGTCACCGCGCCCAGCCTTAATTTCCTTTTTTAAAAAAACATTTTCCCTGTTCCCTATGCACCGGTGAAAAATACCTAAGTGTTTTTCTTCGGTCTTTTATCTACCAGCTAAAAATGTGTACTCTCTCAGATTAGAGCCTCTTCCTATTTCTGTTTCCTGTGCACATCATTGCATGTGAGCAACTACCTCTGTAACTAGAAAGACCTCAAATGCATGCACTAAAAAAAAAAAAGAAAAAATTACTTTGGCATTTTCTCTTACATACTTCAAGTAGTAACAAAAACGTTCTGTGGTCCCCACGTCCAACCTAAGTCAAGAAACATAAGGACGCATCCAAAGGGGCGGAACCATTACCAAGGCCTCAGTGAGTGTGACCCTCAAAGTCGCAACACAGAACACAACAGAGGGACAAAGCTGCAGAATCAAAAGCTCTAAGTTCCCGGGACAGCACGGGGAATCAACTATCAAGCCACAGAAGGGGATCAGGACTGCCAGTACCCAGCGCACAAGGAGGACTCAAGGAGGCGGGACAATGGCGCCGGACGAGGGAAAACTACAATTGTCTGAAAGAACTACCACCTAGTTTTCCTGCGCTAACTAACCCAATTTAAAGAAAAGTCACTGTCTCTAAACAATGTCAATTTCCATTTTGGGGTAATATTCAAGAGCTTCAAATAAATCAAAACCGTTTCCCAGCCTTCTACCTTCAGGGTGCAAGGGTGCACTTCCCTTCTAGCACCCACTCTGATGAGGGACAAGCTCAGGCGACAGGACGGTGTTTAAAGCAGCATCAATATGTTCAGGTTACATTTCTTAAATATTGTGAAACGGAAGCACATTCTTTTCCTTTTTTTGTTTCGTTTTAAGACTAGTCAAGTGCAGTAGTGAGAAGGGGGAAAGAGTGGAACAAGGAGTTCGATCTGTAACGGACTGAACAAGCAGCAGAGACAACTCACTCCCTTGGCACCAGCCACAAGTACATTCTTGAAGCCAAACTCATCCATCCGTACTGGAAGATAGATGATCATAGAAACAAGTGAGTCTGGTTTGAGTTTAAAACGAAAAGTGCTTTAAAGTTATGGAAGCTTAGCTTCAAAGAAGAGGCACCGAGGATGCCGTGCGAAAACTCACGAGGCCACTTAGCACAGGCTGCGTGGGAAACAGGGGCTCCGCGACTGCGCTCAGATTAAGGGAAAAAGACACCCCTCTAGAGTCGCGCACCAGCGGGCGGGCACCAGCGGGCGGGCACCAGCGGGCGGGCACCAGCGCCTTCTCCACACAGGAGAATCTCGGCGATTTATACCCTCCAGGCTACGCAGAAAAGGCGGCTTCGGAATCCGCCGCAAGTCCCCTCCTCGCGTCGCCGGGGAAGTCTGGCCTCCCGCATCTGGGTCCCCTTCGGGACGCCCCAAGGCCCCGTTTACCACGGCGACTTCCCGCCTCTCGCGCCACCGAACCACGGTGCGGGGCCACCAGGGCGGGCCTCGCCTCGTGCGGGAAAATCGCCTCGACGGGCGGCGCAGACGGCGGGGGCTCGGAGCGCAGGGCCCCGCGCCCACGACCCCCCGCGCCCTCCACGTGCCGCGGGCAAAGCTCGGAGCCGGTGCGCCGAGACATGGGCGGCGTGGACAAGAGTTGGGGAGGCGGCGGCGCGCTCCGCCCGGGCTCGGTACCTGAGCGCGGCTGCTGGGCTGAGGAGTCAGAAGACGGCCGGCCGCCCACGCTCCGCTAGCTCAGAGCGACGCGCCTCAGCCGCGGCGGAACAAAACCGCGGCCGCCGCCCCGCCCCCTCCGGCCGCCCTCATTGGCCGCCCGCGCCCCGCCGCCGCCGCGAGCCCGTCAGCGGCCGCCTTCTCCACGCCGGCCCTCAGCCGCGCCGCGCCGACGGAGGGGGCGGGGCCTCCAGGCGCCCAGGCTCGCACCTCCCGCCGAGTCCGGAGCGCGCCCAGTGCGAGGGTCTGGCCCCGCCCCCGGGTCGACGCCCCGCCCCCTGCGCACGTGCGTGCCCGGCACTCGGCGGCGTCCTCTCGGCCTAGAAGGCAAGACCCCGTGGCGGCGGCGACCTGAGGCGGCGGGGCAGGAAGCGCAGCGGGGAGGGCCCGGCCGGCGCTAGCCGTGGCTCAGGCGGTGACCCAGCCCGGGGCGCGCGGTCTCGGGGCCCGAGGCTCGCCGCCGCCGCCTTCCCGCCTGCCGTCTGCCCGCTGTGTAGCCGTGGGCAGGTCGCTCGCCCTCTCGGGTGGCACTTCTGCACCTGCACAGTGTGAATTAGGCCGTGCTGCAGGGCTCTTTCTGGCAATAGGCGGGGTTGGGGCCTGGTTCCGTCCGAGAACGGCAGGCCCAGGGAGACCGGACTCTTGGGGGGTCCCTAGGGATGAGCACCCTGCAGAGGAGAGGGTGGCGGGCAGCGGAAGGAGGCCGTGCCTCGCTCTCGGGGTCTCCAGCAAACTCCCAGGAAGGGGGTCCCTGCCTCCCTCTCCAGCCTCCCGCTCTGTCGCCCAGGCTGGAGTACAGTGGTGCGATCTCGGCTCACTGCAAGCTCCGCCTCCCGGGTTCACGCCATTCTCCTGCCTCAGCCTCTGGAGTAGCTGGGACGACAGGCGCCCGCCACGGCGCCCGCCACCACGCCCGGCTAATTTTTTGTATTTTTTTTTTAGTAGAGACGGAGTTTCACCGTGTTAACCAGGATGGTCTCTATCTCCTGACCTTGTGATCCACCCACCTCAGCCGTCCAAACTGCTGGGATTATAGGCGTGAGCCATCGCGCCCGGCCAGATTTGTCTATTTTTCATTTGACTTCTATCAGCCTTTTACCTCATGTGTTATTAACCTGTTATCATGTGTGTACTCATTTTGGATTGCTAATCTTTCTGCAGAAATGACCCCTTTATCACTAGGAAATGTTTTGCTTTCTGCCGACTAACATTTCTTGTTCTGAAGCCTACTTTGTCTAATATTAATATACCATATACCCACTCAAGCTTTCTTTTGATTATGTTAATGCAGTATATCTTTTTCCAGCCTTTTACTTTGAACCTATATATGTCTTTATATTGAAAATGGGTTTCATGTAGACAACATGGGTCTTACTTTTTTATCCAGTCTGACAATCTCTGACTCTTATTAGAGTATTTAGACCATCTATATTTAATGTGATTATCAGTATAGTTGATTATTTGCCTCCTTGCTATTTTCTATTTTTATTATGTATCCTCTCTGTTCTTTCTCCCTTGTTTACTTGTTTCCACTGTTCTGGATTAATTGTTTTGTTTTGGTTTTTTTGAGACATGGTCTCTCTCTGACACCCAGGCTGAAGTGCAGTGGTGCAATCTCAGCTCACTGCAACTTCTGCCTCCCAGGTTCAAATGATTCTTGTGCCTTCAGCCTCCTGAGTAGCTGGGATTACAGGTGTGTGCCACCACAGCTGGCTTTTTTTTTTTTTTTTTTTTTTTTTTTTGTATTTTTACTAGAGACAAGGTTTTGCCATGTTCGCTAGGCTGGTCTGGAACTCCTGGCCTCAAGCAATCAGCCCACCTCAGCCTCCCGAAGTGCTGGGATCACAGGCGTGAGCCACCGCACCAGGCCTAATGTTATTTTTTATTATTATAAAAAATTTAAGGTCGGGCACGCTGGCTCATGCCTGTGATCCCAGCATTTTGGGAGGCCGGGGCAGGCAGATCAGGAGGTCGGGAGATCGAGACCATCCTGGCTAACACAGTGAAACCCTGTCTCTACTAAAAATACAAAAAAAAATTAGCTGGGCATGGTGGTGGGCGCCTGTAGTCCCAGCTACTCGGGAGGCTGAGGTAGGAGAATGGCGTGAACCCGGGAGGCGGAGCTTGCAGTGAGCCGAGGACGACTGCACTCCAACCTGGGCGACAGAGCAAGACTCCATCTCAAAAAAAAAAAAAGAAAAAATGCCGGGCGCGGTGGCTCACGCCTGTAATCCCAGCACTTTGGGAGGCCGAGGCGGGCGGATCATGAGGTCAGGAGATTGAGACCATCCTGGCTAATATGGTGAAACCCGTCTCTACTAAAAATACAAAAAATTACCCGGGCGTGGTGGCGGGCGCCTGTGGTCCCAGCTACTCCGGAGGCTGAGGCAGGAGAATGATGTGAACCCGGGAGGCGGAGCTTGCAGTGAGCCGAGATTGCGCCACTGCACTGTAGCCTGGGCGACAGAGTGAGACTCCGTCTCAAAAAAAAAAAAAAAAGCATTGGAGATAGTGATAATGGTTATACAACAATGTGAGTGTACATAATGCCACTGAACTGTACACTTTAAAATTATAAGATAGGGGCCGGGCGCAGTGGCTCATGCCTGTAATCCCAGCACTTTGGGAGGCTGAAGCAGGCAGATCATGAGGTCAGGAGATCGAGACCATCCTGGCTAACGTCCTGGTTTCTTTTAGTAGGAACCCCGTCTCTACTAAAAAATATATAGAAAATTAGCCGGGCGTGGTGGTGGGCGCCTGTAGTCCCAGCTACTCGGGAGGCTAAGGCAGGAGAATGGCATGAACCCAGAAGGCGGAGCTTGCAGTGAGCGGAGATTGTGCCACTGCACTCCAGCCTGGGGGACAGAGCGAGACTCCATCTCAAAAAAAAAAATTATTAGATAGCTGGGTGCAGTGGCACATGCCTGTAGTCAGTGAGACCCTGTCTCCAAAAAAAAAAAAAATTATTCTCATAAAGATACAAGTCCTCTGTTGGATATGTGGTTTACACCAGTGGTCCACAACCTTTTTGGCACCAGAGACCAGTTTCACGAGGGACAGTTTTCCCACGGACAGAGTGGGGATGGATTCAGGATGAAACTGTTCCACCTCAGATCATCAAACATTAGTTTGATTCTCGTAAGGACCAGATCCCTCACATGCGCAGTTCACAGTAGGGCTCATGCTTCTGTGAGAATCTAATGCTGCTGCTGATCTGACAGGAGGCAGAGCTCAGGCGGTAATGCTCTCTCACCTCCTGCTGGGTGGCCCAGTTCCTAACAGGCCACAGACTGGTACCAGTCTCCAGCCCAGGGGTTGGGTACCTGTGGCTTACACATATTCTGCCCTAATCTGTAATTTGTCTTTTCATTCTTTTTTTTTTTTTTTTTTTTTTTTGGAGACGAAGTCTTGCTCTGTCAGCCAGGCTGGAGTGCAGTGGCACGATCTCGGCTCACTGCAAGCTCTGCCTCCTGGGTTCACGCCATTCTCTTGCCTCAGCCTCTCCGAGTAGCTGGGACTACAGGCGCCCGCCACCACGCCCGGCTAATTTTTTTTATTTTTAGTAGAGACGAGGTTTCACCGTGGTCTCGATCTCCTGACCTCGTGATCCGCCCGCCTCGGCCTCCCAAAGTGCTGGGATTACAAGCGTGAGCCACCGCGCCCGGCCAACGCCCGGCTAATTTTTTTGTATTTTTAGTAGAGACGGAGTTTCACTGTGTTAGCCAGGATGGTCTCGATCTCCTGACCTCATGATCCACCTGCCTCGGCCTCCCAAAGTGCTGGGATTACAGGTGTGAGTCACCACGTCCGGACCTTTTCATTCTTTTAACGGTATTTGGCAGAACAAAAGTTTTTATTTTTTATTTATTTTTTTATTTTTTTTTGAGACAGGGTCTCTGTCACCCAGAATGGGTTGCACTGGTGTGATCACAGTTCACTGCAGTCTCAAACTCCTGAGTTCAAGGGATCCTCCCACCTCAGCCTCCGCAGTAGCTGGGACTACAGGTCTGTGCCAACATGCCCAGCTAATATTTATTTATTTATTTATTTATTTATTTATTTTTGAGACGGACTTTTCTCTTGTTGCCCAGGCTGGAGTAGAATGGCGCCATCTCGGCTCACCGCAACCTCCGCCTCCCAGGTTCAAGCGATTCTCCTGCCTCAGCCTCCCAAGTAGCTAGGATTACAAGCATGCACCACCACACCCAGCTAATTTTGCATACAGATGGGGTTTCTCCATGTTGGTCAGGCTGGTATCAAACTCCTGACCTCAGGTGATCCGCCCGCCTCAGCCTCCCAAAGTCCTAGGATTACAGGCACAAGCCACTGTGCCCAACCAGGCTAATTTTATTTTTATTTTTTTAGATGGAATTTTGGTCTTGTTGTCCAGGCTGGAGTGCAATGGCACGATCTTGGCTCACTGCAACCTCCACCTCCCGGGTTCAAGCAATTCCCCTGCTTCAGCCTCCCCAGTAGCTGGGATTACGAGCATGCACTACCACGCCCAGCTAATTTTGTATTTTCAGTAGAGACGGGGTTTCTCCACGTTGGTCAGACTGGTCTCAAACTCCCAACCTCAGGTGATCTGCCCACCCTGGCCTCCCAAAGTGCTGGGATTATAGGCGTGAGCCACCGCACCTGGCCCAGCTAATTTTTTATTTTTTTTTTTGTAGAGATGGGGTCTTGCCATGTTGCCAGGGCTGATCTCAAACTCATGGCCTCAAGCTGTCCTCCTACCTCAGCCTCCCAAAGTGCTGGGATTACAGGCATGAGCCACCATGCCTAGTCACAAGTTTTTAATTTTGATGAAGTCGAATTTGTCCATTTTTCCTGTTATGGATTGTGATTTTGGTGTCCAGTCTATAAACTCTGCCTAGCCCTAGATCCCAACAATTTTCTGCAAGTTTTATACTTTACACTTCACATTTAAGCCTGTGATCCATTTTGAGTTAATTTTTCTGTAAGGTGTGAGACTTAGGTTGAGGCTTGCATTTTTGCTCTTGGATTTTGCTCCAGCCACTCTAGCACATTTGTTGAAAATACCATCCTTCTCCACTGAATTTTTCTTTTTCTTTTTTTTTTTTTTGAGACAGAGTCAAGCTCGTCGCCCAGGCTGGAGTGCACTGGCGCGACCTCAGCTCACTGCAAGCTCCGCCTCCTGGGTTCACGCCATTTTCCTGCCTCAGCCTCCCGGGTAGCTGGGACTACAGGCACCCGCTACCATGCCCAGCTAGTTTGTTGTATTTTTAGTAGAGACAGGGTTTCACTGTTAGCCAGGATGGTCTCGATCTCCTGACCCCGTGATCTGCCTGCGTCAGCCTCCCAAAGTGCTGGGATTACAGGCGTGAGCCACCATGCCCGGCCTCTCCACTGAATTTCTTTTGCACCTTTGCAAAAGTCAGTTTGCCAGACTTTTGTGGGTCTATTTCTGGGTTCTGTGTCCTCCTCCATTGATCTGTCTATCCCTCCACCAACACCAGTCCTGATGTTATATAACCCTTGAAAAAGATAAGCTCATTCTATTCACCTTGTTCTTTTTCAAAACTGTTTCCACTATTCTAGTTCCTTTACATTCACATAAATTTTAGAATCATCATCTACAAAAAATATTGCTGAGATTTTGATAGGAATTCCATTATAACTACATACATCCATTTAGGAAGAATTGACTTTTTTTTTTTTTTTTTTAGACGGAGTCTCGCTTTGTCACCCATACTTGAGTGTACTGGTGCAATCTCGGCTCACTGCAACCTCCGCCTCCCAGGTTCAAGTGATTCTCCTGCCTCAGCTTCCTGAGTAGCTGGGACTATAGGCGCACACCACCATGCTCAGCTAATTTTTTGTATTTTTAGTAGAGACAGGGTTTCATCATCTTGGCCAGGCTGGTCTCGAACTCCTGACCTCAAGTGATCTACCTACCTTGGCCTCCCAAAGTGCTGGGATTAGTGTGAGCTGCTGCACCTGGCAAAAATTGACTTTTTTTTTTTCTTTTTTGAGATGGAGTTTTACTCTTGTTGCTCAGGCTGGAGTGCAATGGCGCAATCTCGGCTCACCACAACCTCCGCCTCCCAGGTTCAAGCGATTCTCCTGTCTCAGCCTCCCAAGTAGCTGGGATTACAGGTATACGCCACCACACCTGGCTAGTTTTGTATTTTTAGTAGAGATGAGGTTTCTCCGTGTTGGTCAGGCTGGTCTCAAACTCCCCACCTCAGGTGATCCGCCCACCTCAGCCTCCCAAAGTGCTGGGATTACAGGCATGAGCCACTGTGCCCGGCCCAGGAATTGACATCTTTGAGTCTTCCAATCCGTGAGCATGTTACATTTCTCCACTTACTAGATCTTTGTTTCATCAGTGTTGTGCAGTTTTCAGCATACAGGTCCCATACGTGTTTTGTTAGATTTGAAACGAAGCATTCTAGTTTCAAAAGCCCAGAATCTCATCTGAATCCACTCCCTTGTGGAGGAGGCACCTGACAGCTGTGTTGAGCCCCTTTCCATGTAAAGACTGTCCCCGGCCCCCACCACACACACGCACACCCCCCACACCCCCCCTCAATGAACAGCGGGGACAGACCTAGGACACCTGCTGCAGATGCTCCCAGGAGTCCCTGGCCCACAGCAAGTCTGAAATCCCGCTGGGCACACATCACCTGGCAGTCCCCTGACTAGGCCAGCCTCAGTCCTCCAGGCTCCTGGCTCCATCTCTGAATTATCCTTCTTTTTCACGAAAGGCAGCCTGTGTTTGCAACTGGAGAGTTTTATCTTCCTGCTTCCCGGTGGTAGGAACCTGAGGGTTCAAGGCCTCTTGTATTGCCTGGCCCTTTCAGTCCAACCTGGCAGCAGCTTCCATCCATGTAATTCTGTGACTCTTAATAGGGTTCATTCAGTTCATTAGAAGCCACATCCGTGGGGCTTTTCAGAATAGCACCATCTTGGGCTCCTGCAGAGGAGCAAGAAGCCTTATTGAGGGAAAGAAAGGTTCTAACAGCTGGGCATGGTGGCTCACACCTGTAATCCTAGCACCTTGGGAGGCCGAGGAGGGCAGATCACCTGAGGTGGAGAGATCGAGACCAGCCTGACCAACATGGAGAAATCCTGTCTCTACTAAAAATACAAAATTAGCTGGGCGTGGTGGCACATGCCTGTAATTTCAGCTACTTGGGAGGCTGAGGCAGGAGAATCGCTTGAACCCGGGAGGCAGAGGTTGCAGTGGGCCAAGATCTCACCATTGCACTCCAGCCTAGACAACAAGAGCGAAACTCTCTCAAAAAATAAAATTAAAAAAATAAAGAAGGCCCTTTACCCAGCGCCACTCGCTGAGTGCCACTTGCTTCAGACACAAGAAAGGCAGACACAACTCTGACCCTCCAAACATGTCAGCTCTCATGGCAGCTGGCCCACCTGGCAACACCACCAATCAGTTAAAGAGGGTTCTTTTCTTTTTATTTTTGCAATATCTCATACAAAAGCAATAGAAACATAACAGTCTTAACAAGAAGTTTACAATTGAATATTTGAACAGAAAATCTGTACACATTATCATTTACAGCAATTTTACATGGTAAATTAACTGATTGTTTTAAAATGTTCTTTCTAAATCGCTTCACTCTGCTGCCCAACTCTTGGAGTATTCTAAAGAGTCTAACTAGTGCTATTTACAAGTACCAAATTAAGACCATATAACTTACATAAAACCTATTCGTTTAATAGCTCAATTTAACAATGTCTGACATCAGAGTGCTGTTATGACATATTGATAAAAGGCCAAAAATTAAGTTTCCATAAAGATATTAAAGGTGTCTGAGAATACTTTGATGCCTATAAAAGTAGCTGACTCTCAATTGGTCCCATGGATTACATGGTTAAATCCAAAACACTCCATCTGACAAGCAGCAACTGAAGATGCCCGTGGAAAACCAGTTAAGTAGACCTGTCAGCTTACCCTGGAGGACAACAGGGATTACGCAACTAAGCTCGCTGGAAGATTGCTTCAAGTACTTTCTTGGATTTAGCTCCATTTACAATTTAAAACATGCAAAATATACTCACTATACATAAAATTAATGTTTCTTAAGAAAGTAAGGCAAAAATAATTCATCATGAGATAATGGACTACTAACAGAGAAACCACCAGGTACAAGTGCACACACATGCTTGGTGCCTGGCCAGCCTTCCACCTAGTCGGGGAGGAGCTGTTTCTCTTCTTGGCCGCCAGGTGGCAGTTAGCTCATGGCTGAGAAGTCTCTCAAGGGTTCAGTTAAACAAGCTTCCAAATCAAACTCATCCTCCACTTGACTGTCCATGTGTCTAACCTTCGTGGGTGTGCCAGAGTACACATCCTGGAAAACAGAAGCATGGGTCAGTTGACATTCATCTCACCCTGCAAACAGGGGCCACTTCCTACACCCCACAGCTTATGTGGTAAATTGTGACATAATGCACAGCAAGGTGTACACTTCATGTGCAACTGAGACAGATTTTAATAATGACACTGCAAAGAGAAACCACATGTACCATTTACGAGACACTGAAGTTTAGATGTCCACACATTTTATTTTTATTTTGTAGAGACGGAGTGTATGTTGGCCAGGCTGGTCTCGAAATCCTGGGCTCAAGCAATCCTCCTGCCTTGGTTGGCCTCCCGTTATGCTGGGATTATAGGAAGGAGTCACTAGTCACTGCGCCTAGCCATGTACATAGTTTATAAGCATGGAAAGAATTCTAAAAGCCTAGACAAAACCACAAATAGCGGCTGTCTCAGGACAGGAGACAGTATTTAAACTGATACATTTAAAAACGGTTTTCTTTTCTCTTGAGACAGAGTCTCACTCTGTCACCCAGGGTGGAGGGCAGTGGTGCAATCTCGGCTCACTGCCACCTCCACCTCCCGGGTTCAAGTGATTCTCCTGCCGCAGCTTCCCGAGTAGCTGGGACACATGCCTGCATGACCACACCCAGCTAGTTTTTGTATTTTTAGTAGAGACTGGGTTTCACTATGTTGGGCAGGCTGGTCTTGAACCCGACTTCAGGTGATCTGCCTGCCTCAGCCTCCCAAAATGCTGGGATCACAGGCGTGAGCTACCACACTCAGCAGACGGTTTTTTTTGTTTTTGTTTTTTTGAGACAGAGTCTTGCTCTGTTGCCCAGGCTGGAGTGCAATGGCGCCATCTTGGCCCACTGCAACCTCCACCTCCTGGGTTCAAGCTATTCTCCCACCTCAGCCTCCTGATTAGCACGGACTACAGGCACCCACCATCATGCCTGGCTATTATTTGTATTTTTGCAGAAACAGGGTTTCATCATGTTGGCCAGGCTAGTCTTGAATTCCTGACCTCAGGTGATCCGCCTGCCTCGGCCTCCCAAAGTGCTGGGATTACAGGCGTGAGCCACCGTGCCTGGTCCAAACTTCAGTTTATAAGGCAGCATGTGTTGCTAACAATTCACCTGCAACCACCAAGCTGAAAGACTTATCCAAAGAAAGTACTTACAAAGTCATCCTGAGAGCTGGTCTGGGGCTCAGAGCTGCTTTCTGCAGATTCAAGGTCTACAGGGTGTCTGTTAAACAAAATCCAACAGGTGCGTCAGGCACTAACTTAACAAAGCCAGAAGACGGGGTGCTGCAAACCCCATCCATATGGTACAGCCACAACACTGACAGTGTGCCCTAGGCTCCCTGAGGGGTCAGCTTTCAGTGACTATTTGACAGACTTAATCTCAGCCCAATCAATCCAGCAAAGAGAAAGCTGATGGCAATGAGAAGCAGCAAAAAGATCTGCTGGGCTCACCACACAAGCATCCTTGGAAACAGAAGCACTCATAAGCCCAATTTTTGAGGGGGAGAAACAGGCACTGTAATGAACATACTATGCATTATCACTAATTTTTCCAAGTTTCTACTCAGAGAATGGGACAATGGTGTCACACTGGGGGAAAAAACCCGAATAACATCTGTCAGGACGAACTGGTAAAGCCACTTACAATCGTTTCAAACATGCCAGTCTCTAATAAATTTCCCAGCACAGAGGAGAAACTCAATTGTTTGTTTAAAGAATGTGTCTGAGGAAGCGAGAGGCTCAGGACCAGAGGAGAGCTGAGAAGAAACCCCACATAGAGGGAGGGAGGTACAAGATCATTCTCTCTACCTTCCCAGAATGACTTTGCTTGAAAAAATAAATTCAATCCAGGAAGCAAACTCTTCCTTCCAGCTGCCTCCCACCCAGTACAGAAGAACTCAGCACCAGGCTGCAGCAGCTGCTCT